>NC_141711.1:21583536-21961344 GCF_971803275.1 Cyanistes caeruleus
TTGTGCAGACAGGCTTTTACTAAAATATCATGCCCACCTTCTGTTAAAATATTCTCCACATCCTAATATAATTCACAGACTCTCACAAGCCCACACAGTTCTGCTGTCTGAGCTGACCAGGTGGGCAGTAACCGCCTCCTTTTTTTCTTAATTGCTTTCTATTGACGATAGAATATCTTGTAAATAATTTCTCTTCTAGCACTCTTGAAGACTCATTTATAAACACATTTTCTCCCTCAGGCCAGGGACTATCTCATAAATCTTCTCTCATTTGCATCTGGAGATTTACTACCTGAATGCAGTCATGGGTTTCTTCCTGTCCCCCCTCTTCAGGGCTGTTCAAACAGGAGGCTGGGTTAAACCTTTTCCTAATTTTAAATTCTAAATCCTCTGGTTCCATTAAACAAGACTCATACTGGAATAACTGAGCACTGGTAATCTACTTAGAGGGTCTCTTAGTTAACAAAGCTTTAATCTGATATGAAACTTTTACAATCAGATACCTTCCCCCTTGTCAGCTTTCAGGCTCTAGCCATGATCAGAGCTGTGGCTGCACAGTTTTGCAGACAAAGGGGCCAGCCTCTGGCCACCGGCTCTAAGGGCTTGGGAAAATAGGCAACAGGCCTCCGTGTTCCCCCATGCTCTTGCACCAAAATTCTTTTAGCATCACCCTGTTTTACATTCACATATAGTTCAAATTCTTTTTTTGAGTCAGGAAGGGCTGAGACTGCGGCATTAACCAATTTGTATTTTAATTCTCTAAAGCTTTGCTCTCCTTCTGGTGTCCATAGGATGACATTAGGATTGTCTTGGGTTAAAAAGAAATATAAAGGTCTGGCCACAACAGAAAAATCTTCAGTCTATACTCTGCACTACCCCAATAACCCTAAAAACTGCTGTAACTCTTTTTTCGGCTGGGCTAATGGTACCAGTAAAATCTCTTGTATTCTTTCTGGATCAATATATGTAACATTCCAGTCAGAATACGTCCTCAACATTTGACCTTTTTTTCTACTAACTGTCTTCTTTTTTTTGGACACTCAAGTCTTTTATAGCAAGAAAATTAAGCAGCTTTACAGTAGCCTCTTCAACTACCTTTTCCCTTTTCCCTGATAAAAGCAAATCATCCACATACTGTAACAACCTAACTCCTGAGGCTGGAGTAAACGCTTCTCATATTTTCTGCAAAGCTTTCCCAAACAAAACCGGTGACTCTGGATATCCCTGCAGGAGCACTGTCGATGTCAATTGTTGCTTCCCTATTTTCTTTCCTTCCTCTTGTTCCCACTCACAGGCAAAATACTCCTTACTGTCTTCTGCAATTGGACTCCTCTAGAAAGCATCCTTCAAATCCAGGACTGAATAATACTGATGTGAAGAAGGGATCTGGTTCAGGATTGTATAGGGGATCTGGAACTGTGGCATGCCTTGATCTGACAATTTCATTTATTATTTTTAAATCTTGCACTATCTTGTAGGTTCTAGCTGGTGCTTTAACCAGCAGGATAGGGGTGTTGTAGGGAGACATACACGGCCCTAAAAGACCTGCTTGTAGCGGGGACTCAATGACAGGCTGTAACCCCTTCTTTCCCTCCCTTGAAAGAGGGCATTGCTTTTTAGACACCGCTTGTCCTGGTTGCTTCAAAGTCATTTGGAGAGGCTCTGTGTCAAGTTTCCTGTATTTCTTTGGGTCTCACCACACGTCCAGGTTTATTTTAGCATAAGCCTTTTCAGACATTTTCCACAAAGATATTACAGTGTTGGACTCCGTGTCATTTTTTATAATCCTAATTTGCATTTTCACTTTAGCCATCAAATCTTTTCCTCTTAAATTACAATCACAATTAGGAAGAAAGAGGAATTTATGCATTTTAAACCTGTCCTCCACATCTACTAAGAGAGGTTGAATAAAATGCACTACTTGATCCTTTCCACTCATTCCTTGAATAACCAATGATCTTTTTGTCACTTTCTGCCTTTTAGATATCTTAAAAACGAGATTCACTTAATAAATTATAAAAAGAATTTAATATAAACAAAAGACAATTAGGATACAAAAGAAATAAAGCAAAGGGTTAAAATGGCCAGGTGCCCTGGTGGGTTGCCAGGAACACACCTGGTATTTTGGGGAACCCTCTTTTTATCCCCCCCTGCTGTGAAGGTTTAATGCATATTCAAAGCATCCCCTCTTAGATCGTGCTTTTGTACAATTTTTATTTTCTGCTGGTCAGCATTTATTTTTGCTGGTCATCATTATTCTTGCCGATGAGCATTATTTTTGGAGTTTGGTTTCCTTTCTTTTGCACATGGTCACTTGTTGATGACAGTCCGGGCCCCTCATCCTTCCCCTGAGGGCAGCTGGTCTTCGTATCTTCCGCTGATAACAGTTTGGGTTCTATTGTTCTCCTGATAACAACTTGGGCCCCATTGTCCTTGCCCTCTGGGGTTTCCTTGCCTTGTACTTAGGAAATTCTTTTAAACTTAAGACCTCTTAGCAAGAAAAAAAGTACATACATAGGTAAAAAGTATTTAATATATAATATTCATCTGCGAAAGCCAATATCACAATACAAATTTATAACAAACCCCTCCTCTTCTTTTTTATAAATCATTTGGCTAAAGCAATAATTCTTGTTTTCTAGCTTCTAGCACTTGTTCATTTTTTTTTTTTTTGTGCCATTCCAGATGTAGCCAATTTTGAGTCTGTAGGCATTGCTACTATTTGCATGCCTTGCACTACTTTAGTGATTAGCCAGATTAAACAGGGGATTAATCAAGGAAAAAATATTAAACCAGCTGTAGCACTGCTACAAGGAGAAGAAACTTAGCTTCTTCTACTACTCTATCCCTGATATATTATCCCACCAGTTAGTAGTCATTACTGATTTTCATTTTTGGACTGGCACATGGGCCATTTTTCTGATATCCTTGGCGATATCTAGAACGGCATTTTTATTGTCATTGAAAACAACAATCTTATGTATTAATTTTCTCACAGAACACCCCTTCTTTTAGCCAATAAATAGTCTAAAGCCAGTCTATTTTGATATATTGCAGCTGTGCCTTTGCATCACTGACTGGCTATTAATTCTATAGCTCCAGCTGTTTCATTGGTTATGATTTCTACAACAGCTTGGAGTTTCATAATGCAAAAATTGGGGTTTGATATCCCCAACTTCCATCTTGTGCCCAAGAATGTTTCCAATATGCGTTCAGGGGCCATTTCTCATCTCCCCATTTTTGAGGTGCTCAAACTATTCCCTTTTATTTCTTTTTAGGACCTCAAAAACCAACACCCCCAACTGATTTCTGTCTTGTCCTGACAAAAAGAAAAATCCTAGCTGAATCATTCTCAGAGTACAACTCCCCTTCCATTGTGAAGGAAGCTTTGGGTATGCCCTTTTCTCACATATCCCAAAATAAGACATCTGGTGCGTTCTAATAGTCATTTTTCTGTTGATTTATATTTCCCCAAAATTTGGCTATTTCTGGGATTCCAGAGTAAGGATTTTTCCCTGTACTATTACACTGGAAGAATCTGGTTCTATTACTATGTACACAGTTTTTTTCTTTTACTTTCCTTGGGGTCTAATACAGAGTTGGTTTCTCTGGAACTTACTATGTACAAGTTTTATTACCAGCTTTATACTTTTTACTAGGAGCATTTCTCACTTCATGAAGAAATTTTCTCCATTTAATTGCTGTTTGAGCTTTGCTTACATGTCCTGACATGAGGTTAATACAGGTCTAGGTTGCTGTGTTGGCTTTATCTTTTCACTTACCATTTGCTCTCTTACCAAATCTTGCTTATTTCTCCTGGCAACAACTGTGAAGCAAATCCATCTTTTTCTCTTTTTTGGGCAGTTGTTTTCTAATCTGTTACTACTTGTTCCTAGATTTTCTGTGGTCTAATATTTTCCCTTTTATGCATACAGGTACTTAATTTGGATGGGTTATAACAGTGATTATTGATATTGGTGTGGGTAATAAGAAAGAAACCCCGGTGTCTTTCCATGTAAAGCTTTCAATAGCATTTGTAACATGGCTTTGCTGGTGTCCCAAAAGGGAAAAAAAGGATAAGTGACAGAAGAAGGAATAATAGGGGTCCAGGATGGCTTACACCCCCACCAATCCTGCCTATGAGGTTGCAGCTCACAGCAGGTGGTTATATTCTTCTCGGTGGCGAGTTGTAGTGGTCAGTCTGGTCTTGCCCCCTAGTTCCTTGTCACTTCCTCTTTTGTAATTTCCAAGCAAATTTCTTTTGACACCTTTTAACAGCAGTTTCCCACCCTTCCTCAGGTTCTTCCCACTCAACACGCACTAGTAATTTCCCATCTGTAAAAAAAGTTATCATTTAAGTTATTCTTAATAGATTTGGCACCCAACACTTCCTGCAATGAGAGGCTTAACTTTTACACAATACCTATTATTCTCTAATTCAAACACTTATATTTAATCCAGATAGCATGTCCCATATTGGGATGATTTAGACAAGGTATATGATGTGGCACTGATGGAAGTTGTGGTTCTCCCCCCTCCTTTACACAAATCACAGGCAAAAGCAAAAATATACGAGGATTTCCCAACCAAAACAGCCCCAGTCGTCCTGTTTGGAGTGGGAGTTTTCCTCCCCAAGGTGGATATTGAAAGTGTCCCAGAACTTGTCCAGGCAGGACTTGAAACTACTGATACAGGCTTGGTCTTACTTCCCAGTTAGGCGTGATTCTTAGCTCATTCCTTGGATCATTTGGATTGTCTCAGTTCATTACCGCCGGTCTCTGCCCAAGAGTACATTTGGTATCACTGGGTTTGGGTGTTACAGTCCAGTCCTCAGGTCTTTTGATCTTACTGGTGTGACTCCAACTTCACTCTTTGGTCCAGATTGCAGCTTCTCTGCCTTAATTATCAGTAGTACCTGAAAACAATTTCTTAATAACACAGGGAGAATGAAAACATCACATCAAAATTTTCCATCAGTATTCTTTAAAATTCTTGGGTTAAGCGAAATTTAACAGTTAACATAGGAGCCAATCTCTTTCTGCATGTTCAAATTAGTTAAACAAGAAAGGCTAGGTTAGTTTTGACTTCAAATAAATTACATTCATTACCTTTTTACCCTTTGGTTACTATTTACTTGTTTAGCTTCACAAACTTATTTTATCGGTTTCTTAGACCCCTTCCTTTTAACAACAAGAGTAAAAGAAAGAAAGGGAAAAAAAAAATAAGAGAAAAAGAGATCCTATTTCAAGAAATTAAACACCTTGATGAGGTTTTCAGAACCTAACGAGCAAGACTACTTTTGCTTTGGTCTCATCATCCACCGGTCTGTTTCTCGACCTTTGTTCCGTTCCTTCTTTCCCATTGACAGCAGTTTTTCAGGCTATCTCTCTCCCCCACCCCTGCTGCTGCAGCTCTGGGCTGAGCAGGCTGTTTCAGCCGCTCGCTCTGCAGGGGCCCACTTGCGTCCTTGCCAGTCACTTGCTGACGTGCTGACCCTGGGGCAAAGCTCGTGTCTCCTCTTTCCCTGCTGTGCCGTCCCTTCACACAACAGGACTGGAATTTTTCAAACACACTCAGCTCCCGCCACTGCTGAGGGGCAGAGCCCGGAGTCCACAGCGCTCTGGTCTGGGGCTCCTCTGCTGGGCCAGCTTGCTCTTCAGCGGCAAACCTCACCCAGCACCGCTGCCGGGCCGGCGAGCACTGCCGGCACCCCGCACCCCTCGAGACCCCGGCACAGACAGGGCGGGTCCCGCTCCAGCAGCGCCACTCACGAACCGCGCTCTGCACCCTTCACATCGGGTGGGAGAGGACCGGGAACCGCCACACCAGGCCCTGCTGTTCGCCACTCACAGGGACCGGGTCCTGCTGCAGCCGCTTTACATAAAAGCAATAAAACAACACCTAAACCTAGCAACTCTTAACCCAGCGCTCCAGATGCTCCTAACATCCCCTATTTCGGGCACAATTCTCATCTCTAATCGCACTTGAAAGTTTTTCTCCCCACAAGCCAGTGCTCACTCTTCGGAGCCAACAAGACACTTCTCGCTCTCTTTCTAAAAATCTCTACAAATCTAATGAAAGGAATCGCAAACCTCTCTCTCTTTCTCTCTGCCACTATCATCTCGCCACTCTTTACACCACATCCCTCCAGAATCTCCACTACACAAATCACTTTGCTTCAGAATCAACAACAAATTCTAACACCTCCTTTTGGGGACCCTCCCCAAAGCCATCAAAGGTGCTAGACACAGAGACCAGTCAGCTAGCCAGCTACTTTTACCAACTAAAACAAACTTACAGTTACCATTCTCACTCTCTTGAACAGATCTTCAGTCAAGCTAGAAATGAAGACACAGACATCATTCTTCTCTAAATTTTCTTCTACAAGTACAAAGGAGTCCATCTTCATATAGCTGCTTAATGTGAATTATCTAGTGTAACTTTTCTCATGACAAGATATGATCAAGTCTTTTATTTTTACAGGCATTTAGATACATTGACAAGTTTCTGACAATACCTTTATGTTTCAACAGTACTTGCAGCTTATATACTATGAACCATCTATAGCAAGAACTAGTTTTACAATTGTTTTCAAACTCTTCTTTCACAAAAAAAGACTCATCTCTAAATTAACACATGGATTTATTAAAATAGACCAAGTTTAGAGTCTCCACAATTCTTTTCTCAATTCAAAACACCAACAATCTTAATTCTAATCTTTTAACTGGGTCCACTTCTGCTTCTGTAATTAGCACAGCTGCAAAACAACACAAGCACTCCTAGAGACATGTGCACTTTCTTGGCAAATTCAAAAGAACAAGAAATCATGGCAGTTCTGAGCCTGATCTTCAGCTAAACACACCATCACAATAACTCTTTTTAGAAATCATCAGAGAGATGATCAGCATTTCATATTGTGAAAAGAGACAAAATAATTTTCAGCAGCAGTAAAAAGATTTACAACAATCCACAGGATTTTGCTTTTAGGCTGGTACCAGGTTCTGCTGTTAAGAACCATGGGCTGTGCCCATCAGCACGGAACACAAACAACATTAGGGTTAACAGCTCTAACACTTATTGACAACCTGGTAAGTTTTCACCTCAAGAAGTGACTACTATGCAAATTACTGTAACTTGCCTTTAAAATTAAAATCAACCACAAAATTCTATGATATTTACTAGAGCAAAGAAATTGGAAGGCATACTAAGAAATGGGTTTATTTCTCTACAAAATAAATATTGCAGTCACTCAAGAAAAAAAAAAAACAAACAAACAGAGCTCACTTCTTTTTCACTTTCTCCCAGGATACATGCTCTTCCTGGAATCTCAAATTTTAAGCACCGACACAGCTGACTGCTGCAGAAGACCACAGCACCATCATACACGGAATTCTCTCAGAACCCGGTAAAACAAAGGCTTGCAACTTGCAGATCCCTTGGTTTGGAGCTGATACCATACGCCAGTACTGCTCCATATCTCACTCACACATCTGGCTAAGAAAAAGCTCTCTGAGACAGTTTGACACCAGTCTTTACTCCCGAAATCACAGAACTTAATGTGCCCGAGGTCTCATAAGACCCCGGCATAGAAAACCTGGGTCCCAGAGGGACTCACCCAGCTCTCTCACCATTGGGCATGTTCCCAGCCTGTTTCACAGCTTCAGGAGGTTTCAGGAGTCACTGAGAGCTCCTCCAATCCCCCTGTGCCTGGAGCAGGGAACCCGAACCAGCATCTGTGGTTCAATCCAGCCTGCCTGCAGCCGCCTAAACACAGCTCTGCGGCTCGAGAGCTCCAAAATAAGTTTAAACAATGCAGGGGCACCAAGACTTAGAAGGCCCCTGTCCTCACTTTACTCAAAAGGGATGGGCTGAACTCATCCCCTCAGGGCACCCTCCGTGCCCTGATCTTATCAGGGTCTGGCCGGACTCACCGTAGGTCGGAGCTCTGGGAGTTCCCTTGCACTCCTGAGGCTGACCTGCCCCTCCATCTCAATAGCTCGGCAGGGAGTAACTCTGGGAACACGATCTCCCAGGAAAACCTTTCACTGCCGATACAGTGGGGCAAAGAAAACTTCTAAAAAAACCCCAAAAAAACCAAAAACCAAACAACTTCAAACGCTGAACCAAATACCAGCTCACCAAAGCGACCCCTCCCCCGCAAGCAGCTCTTGTTGCCCGGGGGAAGGAAAGGCGTGGAGGGAAGATCACCACTAAAGATAATTTTGGCTCTGCTCTGAGACCAGAGCTGCTATCCCGCTGAGAACAGATTTGATACAACACCCCCGCGGCTCCTGGGCTACAAGTCCCAGTTCTGGTTTGCCACCCCGGGGCTCCAAGACAGGAGCTCGCAGGGAGGAAGCGAATCCCTCCATGTGTCCCCACCAGTCCCTGTGGAAACATCGACCCATGTTCACTCTTACTCCAGCACAGCACAGAAAACCTTTCCTCTTTAACAACACAATACAATTGCTCACCCTCACTCCAGCACAGCACAGAAAACCTTTCCTCTTTAACAACACAATTCCAAAAAAAAACAAAAACCCACAAACTTCAATGCAACAATCACACCTATTTACGCATTCTCACATCTGTTCATTCAACTCCACCCAGTCACAGCATGACAATAAGGTGCTCTTTACTTCCCTTGTTAATATCCGCCCATGGGCACTGTAATATGTCAAATATCCCAAGTTTCTTGGATTATTCCTCAATTTGGCAGTTTTAAATCCAAATTTCTTGGATTTAATCCTCAACTTGACAAAGTTTTCGAGAATCCACATTTTACTCTGTTTTCCCAGTGGATTGTGCCAGGAAAACCTTGGGCTCCCTTTCCCGAGGGGCTCACCCATCCCCTGAGACCCAGTCCCAGTAACCCCGGGGGTATCTTGCAACCCCCGCTTCCTGCTCCCCCAAAGATTACTTACAATCCGTCTTCTTCTTTGGGTCTTCGTGCACAAGAATTATGGAGCAAAAATACCGCGCTTTTATGGAGCCTTTTTTCCCCTTTCCTTTGCTTTATTCCTCTCCTTCTTGTCCTCAGGTTTTTGACCTGCAGCCGCTTGGTCCACGCTAGGAGAAACAGAATGGGATCTGCTGAACTCAGCAGGGGCGCGCCTGTTTCCCTGTTCTGGATCTCTGGTGGTCCTAGAGGTGAGGTGCTTATCCCAGAAAGAGCCCCCAAAAATTCTTAAAAACGAGATTCACTTAATAAATTATAAAAAGAATTTAATATAAACAAAAGATAATTAGGAGACAAAAGAAATAAAGCAAAGGGTTAAAACGGCCGGGTGCCCTGGTGGGCTACGAGGAACACACCTGGTATCTCAGGAGTGTCCTTTTTATCCCATCTTTGCTGTGAGAGGTTAATGCATATTCAAGCATGTCCCCTCCCTGTGAGAGGAATGATGAGCTTGTCTTTACAAACAAGCTGTGGGTCAGTTGATAAGATGTAGCTATCAGTGAGAGACGACAGAAACAATGGGATGGATTCCAGTAGAAGATCAAAGAGGCACTGAAAGAACACTATGAATTCCAAAAAGTTAAGAAGGGATTATGCATTGGGGGTTGGGGGGGAAGGTACCCCAGGTGTTAGGCGTTCCGGGAAGCCTGTACCTCTCAAGTACCTCAGCCTATGGGGAAAGGGAGAAGGGACAAGCGGCCGGGAATTAGGATAAAAAGGAGGCTGCGCCCTCCAAAAATTTGAGAGACCCCAGGGGAATGCCCCATGGTCTCTCCCTTTATTCGAATAAAGTAAAAGGACTCCTCTGTCTCCTTTTTGGACATAAACCTCTGGTGTTCGTGGATTAATTTTCCTGACAATTTTTGGGGGCTCGGTCCGGGATATTTCCACCGTCCGGGGCGGTGGGCAGCAAGCGCAGCTGAAGGCGCCTCACCCAGTTTTGGTGGCCAGCTCCCCTCGGTGGCGGCCAGCACCGGGTGATCGATTGGGTTCCCGAGACTGTCCAGGAGACAGACGAGTGGCGGACCAGGGGGGTCCATGAAGAGTCCACAGGGAAGGACCACTGAAAACCTCACCGGTGAGTAAAATGGGATCTTCGGGGAGCAAGCCTGGGAGGGCACCCAGGGAGGGTAGCACAGGCAAGCCTGGGAGGGCACCCAGGGAGGGTAGCACAGGCTAAACAGGGCACCCATGGAGGGTTGCAAGGGTACAGCCGGGAAGGGTCTCGGCAAAAGGGATGACGATCCCATAATAGCCCCGGAGAGTCCCTTGGGGAGAATGCTGAGATCTTGGGACAGATTATGCATTCACACAGAGGTAACTATGGAGATGATGGTAAAATATTGTTATTATGTATGGCCAGAGTATAAGATGCCAAATGGACTTGTATGGCCACCTTAGAAAACAGAATTCATTTGTGTTGAGTTCTGTGAAGGTATCTAGAGGAGAATTGGGAAAAAAATGGATTAAAAGGGAATGTGGATTGATATGGTTTAAACAAACAACAAAAGAAATCTATGTGTTCAGAAAAAAAAAAAAAAAAAAAAAGGAGAAGAGGAAAAACGGGGGGTGGGGAAGAAGAAAACAGTGAAGATTAAAATGTTTTTCCGCACCTTCCCCCGTCTTGTCCTCCGGTGGTACCAGCTGACTTAAGGCCAGCTGCAGGTCCCTGTATCCTCACCTTCCAGGGAAAAGGGATCAGGGAAATGCTGTCCCTACAGCTCCACCTGAGAACAACAGTGGTGTAGGGGGAAGGGACCAGCATATCATATCAATGCCTGGAACTAGAAGGGATCTCAAGAATCCACGCCCGAGGTGGGGGGGGGCAATAAAGGAAGTCAAGAAAGAGTCTTTGGCAGCAGGAGATGGATGGATTGTGTTTGTGTGCTGGAACAGAATTGGTTAATGGAGAGTGTAGAGAGATATGGTTGAAGCAGGGACCAGAAGTGGAGGTGCAGGACCAGGAGCACAGGCTGGGGGCCTGTGAGGCTGCTGGGACTCAGCACTGGGCAGTGCCTGACCCCACTGGCCCTGGACAGGGGCAGCAGCAGCTTGCTGGCCCTTTGAGGCTGTGGGACGCCCTGGCCGCCTGTGGTGCTGCCAGCCGTGCCCGCCGGGAGTACTGGAGCAGGGAGGAGCTGTTTGGACAATGTGGCAGAACAGGGACTGGCTCTGGTATTCGGTGTGTGGTAAATAGAGTGAGCACAAGGAGGAAAGGCAAAGGTGATAGCCTTTTTCAGGCCAGAGAAAGAAAAACCGCAAGGTCCAAGGGGTCCCCCGGGACAGAGGGGACGGGATCGGCCACAAGGAAGTGGCAGAGGCTTTTTCTCCCCAGCAAGGGAGACCCAAGCCAAACAGTGGCTGGGAAAGGATCAGTGTGCTGTCTTCAGGGCGTACAACACTGAAAACGGCAATGTCTGCAAAAAAAAAAAAAAAGCCAAGAACAGCTGGACTGCTGAGAAAGTCCAGAAGATAAGAGAAATGGATTGTTAAGAGTGTCAAAGGCTCTCATTATATCCACCAACCTAGAGCCGTTGTCAACTTTTAAAGTGGGTCTGGATCGAGGAGAGGTGTGTGTCTTAGTAAAAACAAAGACCTCTCGATTCACCTTAATTTTTATCCCCGAGAGGGAAAATTGTCTAAAGAATTTTTTAATCGTTCAAAGGAGTTGTGAGAATTGTAGTTTCTTCTGTGGGCTCAGAAGTTTAACCATCTTTCTTTGAAAGAATTGTAAAAATTGTAGTAAATTAATTTGGAGATTTAATTAATTGGTCTACATGAAGTTTTGTGCAGAATGGCTCCAGTTTGGAGGGGACCACACCCCTCTGCTTTTTGTATGTTTTGTTGTAAAAAGCCAGAATTGGCAAGTTTCAGTTATGAAACCAATGCTGCAAGTCATACCTTGTGGGGAACATCCCCACCAGTCTGTGGTTTGTTGTAGCCCTAAAGCAAATTCTGTAACTGCAACCTTGTAAAAATAGTGTCCTATAGAAAGCCTGAGTATTTGTCATGCACTTCCTCTGTGGAAATTTTAAGAAAACTTTAAAGGAAAGTATTTTGTTTCTTTCCTTAATAAAAGTTTTAAATGTTAAAAGTTATAAAATGTTATAAATATTAGAGTTTCCTTAATGGAAGTTAATTTGTTAGTCATCTCCCTATGCCTAAGATGGACTTAATGCAAAAATTAAGATAAGGAGTGGTTAATTACTAAAAAGAAAAAAAGGAATAAATAAAGAAATGTAATGTAATTGGCTTAAAGCAGTGGCATTACTTGCTGCTGAACTAAATCATGTTTATACAAAGTCACGCAAAAGAAATTTTAGTTCAGGAGCATGGGAGAACACAGAGACCTGTTGCCTATTTTTCTAAAATGTTAGACCCAGTAGCCAGAATCTGGCCCCATTGTCTGCAGAACTGCGCAGCCACAGCTCTGATGGTGGCTGAGGCCCGAAAGCTGACAAGGGGGGTTATCTGATTGTTAAAGTTTCACACCAGATTAAAGCGTTGTTAACTGAGAGAGCCTCTAAGTGGATGACCAGCTCTCAGTTGTTGCAATATGAATCTTGTTTATTAGAACAAGAAAATTTAGAATTTAAAAGCAAGGAAAGTTTTAACCCAGCCTCCTGTTTGAATGGCCCTGAGGAGGGGAGCCAAGGTAAATTCCATGACTGTATTCAAGTAATAGATCTACAAACTAGGGCAAGGAATGATTTGCAAGACATCCCGTGGCCTGAAGGGGAAAACGTGTTTATTGATGTGTCTTCAAGGGTGATAGAAAGAAGACGATTTACAGGATACTCTGTCCTAAATGGAAAGCAATTAAAGGAAGGGGGGAGGTTACCAGCCACCTGGTCAGCTCAGACGGCCGAGCTGTATGCCCCTGTGAGAGCCTGCAAGTTATACCGAGACAAGACAGTAAATATTTTTACTGATTCTAAATATGCATATGGTGTGATACACGCATTTGGGAAACTGTGGGAAGAGAGAGGTTTATTAACCTGCAGAGGAAAAACGTTGGCTCATGAGAATTTAATCTCCCGCCTATTGGAGGTGGTGAATTTACCAAAAAAGGTAGCAATAATACACATCAAGGGACACCAGTCAGGGTGCTCGGAAGAGGCAGTAGGAAATAGACTGGCTGATGAAGAAGCTCGGAAAGCTGCATTGTTGCCAGAAATCTCTAAGTTACTTCCCTTGCTCCCAGTAACTGCCCCCTTGCCAGAGAAGCTGTCTTTTCCACCAGAAGAACTTGAGATAGTTAACAAGAGTGGGGCAGAAGAAAGAGGGGGTAATTGGTTTACAAGGGATAGTAAGCAGTGGATACCGAAAGTTTTAGCCTCACAACTGCTAAAACAGCTCCACGAAGGGAGTCATTGGGGCTCCCGAGGGATAGCAGAAGCCTTCCTCAAAATGTACGCTGCTGTGGGTCTTTTTGTTCTGGCAAAACAAGCTGTTGATAGTTGTTTGATTTGTGCTAAGACAAATAACAAAGTTACAATGAAACTTGCCAGGGGCGGGAGGCCTTGGGCTGTAGTCCCTTCCAGAGATACCAAGTGGATTTTACTGCGATGCCCCGGGTGAAGAGATTTTTTGGTAATAGTATGTCTGTTATGAGTAGCCAGAAGTGTTCCCAGGTGTTTCCGTAACTACAGGGTCAATTATTAAAGTATTTTTTTTAAAAAACAAGATCAGGTCGAGTTGAAAAAAAAAATGAATGGAAAAATAAAGAAGCGTCTTCTAAAGCTGGTGATAGAAACTGATATGCCATGGGTGTGGCTCTTGACCCTAGCTTTAGCAAGAGTAAGGGCCAGACCGAAGAGAAATATTCAACTATCTCCCTTTGAACTGAAGTTTAGAATTCCTTTAAAATTCTCGGCCTGAGTCAGGAGTAGAGTTAAGTGATGTATATTTAGAACAATTTGTGGCCTGGATACTGTCTCCTGTGAAATTTATTCGACAGGAAACTCTGCTGGCACAGACCCTGCCTTTGGACAAGTGAAAACCAAGAGACTGAGTCCTAGTTAAAAAGTGGAAAGAAGCACCACTGGTGGCTAAGTGGCGTGGACCTTTCCAGCTGTTGCTGACCACAGAAACAGCCGTCAAGAGAGCTGAACACGAATCAAGGTCTCTGAGGCCCCAGAGGTTTGGACATCTCAGCTGGAGGAGAAGGATGGGGAGCCGCGACTGACACTCCGCAGGAGTGGACCAGAGCAGTAGCTGGTGCGTCGACATCGGAGGAAGCCCCGAGTGCCTCCCCACAGACTGCCTGCTGAAATAGTCTGCATCCCTACTCTCAAATCTCCAGCCACTGGGAGCCAATCCTGGCTGTCATTGCTTTCTTTATGCTAAGCTGTTTCTGTGCTTTCACTTGCCACAGGTGGTGTAGAAGACAACGTGAAATTGAAAATTAGAAATTAGATTATAACACTATTAGAATGTTTCTCTTAATAATTTTACCTTTATATTTTCAGTTAAGTTGGAGTCTAAAGTGGGAAAATAAGTTTTTTTTACTTTAAGAGAACAAGTAGCAAAGACCTTTAACCTTAAAAACTGTTGGGTCTGTGGAGGGCCAGGAGGATCTGAAAGCTGGCCATGGGTGGCCAGCCCAGTCGAGCCTAAATGGTGGGTTAGCACCTTGAGTGAAGTCAATAATAGAACTAGATTTTGAGACAAAGAAAGAAGTCCATGGCAGCTTCATTCTTCTGAAAGAGGCATTTATTGCTTAAACAGAACAGGAAGCACATATGTGGGAAAGAGCGTTTGTGACTGGACTTTAGGTTTAGATTGTTGGACCCCCAACTGCCCTCCTTATGACTGTTCCAGATATAGAGGCAGATGGAATCAAACGCATGTTAAGCTCACTAATGGTAGCTGGGTAAAGTGTTCCTTCCATAATTACCAAAAAGATTTTGAAGGCTGTAAAGCAGTGGGGAAGGATAAGTTTTTTGACCCTTTATTTTTAAGCTGCCCCCGGGATAATTCCACAAGTCAGACACACGCTGTCCGAGACTATCAGTGGAAGTGGCAGCACCAGAGTGGACCTCGAACCCTTTTCAGTAAGTTCTGGTCCAGATCTAATAGAACAGATCTGGGATGTGATTGCAAGTAGAAACCTCATGTAAGAGCTTGGAAATGTAAATATTGTGATTCTTACAGTGAGGCAACTATTGTGGGTGGACCCCTAGGCCCTGGAAGCAAGCTGTATTTTGACCCACCAGTTGATGATGAAAATTGGAAAGGTCCCTTCGCTAAAGGGACCTGGGCTCTAAAGGGGCATTACTGAATTTGTGGCCAAAATGCTTACCGCAGGCTATCTCCAAACTGGTCAGGAATATGTTATGTGGGGTATATTAGACCATTGTTCTTTCTGCTACCACAAGTTCAAGGAAATCAGTTAAGAATCAAAGTATATGATGATCTAATTAGAGAGAAGCGGTCCATTGATACATCCCTGGTTGGAAGGAGCACCCAAAAGTGGGGAAAAGATGAATGGCCACCTAAACGGATCATACAACACTATGGACCAGCTACCTGGAACCCAAATGAATTAATATCAGGTGCCAGAGAACCCATTCATAATCTAAATCGGATAATTAGGTTGCAAGCTGTCTTTGAAATAATAATCAACCAGACAGCTACAGCTCTTGACCTTCTTGCTGACCAGTCTACTCAGATGAGAAATGCAATATTTCAACATCGAATGGTATTAGACTATTTATTAGCAGAAGAAGGGGGGGTGTGTGGAAAATTGAATGACTCAAACTGCTGTTTGCAAATAGATGACAATGGAAAAGTGGTAAAACAAATAACAAAAGGAATAAGAAAGTTAGCCCATGTACCGGTCCAAACATGGAAAAGATGGGAATGGGGACATGTTTTCATGGTTACCTGGTGGCCTATGGGTCAAACAAATGCTTTTTTTCCTCTCATGTGTTGTAGCAACTCTAATCTTTTTACCATGCATGATCCCTTGCTTAATACAACTCATTCAACATGTGATCAAAAGAATGCAGGTAGTAGCCGTGCCTACTGATCCAGAGATAGCTACGAAAGGGCAGAAAGTAATGCCACTGCAAATAATTGCAAAGCCAAAAAAGACCCAAGAACAAGAAATTAGGTCAATGATAACTAAGGTTTGTAAAGACAATTATTAACAAAAATGAAAAGAGGAGGGATTGAGAGGAATGATGAGCTTGTCTTTACAAACAAGCTGTGGGTCAGTTGATAAGATGCAGCTATCAGTGAGAGATGACAGAAACATTGGGATGGATTCCAGTAGAAGATCAAAGAGGCACTGAAAGAACACTATGAATTCCAAAAAGTTAAGAAGGGATTATGCATTGGGGGTGGGGGGGGAAGGTATCACCGCCGGTATCAGGCGTTCCGGGAAGCCTGTACCTCTCAAGTACCTCAGCCTATGGGGAAAGGGAGAAGGGACAAGCGGCCGGGAATTAGGATAAAAAGGAGGCTGCGCCCTCCAAAAATTTGAGAGACCCCAGGGGAATGTCCCATGGCCTCTCCCTTTATTCGAATAAAGTAAAAGGACTCCTCTGTCTCCTTTTTGGACATAAACCTCTGGTGTTCGTGGATTAATTTTCCTGACACCTGGTTCCACCTTCTTGGATCATGTTATTTTCTGCTGGTCAGCATAATTTTTGCTGGTCATCATTATTCTAGCTGGTCAAGTATTATTTTGGAGTTTGGTTTCCTTTTTGCTGCAGATGGTCACTTATTGATAAGAGTCCAGGCCCCTTATACTTCCTCAGAGAGCAGATGGGCTTCATATCTTTCCCCCTTGCCAACGTCCTGGTACCGGCTTTTTGGTAACAGTTTGCTCTCCATTTCCTGCTGCTGATAATAGCCTGTTTTCCACAGCTTGATCCTCCCATTGTCTTGCCTGTTGGAGTTATCTTGCCTTCTCCAGATGAGACATATCCTTACCATTCAGAATTCCTATCTAAGCCTGTAACTTGCTAAGAGAAAATAATATAGTGAAAGCATATAATATATTTATCAGAATAATTGTGAAAAGCCAATATTTAAAACATGAATTCACAACAGTTGGTTTGCTGTTTGCTCACGGGTTTTTTGTCTGTCTTTGAAAGGAGCTCCTTGGATGTTTATGCAAGCAAGAAGTCCTTTGTAAAGGGCTGTCTTTGCAAAACACCTGCCACTTCTGTGATGCAAGACAGAAACAGCTTCCCTTGGGCTGCAGCTGGAAGGCTTGAAAATGTGTTCCAGAAACTCGTGATATGACAGAGTCTGATGCACACAATTTAATGTCATGAACTGCAAGATGTAAGTTACCTGATAAAATAATCCGAGTATTTCTATGGCAAGCAGCAGGAAAGGGCTGTGCATTGGAATGACAGGAAACAGCCCCAGAGCACATGATGGACAAATTTCCCAGCCAGAGCAGACCAGAAGCACTGGAAGCACAAAGAGACACACCCAGGAGGCCCAGCAGCTCCTTGCTGAGGGCCCATTTCATGCAAGGACTGGCAGTCAGAATATTAAATCAATTAAAAATAAAAGGGTGGGGGCAGGCAGCAGTGAGGTGGCCTCAAAGGTTCAGCTCTGCACTCTGCTTTTGTCACCAATATTCTCCTAGTTCCTGTGTTGGTTTTCCTAGAGAATTTGTAGCCAGCAGAGCTTCCAGTCCCTTTGATCAAATCAGTCTTAAGAGCAGTTTGAGGCTGTGTCAGTCATTTAGATGTGAGCACTGACAGGGCTCCAGGCAACAAAAGAACATTAAGTGCAGGCCACCCCTACAGCTTTTCATATTAATGAGCACAAAGCCTTTATTTTTGCAAACGGAGGGATGTTGGGGGCATTTTTGCACCATCAGGTTGAGGTACAAGGCTGCGGATCTACACCGCACTGTGGTAAGGAGAGGAACACAGGTGGGGACAATCCAGGCTGTTAGCAGTGCCCCCAGCCCTTCATTAGGGACATCACAATTGCTTTTTGAGCTCCTAAAGCAGCTGGTGAACGGATCTTCTTCTTTTCTCGCCCCCTGCACACTGACAGGCAAGTTGAACAGAAAATCTGCCCCTCCCTCTATAATCTCTGAGCACCAAAGCAAAGAACCAACAACAACAACAACAAAAAAAACCAAATCGAAAAGATCACTTTGTGCCCAGGCAGATGTTTTTAAGAGCTTTCTAAGATTGACTAAGCCAGTGCTAACACCATTAATCTCAACAAATATTTTTACTTCCAAAAGTATTGTGCTGAATGAAGTGTCACACATTGTGTGCCTTGCACAAAGCATGGGCCGGCTGCTGCCATGCACAGGTGGGTGCCGGGTCAGACCCTTTACCTTCAGAACCAGCCCTGCCTTCCTGAGGGACAGAAATTCATCTGTCAGAATCCCTTGGAGCTTCTGGAGCTGCTCTTGGCTCACTTGTGGATAATTGGGCTTCTGTGGAGAACTTTGAGCTTGGTTCCAGCACATGGGGTCTGCAGAATCTAAGCAGCATCTTTGTGGGGCTGAGAGGAATGACGCATTTGCCTTTACAAACAAGCTGTGGGTCTGCTGAGGAATAAGAATTGGATATGGAAAGAGAAAAGAAACAATGGTGAAAAACCATAAATGCTATAAGAATTAAAAATTAAGAGGGAGAGTTATACATTAGAGGGGAATCTTAGGTATCAGGCACTCTGGGAAGTCTGTACCTCTCAAGTACCTCAGCCTATGGGGAAAGAGAGAGGGATGTGTCACCAGGAAATTAGGATATAAAGGAGGCTGCGTCCTCCAAAAATTGGAGAGAACCCAGGGGAATGCATGGCCTGGCCCTTTATTCGAATAAAGTGAAAGGACTCCTCTGTCTCCATTTTGGACATAAACCTCTGGTGTTTGTGGATTCATTTTCCTGACAAATGGTGGCTCTGTCCGGGATATTTGCACCATCCAGGGCGGTGGGCAGCGAGCGCAGCTGAAGGCGCCTCACCCAGTTTTGGTGGCCAGCTCCCCTTGGTGGTGGCCAGCACCGGGCGATCGATTGGGTTCCCGAGACTGTCCAGGAGACAGATGAGAGGTGGACCAGGGGTGTCCATGAAGAGTCCACAGGGAAGGACCACTGAAAATCTCACTGGTGAGTAAAATGGGATCCTTGTGGAGCAAACCTGAGAGCGCACCCATGGAGGGTTGCAAAGGTAAAGCTGGGAAGGGCCCCCAGCAAAAGCAATGACAGTCCCATAATAGTCCCCAAAAATCCCTTGGGGAGAGTGCTGAGCTCTTGGGACAGATTATGCATTCACCCGGAGGTAACTGGGGAGATAATGGTAAAATATTCTTATTTTGTGTGGCCAGAATATAAATTGCCAAAGGGGCTTATATGGCCGCCTTATAAAACCAATGGAATTTGTTTGTGTCGCATTTTATGGAACTAGGTAGAGGAGAATTGGAAAAAATAGACTGAAAGGGAATGTAGATTGATATGGTTTTGACAAGCAGCAAGAGAAATCTATGTGTCAAGAGAAAGAGGAGGAAGAGGAAAACAGTGAAGATTAGGATGTTTTTCAGCACTTTCCCCTGTCTTGTAAGCCAGTGTTGCCAGCTGCAGGTCCCCTGTATCCTCAGCTTCTGGAGCAAAGGGATCAGGGCAATGCTGTTCCTATGGTTCCGCCTGCAAATAATAATGGTGTAGTGGGAGGGGAGCAGCATATCATACCACCCCCTAGAACTAGAAGAGGAGCTCAGTTTAGGGCATTAGAAGCCCCCCAGACCCAAGAGACAGGGGTACATCAGATGCCACTCGGCCAAGTTCCTTTGGGAGGTCAGGGGGGAGGGTTTGGCTTTGTAATTGTAGCACTTAGCACCCAGGATATAAGTGGATTGAATAAAGAATTACCCCCATATTAAGATGATCCCATAGGGGTAGGGAAATGATAGAAGAAGATTTGGGCAATGCAGATTATACCGAGAAAGATTGAGATTTTCTTTTGGGGGTTTTGTTTGGGTCATCAGAGAAACAAACGATTTTGCAGAAAGCTGGGCAGCTGTGGGAAGATGAACATCCACAAGCAGTGGGGGAGTCTGGACCTAATGCACCTACAGTGGATGATGCCAAGCCCCAGGCAGAGCCCCAGTGGGACCCAAATAAACAGGCCAGTATGGCTCACCTCTGCAATTAGCATGCTTACTTGATTAGGGCAATCAAATCAGCAGCTCCCAGAACTAACAACATAGCTAAGGCTATGTGGTTAGAACAAGAAAAACATGAAAGCCCCTCTCATTGGTTAGAGAGGATTAGGGATGCCTTGCGGAAGCATGGGGGGATGGATCCTGAAGGACCAGCCTTTGACACATGACTGAAGGTACAATTTGTTACTAAAGCCCAGCCTGATCTAAGGAAAGTGTTACAAAAGATCAAGAGTGGCAGAAGAAGCCTCTAGAGGAATTGGTTAAGAAAACCCAGCAAATATATGTAAGAAGGGATGAGGAAAACGCAAAGGCTAAGGTGAAAATATTTGCAGACTTTTTGCAACCCCAAATGAATACACCACAGGGTTCAAGGGGTCCCCTGGGGCAGAGGGGACGGCGTTGGCCACAAGGAAGTGGCAGAGGCGTTCCCTCCTTGACAGGGAGAGCCGACCCAAACAGCGGCTGGGGAGGAACCAGTGTGCTGCCTGCAAGGCAGAAGGGCATTGGCAAAGGGAATGTCCACAGAAACAGCTGGACCCTCAGGAGGAGGAAGTCCAGAGGATCATTATAATGGATTGTTAAGAGTGTCAGGAGCTCCCATGATATCAAGGACCCACCACTTTAGAGCCCTTGAGAACTTTTAAGGTGGGTCTGGATCGAGAGGAGGTGTGTTCTGGTACACACACAAGGACATCTTGATCCACCTTAAATTTTATACCTAAGGGGCAGAAACTGCCAAAAAGATCATTGGTTATTCAAGGAATGGGTGGAAAGGATGAAGGAGTGCATTTTATTCAACCTCTCTTAGTAGATGTGGAGGACAGGTTTAAAATGCATAAATTCCTCTTTCTTCCTAATTGTGATTGTAATTTAAGAGGAAAAGATTTGATGGCTAAAGTGAAAATGCAAATTAGGATTGTAAAAAATGACACGGAGTCCAACACTGTAATATCTTTGTGGAAAATGTCTGAAAAGGCTTATGCTAAAATAAACCTGGACGTGTGGTAAGGCCCAAAGAAATACAGGAAACTTGACACAGAGCCTCTCCAAATGACTTTGAAGCAACCAGGACAAGTGGTGTCTAAAAAGCAATGCCCTCTTTCAAGGGAGGGAAAGAAGGGGTTACAGCCTGTCATTGAGTCCCCGCTACAAGCAGGTCTTTTAGGGCCGTGTATGTCTCCCTACAACACCCCTATCCTGCTGGTTAAAGCACCAGCTAGAATCTACAAGATAGTGCAAGATTTAAAAATAATAAATGAAATTGTCAGATCAAGGCATGCCACAGTTCTAGATCCCCTATACAATCCTGAACCAGATCCCTTCTTCACATCAGTATTATTCAGTCCTGGATTTGAAGGATGCTTTCTAGAGGAGTCCAATTGCAGAAGACAGTAAGGAGTATTTTGCCTGTGAGTGGGAACAAGAGGAAGGAAAGAAAATAGGGAAGCAACAATTGACATCGACAGTGCTCCTGCAGGGATATCCAGAGTCACCGGTTTTGTTTGGGAAAGCTTTGCAAAAAATATGAAAAGAGTTTACTCCTGCCTCAGGAGTTAGGTTGTTACAGAGTGTGGATGATTTGCTTTTATCAGGGAAAAGGGAAAAGGTAGTTGAAGAGGCTACTGTAAAGCTGCTTAATTTTCTTGCTATAAAAGACTTGAGTGTCCAAAAAAAAAGGACAGTTAGTAGAAAAAAAGGTCAAATGTTGAGGACATATTCTGACTGGAATGTTACGTATATTGATCCAGAAAGAATACAAGAGATTTTACTGGTACCATTAGCCCAGCCGAAAAAAGAGTTACAGCAGTTTTTAGGGTTATTGGGGTAGTGCAGAGTATAGACTGAAGATTTTTCTGTTGTGGCCAGACCTTTATATTTCTTTTTAACCCAAGACAATCCTAATGTCATCCTATGGACACCAGAAGGAGAGCAAAGCTTTAGAGAATTAAAATACAAATTGGTTAATGCCACAGTCTCAGCCCTTCCTGACTCAGAAAAAGAATTTGAACTATATGTGAACGTAAAACAGGGTGATGCTAAAAGAATTTTGGTGCAAGAGCATGGGGGAACACGGAGGCCTGTTGCCTATTTTCCCAAGCCCTTAGAGCCGGTGGCCAGAGGCTAGCCCCTTTGTCTGCAAAACTGTGCAGCCACAGCTCTGATCATGGCTAGAGCCTGAAAGCTGACAAGGGGGAAGGTATCTGATTGCTAAAGTTTCACATCAGATTAAAGCTTTGTTAACTAAGAGACCCTCTAAGTAGATGACCAGTGCTCAGTTATTCCAGTATGAGTCTTGTTTAATGGAACCAGAGGATTTAGAATTTAAAATTAGGAAAAGGTTTAACCCAGCCTCCTGTTTGAACAGCCCTGAAGAGGGGGGACAGGAAGAAACCCATGACTGCATTCAGGTAGTAAATCTCCAGATGCAAATGAGAGAAGATTTATGAGATAGTCCCTGGCCTGAGGGAGAAAATGTGTTTATTAATGAGTCTTCAAGAGTGCTAGAAGAGAAATTATTTACAAGATATTCTATCGTCAATAGAAAGCAATTAAGAAAAAAAGGAGGCGGTTACTGCCCACCTGGTCAGCTCAGACAGCAGAACTGTGTGGGCTTGTGAGAGTCTGTGAATTATATTAGGATGTAGAGAATATTTTAACAGAAGGTGGGCATGATATTTTAGTAAAAGCCTGTCTGCACAAACCAGCCTTTGGTATAAGTTGCAATATTAAAGGCTAATGTCCTTGAAACTTTCCTGAAGCAGAGAGAATGAAGAAAAACAATAACCTTGTGTCTAAGAGAAAAAATGTAAATCTGTGCGTATAAGCCAATGGTAACATGCTTAGCCCGCGGACCCTGTAAAACCCTATAAGAGTGTGCTAAAGATAGAAATAAACGATGTTTGCCATACTTCTGTGAAGACTGGTGAATAGTCTGAGCTGTTTCTCAATATCTGGCGCTCCGAACAGGGACCCTGCGGGCAGGGGGCTTCAGCAGGTCGGTGTGTGGAGAGACGTGGTTGTGGACCATGGCTGGTGGAGCGGATCCGTGTGCGGAGAGACGTGGTCTCGGATCGGTACTGGGTAGGCTCACCCGTGTGCGGGGAGACGCTTTTAGCACCACAATCTTATCTAAGTTCCAACTTTACTACCCTGCAAGAAGAGAAACCTGATTTAAAATGGTTTCCACCTGAACCAGGGGTCATGGGGGAAAGCACTGAAGTGTGCACAGAGAACAAAGGCACCCCCAGGGCAGAGGCAGTGCAGAAGAAGCTCCAAGGCCACGCTGGACAAATATCAGCAATTATGGAAACAGTTGAACAGAAACAGGTGGCTCAGACAGCTTCAAAGAGAGACAAAATAGCCAAAAAATCACTAACTATATGGTATCTAGTTTGAAGTTCATCACTGTAATTAAAAGTTGATAAGCTGCAATGGTCACCATTGTTACCACCTGGCCCTGAGAGGCTTTTCGTGTAACATCGCCTGTTTTTACAAAATGGTGCCCTTTTTCTTCTATCTGTGAACAACGAGAGAAATATTGAGAGAAAGAACTGCATTTGTTAAAGTTAACTTTGTGAGGTTTTTTCTTTCTCTCTGTTTTTCCTCTCTGCGAGAGTATGTGGGGGATGATGGAGACATTACTCAGACCTTCTAGAGATAACAGCAGCAGAGCAGCAGCAGAGCGGGCAGTTCACCCCCCCGCTACCTCTCTAAGAAAAAGCACCGGGACAGTATCCAGTGTGTTAAAAAGTCATGATTCATTGGGTTTTTAAAATGTTTCTGTATACCCTGTTAGAGTGAATTTTGTGTTTTAAGTAATTATGAGTTAATGCAGTTGCAGTTTTTTGGAGAAAAGTATTGTGATTCTTTGAAAGGTTAAAAAGCCCCTTGTTTAAAAAGTGTTTAATGTGAATATTAACAGAAGTAAAAGTTACCTTGCAATAATTAATTTTAAAAGCTAATGTTAAAATGTTGTATGATTTACAGCTCCTAAGAAAACAACCTTCCAATTAAAGTTATCTACAAAAGAGATTTATGGTTTCAAAAATAATTACCGAGGAGAACTTTACTGTAAAAGACAAAGTGAAGTTAAGCATATATTACCCATTTGTTTGTTTTTTCCACAATTTTAATAAGATAATTTCAATGTCAATGTTTTTTGTTATAAAAAACACGCGTAACATGTAAATAAACATTCCAATTTGGACTTCAGATTGTAATTAAGAATTGGACTTGATGTTTCTGAAAAGTGCTACAAAAGCTGAATGGCAACTTGCCAAATCATGTGTTGCTGTGGTTTTTCTTTAATAAAAGTGCACTTTAAAATCCTAACCAATTTAAGCATATACTTGGCAAATTCCTTTTATGAATAAGTATTTTAGCAATATTTGTAATTATTATGAGTTTTTATTAGAGCCAATTGACATAGAATTCTTGTGTATTTCTTATTTTTTTTTAATTATTATAGTGAATCCATGCTACTGTTATATTGTGTCTAAAAAGTATATGCCAAACTTTCAGCTGCCTTTTTATAATAATAGAGGAAGATTAAGTTACACTTTTATTTGATATAGATTAAGTGTTAATAGAATTAAGCAAAACTAAGTTTTATTATGTTTAAGTTTGAATGTTTTTAAGTTAAGTTTTATAAATTTGATTTTCTTTTAATGTTTTGTTATTTCCTTTTGTTATAACTAATTTTAATCGTGTTTAAGTATAGTTTAATTTGAATTGTTCTATGTTTTGTTAAACATATTTGTTTAAACTATAACGGATAGTTATTTCTTTTAGAGAGATGGAGATGACTACAACTAAAACAGCTGTGATAGAACACTGATGAACCTGCTTGTGGATAAAAGTGAATGCAGTCTGTGACACCCTTGATTTCATTGGGAGTTCTTTTGTTTGTTGCAATCACTGCAGTTTTTGTTTTTTATAGCTTTCTCATTTTTCAGTGTTTCCAGAATTCCAAGAAAATGTACCATTGCTGAGAGTCAGCTGCCATGGGAGAGGCTTCAGATTAAGCCAACTGCTGAATGGTTGAATTGGTCTGGTACCTGAGGCTTCTGATCATTTGCTTTGTACAAATGCATTTTAACAGTTTGCTGTGCTGTAAGCATCTCATAGCTGCTACTATTGAGAACCTTGTTTTAGAAATGAGTTAAGAGGCATCTTTCCAGTTTAAAGCCAGGCCCTGGCCAAGCCTTGACTTTAGCTGGACAGAATGTTTGCCAACAGATCCAGATGTTTTCTGTACCAAATCAGTATCTGAGTCACTTTTTGACTCAGCAATTTGACCCTATTAATATGACAGCTGGATCAATTTTAAAGTGAGCTTGGAGAATCATTTCTGGAGGTGGTTGTCCAATCCTTCACTGATTTCTTTTGTTTGTTTGCAGACCCCATGATGCTAGTGCAGTATTTTATTCGTTAGTGGTAGTTTGATATTATATATGTTATTAATAATGTTTATGATTTGATTGATTTTTAACTGCTATGGGTTTTTATTTATTGTGTATATGGTTTTGTGTTAATGTTGTGTATGACAGAAGTACATCTCATTTTATTATTTCTTTTTAAAAAAAAAAACAAAACGGGGGGAATTGATGCCCTAGAAGCATTTGATTAGTGTAATATGTGCATTAGAAATTTGGACCACAATAATGAAATATTTATATTGAAAGTTTAGAAAGATCATATAACTTAAATTTCCTATTGGGTGAACCATAGCTAAGCCAAAATGCTTCATTAACTTCAAGGGGAGAAGAGTCTGTGTTTTGTTGGCAGGTTCAAAAAGGTCACCTGTTCATCTGACCAGACTGTCTGCCTTTGAACACATGAGATCCAATAAACACAGACGTCACCACACAACCTTGGTACTCCAAACAAGATCAAAAGTGGAGCTGTCAGGACACAGTTGTGTCTGAACACTACACAGACAGTTTGCCAACAGAAATTTTGTGTTGTTCTCATGATGTTGTGTCTCTACCAATTCTTTCAGTTATTCTCTGTTTTAAGATTTAGAAGGATGTGAAGAACAAGCTGAACATCGATGCCCTCACTCAGTCACCGATCAGCTGCCAGTTGACATCACAGGAGCAGCGGACATTCCAAGACTGAATCACGTTAAATCATTGTTTGTGAGAAGAGTTTTATAGAAGATCTAGAAGAGTGTAGAGACTCCATCTAACTGTATATAAAAGCAAATTGTAATTGTATTTGACCCTTTCAGCAAATTGCTTTCACGCTTAGATTGCATAAATACCAGAGCATGTGTGTTAGAAGTAGTTAGATAATTGTTTAAGGTAAAGAGTATAGCTTGTGTGATAATTGTTATTTGTAGGTTATTGATAACTTTAGAAAAGATATTAGTATGAAGTATAAGTATTCCCCTTTGAAGAGTTAATATAAGCATATTTGAAAGTTCATTTCACATTAATGCCTTAATTGTGAGTCTGCAGGCATGGTGTCATTTGCATGGAACACACTGCTTATGGTAATTGTGCTGTGTATAGTCCCAGCTGTCTGCTGATATCCAAAAGTGACAGAACATTTGGGTCACTCTGGCACACTTGAGTGGCCAAAAAATCGATGTGTTTTAGCCTAGCCACACCTGGAGATCCTTTTCACACCTGTCTCATAGGAGTCCCTGAATGGGATCCTCAAGCTTTTAAAGGTTTAGTTAGTAACGAGACTCGACTGAATCAATTGGCAATGTCGCAAGAGTGCAATCGCACTGTTGGCTTCACATCAAGACAACTTGAAGCCTGTTGGCAAGCAAAAATTATCAAAGTTCTAAATGTTACCATAGAGCCCCCAGAAGAATTGGACTTGTTAGGTTCCACCAATACCTCAGGTGGATGAATAATGTTTGAATCCCCAACAGAAAGCCACTCCAACAAAGTAATGCAACACTGAGCTCTAGTTAACCCTATAGTTGATCTTGTTACTAACACTGAAAGTAAAGCTTTTATTCACGGTACAATCTCACAGGACAATTACCAAGGCAATTACCTAGTTCAATATTCCTAATCTGTGGAGGTAGAGCATAGAGTGGAATTCCTGCTAGTCCACATGGAGGACCCTGTTATCTTGGGAAACTTACTTTGTTCCATCCAAGCTTGCATCAATTGCTGAATGTAGCTGGTAAAATAAAAAACATCAAATAGTCAAAGCGAAGCCTGAATGAATTACAATGTAATGATATTAGAGACCCAGACTTTTGGAATTGTGGTATAATATGGGCAACCTCCTTCTTTACTCCAGGAGCAGCTGCTGCTAAAGGCTTGTCAACTATAAAAAGGCTCGCTTATCAGACTAGAAAAGAATTCTACTAAACATCCACAATGTTAAGTGAACTTTCAGCCGATGTGAGTAGTGTACATCATGCAGTATTGCAAAATACTTGCAATATTGCAACTACAACAGCTACAGGATGGGTTACATGCCCTGAAAGAAGATAGTGACCCCATTGGAAGTTGGTTCGCCAGCTGGGGCATCACTGGATGGTTGTGGCCTCTTGTGCTAGAAGAGGGATGGATTTTACTTATAGTGTAATTGGGATGGTGGTTTTAAGTTGTATGTTATCCTGTCTTCATAGAAGTGTAGCGTAACTTTTCTTTAAAAGCTCCTTTCTCTGTTTCTCTGTTTCTGCTGTATCTCTTCTGTACTCTTCTGTCTCTTCCCGGATTTCTCAGCCTCCTTTGGACTGAATTCTTTTGGGATTCTCCCTCGTGGGGAGCCCTGCTTATCTCAGTTCTTCTGATTTGAAGAAAACTCTGGAGCTCATAAGAATCTCGTTTCTCATGTTTATTAAAAGGTCATCACAAAACTTAACAGGTCTCTCCAGGCTGGCTACACAAGGTTAATCTTTGCAATCTGGTACATTTCTTTCTACTGATGGTACAAACAAGGCCTTGTGGCACACTTTGTGTCTGATGCACAAAATGGCTCTGAACTACGCAGTTCTTTTATCTTTATACCTATTGTTACCTAATTAACAATAGACACGTATATTATCTTTCTTAATGACCCAAAGACCCATCACCTGTGTGCAGCACTGTGGCATTTTCTGTCCAATCACTTACTATTACCCAAAAACCTCTAGAAGAAGAACATGAAGAAGAAAGAGGAAGGGACAAGAGACAACACTCTAAATCCTCCATCTTGTCTCCTGTTCTCTAAACTAACTTTTTCACCCAGTGATTTAAAAAAACTTTCTAATCTACACACTTACACTTTTAGCTTTTATTATCTACCTTTAACATTTGTTCTCATATATCACCATGAAAACATGCTCATGAATTTCATGTTATATGAAATTCAGTGTTTTTCTGGATCTTATAACTAAGTATCAGAAACAAGGGCACACACTCTGTATTCCAGACTCCAATAGGTTCTGATCACTCAGAGCAACCAGAGGTTTTTCAGGAAGCAGAAAGCCTTTATTTTGGGGTTTTCAACCCTTTCTTAAGGTGTTCCAATACAAGTTATCTTGACTGGTAGAAAGAACAAGACCTCCCTCATCCCACTGGTTGGATAAGAGAAAAACACTCTCAGAACATCTGTCTTGTTTTGGGAAAGCAAACCTTACTTTCACTGACATTCCTTGAGAGAGAAAATGTTCTCCAAAGACTTTCTCTTGGAAACAATCAGCCCCTGAGAGCTTGAATGTCTCTCAGGTTCAGAAAATCATGTCCACAGTCAGGCTGCGTCCCTGGTGTTGCTCTTGGTGGTTCCCTCTTTTCCTGGGCACTCCAGTGGAGGAGGTGCAGGCCCAGGTGAAGCCACTGAAGGAAATGTGCCCTCAGCCCAGGGATGCTCAGCTTGGACTCCCCCAGCCCCTCGGGGCCCCAGCGCTGGTCACAGCAGCCCCTGCCTGGCTCCTGCCTGCCCACACCGTGGTCAGCCCCGGCAGCTCCAGGACATGGAGCTCAGCTGGGGCTGGTGCTGTGTGGGCTTTGCTGGTGCTACCAGCTGGACACTGGGCTAACAGCTCCATCTCTTTATTGGAATGGATGAAGGGGCCATCACCTACACTGGCAGATGGGCTCACCTTCAGTGTTGTTTAGAGGGCAGGGCCACGGGGCTCAGGGACAGAGGAAGGGCCATGTTGGTCTCAGGTGGGGCTGGAGGGTGCTGGGCTGGACCTGGGGTCTCTACAAGAACTAAGGAATGGGCTACGCCGAGGCAGAGGAGGACCAAAAAAGGGACTGAAGGGACCTTGGGGGTACCCATGGGGAGAAGAGTTGACCGTGGGATCTACAGGGTTATAGGAGGATTCCTCCTGTTCTGGGATGGCTGCTCTGGGGTCCTCTTCTCAGAGCTCTTGAGAGAGCTGCCCAGGCCCTCATTACTGAAGAGGAGCTGCTCAAGCTGTCAGGGTGTTTAGTGCAGCCACTGTCTTTCAACTGCTGACCAGAAGTGCTCCTGTGGAGAGAGGAGGTGGCTGAGGCCCCCAGTTGCCGCTGGCACACAGAGACCCTCCTGCACAGCAGGGCCCAGAGCGGCCAAGGCTCCCCAGCACAGCTGCAGCTGCTGGCACAGCTTGGCCCAGCTGGAGAGCTGCCCCTCAAGGCCCCGGCGGGCAGGGGATGGCTCTGGGCAGGGTCCCTGGCCAGGAGCAGGCCCCAGAGCATGTCTGCCTTTCAAGGGCAATCTTTTCCCCTCTCTTCTTCCTCCCTGCCTCAGTCTCACTGAGAATATTTCCTGTCTACAATAGACTTTCAAAAGAAGCAGTTTGAGGGAAAAATGAACAAAACACTCACCGTTTTCTCTTCCAGGCATAGCAGATTCCAAAGCAGAACAACATGAAGATAAGTTCCAAACAAAGCAGGCCTGCTATTATCCCTAGCCAACAGAGTGTTCCCTGACAGAAAGCCCTTTCAATGTCCTTCTGGGAATCAGGAACATGAGTTGTGGTGCCGGCTCCATCTACGGAAGCAATGGGCAGTGTGAGCCTGTGCTGTGCTCTGCTGCTGAGCTGGCAGCATGCTGGATACGGCCAGGACGTTCTCTGTTTGCCCCAGAGCTGGGGTCTGCAGGCACCTTGCTGCCCCCTGGCACAAGGCTGTGCCACCCAACAGAGCCCAGAAGGCCGGGAGCAGAGCCCAGGGACAGCGCAGCCGCTTGGGCAGTGGCTCCTTCCAGGGACTCAGGCCAAAGCCATCCCTGAGCAGCCAGAGCCACCCCTGACCCTCCCTGCTCTGTGACAGGTCCCCCAGCCCAAGGGGACAGAGCCAGGCCCTGTCAGGAGCCAGTGCAGGCCCTGCCCAGTTGGGAGACAGGGCTGGCTGTGGCCCTGGGCTCATGGCAGGGCTCCCACTCCCTGCTGCTCCTGTGCCTTGGGCCTCTGGGCACTCAGGGCCAGCTCTGGGAGCAGCTGCAGAGGGAGTGATGTTGGTGCATGAGTCCCATTTCCTAGGGGCTGGGAATGAGCTCCGGAGGCCTCGGAGCTGAGGCACCTCCAGCTTTGGCTGCCGCCACACTGTGCAACGGCCAGCCCTGGGGGGAGAGCTGCTGGCACACAGCCCCGCCGAGGGCTGAGCCCAGCACAGCAATTACCTCCTGTGTCTGGGCCTGTGCCTGGCATCGCCTTCTTTCATGCAGCAGAGTCTGGCACAGAATTACTGATTCCTTCAGGAATGGTTTCCTGCTGCACAGGCTCTCATTTCATTTCTGGAGAATGGAAGAGGGACAGCTGGATCAGATGGGGCTGCTCCTCATTGCGGAAGTGCCATCTTCAGGAGGCAATATTTGTGAAAGGCATGGATAAGGATCAGCAAACACCCAGGATTTCAGGATTGTCCCAGGTTGGTCCCTTCTCCAAACAGCCCCTAGACCTGATCTACCTGGAGATTGAGAAATTGCAGGGGATCTCAGGGTGTGCCTGGCCTGTGCTGCAGTTTGGGACTCCCTGTCAGGTGATGCCAAATGCCTTCCTGCAGAGGCTGGGGAGAAGCTGCAGCCAGGCCAGGCTGGGAGACAGCCCTGCAGGCTGTGAAAGCATCAGCGGGGCCCAGGAGCCCCGGCAGAGGCAGCAGAGCAGCGCTGCCCCCAGGGTCACTGCCAGGGAGGACAAGGTGAAGGCTGAGCACAGCTCAACCTCATGCAGAGCTAAGGTGGGATCTGGGCTGCTCTCTGGCAGGAGGAAGGGTCTTGTGCCAGCCCAGAGAGCCTGTGCTCATCCCCAGGGAACAGTTCTGCCCTGCATGTGCCCCCTGCAATGAGCTGTGCTGCTGCCAGTGCCCCGTGTAGCTGTAGGGCTGCTCAGCTGTGGGGCAGGGACAGGAGCAGGAGGCTGCATGTGCAGCTGAGCCATGGCTGCAAAGCCCAGGGCTCTGGGCTCCCTGCTGTCCCAGGCCAGCCCAGAGGCCAGGGGGTTCCTGTGGTAGCTCTGTGCAAGTGGGACAGGGTTTTCCCCCTGGCTCACTTCAAGTGGCTGCTGGCAGGAGCATGTTTCCCTGTGCAGCTATTTAGAAGTTTGCAGGAAGTCTGTCCCATGAAATATGGAGCTCCAGATGTTTTAGGTTTGCATTGTGGCCTCTGTTACATTTTGTGTGTCCATTTTGCAGACCTGAATGACTGCAGTGGTCCCAAGGAAGTTACCCTGGCGTCAGGAGTTTCCTTGCCAACTTCCCAGATGCTCTTACCTTCCAAGGCCTTGCCTTCCATCTAGAATTGCCTTTTTCCCTCAAAGACTTTATCTAACTCTCCTTTATTTTTAAGCTGACCATTCTGCAGGGGTAAAAAATCCTGATTTAAAACACTGGCTATTTTCTGCTTTGCTGCCACTTGATTTTAGCCTCTGTGAAGTTGTTGTATAGAATGAGTAGTTCTCTGAATTTTTACAGCTCTGTTGGATAGTATTTCAGAATGAGCTGCATTATTCTACTTGCATTAAGAAAACCAGCTTTTAGTCAGTCTGTCCCAAAAGTGGCCCAATCTCATACAGTTTTGAATGAAAATCCTTGGGGAAGGCAAATTATCTAGTGTCAAGAACAGAGTTCACCTTTGGGTATCACTCCTGCACTCCTAAGCTTTTCTTTCAATCTCCTCTAAAATACTCCAACAAAGAGAAGAAAGTGTTGATTTAAATGCCCACAGGTATTAGAACCAGGGTTTTCTTTTAGAAACCCGAAGGAAGATGTTTACTAAAATCAGCATAAGGGCAGATAAGAATCTCTGCCAAGAGCAATCTCCATCTCTGCCCTTCTCTTTCAAACACCGAGGCTCTCCAGCATCCAGGGGCTGAGGCCTTCATCATGCAGCAGGTTTCAGTCTGCTGGCCAACAGAGTAATGTCCTGTCTGCTGCCAGTAGCACATCCACTGGGAGAGGGTCCAGGCATATGTACCTTGCTGCTCTCCTACACAATCTCTGTGTCTTATGAGAGCTCTGCAGTCTGGAACCTGTCTTGCCTGTTGCCCACATGGCATTTTTGAGGGCTTGAAGTCTGCCAGAGGTTTACACGAACCTTTGCTTCCATTACCAGGCCTCCCACTGAGCCAAGCCAAGGAGAAGGATTATCCCAGCAGAACTGGTCTTAGGAGTGACAAAAACCTGAGGGATGGCTTTGGAAAGGTAAGGGATAAAGACATAGATGAGCAGACTTCCTTCAGGGTCCTTCAGAGTCTTTCAGAATCCCTCAGAACTGAGTCCTTCAGAAGCCAGGAAGTGAGAAACAGCTGCCATTCCTGGCCAGGAGTGTTATGCAACAGCAATTACCCCTCCTTGCTGCATATTGCACGTGGTTTTTATTCTGCTGCCATGGCCTGTAGGAACTGAACTGCCTGCTCACTGGGCATGTGAGCTCTTCATCTGTCTTGGAGCACTCTGATGACTTTTGTGCTTCAAGCAGGGCTTCCTGTCATAGGTTGCAGTTGGAGCAGTGTAAGGTTGTGGCCCTAAAGTCTTCCACCTCCCTGTGTGTAATTGCCAAGGTGAGGACAGGAGACATGCTTGTGAAACTATTGGAATGAATATGGAGCTGCATTAAAGGCTGTGGCACTCTATGGACCCTGTGCTCCTGATGAGATGTTGTGTCTGGTTTGGGTGTCTCTGCTTACATCTGTGATGTATTTCCATTGCAACTAGACCTAGTTGCAATGCATTATGCAAGTTGGCTCAAAAGAACTTAGAGTGGAAGGTTGAGGAGCTTATTGAGGAAGAAGTGAAGAAAAGGACACAAAGGAAAACATCCTTGCAGCTGCCTGCACAGACAGTTGACAGTGGGAATGCAGAAGAAGCAAGTAGGTGGTGGCTACACTTGTAGTCTTTTTTGACCACTCGCTTGCCCTTTGCACAGTGCTGCAATCAGACTGGGGGGCTGCTCTGATTGCATCTGAGTGGAAGCTTGAAGAGGAGTTCTTTCTTCTCCCCCAAGAAATATACAGAAGCCCATAGCCTCACTGAGTCAAAAACAGAATATCAGCTTCCCACCTTCACCTCCAAATGCCTTTCAGAGAAGAAAATTTTGTCTTGCAAAGTTGACTGAGGTTTAAGACTCTCTCCTGGAGAGCAGCCTCCAGGGAAGGGGAGTCCAAAAGAATGCTCCTCAGCCATGGTGGAACTGAGAAGAAACAAAATTCAACTTCTTCTAATGGAAACACCAGAGATCCTCCTCCTGCCATAGCCTGCAGAGGAGCTGGCACTGTAGAGCTGTGCTGAAGCCCCAAGCCAGTGCTTCTGCTGTAGCCCCAGGAGCCAGCAGTGTTCCTGACTGAATCCTGGCTGAGGGGCTCTGACTGCAGTGCTGTATGTGCTGCCCCCAGGGTGGCAGCAGGGACCTTAGGAGGCAGCACTCAGCCCCAGGGCATCATGCAAGGCTATCTGCACTTTCATTTGGTAACTTCCCCAGCCAGCCTCTGAAACAGGAAAACAAAAGCAAAGCAATACCGGGTTTTCCCTGTTTATTAGGGGAAGCATCACTGCAATTTGGTTTTAAACTCTAAAAGAGGGTAGATTCAGATTAGGTACTGGTGGGAATGTTTTTATAATGAAGGGGATGAAGCACTGGAAGGGTTTGCTCAGAGAAGCTGTTGTTGATCCAACCTTGAAAGTGTTCAAAGCCAATTTACATGGGGCTCTGAGGAATCTCATCTAGATGAAGATGTCCCTGCTGACAGGGGTTGGACTAGATGGTGCTTAAAGGTGCCTTCCAACTCAAACTCTTCTAGGATTCTGGGATTCTGGGATCACTGTCCCATGTTAGCGTGCCAGTGTTATACTTGAAGTTCTTTAGGATAACAAAGAGATGTTACCCAACTCCAGCAAGTTTTCTGGCCCTTTCCATCGTCACCCTGTGCAGCAGCCTTCACTTACAAGCTCCTCTTTGGTCTCCCCACAGGCTTTAGCCTACTGCCTGTCAATGGCACAGCTTCCAGTGTGCAGAGAAAACACCCTGGTAGTGCCTTGAAGAAGAAGGTCTTGAGGAAGCAGGACAATGTGCCCGTACTGCCCAATATGCCCATCATCCATGGGGATGGCAGCTTCCCACAAAATTCCTCAGGTAAGCCTGCTCCGAGGCAGCTTTTTCCCACACGGGTTTTTTCCTGCCCCAAGAAGCCCAAACTGCCACCTGCCTCACCCAGCACAGCTGGGATCCTAGGTCCCTAGCCTGTCCTGAGAATGAAGAGCAAATGTACTTTTGAGTCACTCCAGCTCTGCAGTAGTGGAGCAGCTGGTTCTTAGAGATCCATTGGAAAGTGGAGCTGAATAAAGTAGTGGTGAAGGCCTAACTCTGGCTTTTGCCCCACCTGATAGTCCAAACTACAACACTGGTGCCAGGAGGCAGCTGTAACTGCAGGGATGTGGTGTGGGGCAGTGTGCCAGGGTGTGCTCACTGGGCACCCATGAGTACCACCACGATCAGTTGTCCACTCACCATCTCGGCCCTCTGCCCGTGCTGCTGTCCGGCTCTGCAGCCAGCTTTCTGCTATCCCAGCAAGGGCTGTCTCTGCATGGCAGTCAGCCCTTGGTGCAGTCGTGCTGCTGCTCCCAGAAGTGCCCAGTGGCTCCTCACTGCTGCCATCCCACGGCCTGCAATGCCAAGAGGGAACAAGCAGTGCCTCCTGTGTCCCCCCAGCCAAGTACAGTGGCCGTATGTAGCAGGTGACAGCCGGGCGGGGCTGCCTGGTGCTCCCAGGCTGTTTGCTGCCTGCAGTAAATACCCAGCAGATAGTCCCCAGTGGCTCTTCTCTCTCCCTTGTGGGTAGAGTGCCTGTGCTATCATTCCAAGTAGGGAGTGATGAAAAAGAAAGGAGCTAGGATTGATACTTGGAATGCTCTTTTCTAGAGGTGCTACTTCCATGTTCAGAATTGACCAGAACTAGCGTGACGTGGCTCTCCATTGATAGTGAACCTAGATGTGTATGTCTGCACACTTCTGCAGTGACATCACTGATGTCAGTGTCTGGGGTACATCAGTGACATCCACATTAGCTCCTGGCTGAATATTTTTGATGTTACAGTATACTTTGTGAGAACAGGCAAGGTAGCACAGAAACCCTAGAGAGTCTAGAGCAGTTCATCTGGGTTCTGTGCAATGTTTATACTCCGTCATTGTAGACAGCTCAGATGTTTTCATCCACACATTAGTAAATGATCTTTTGAGTGCACAACATGAAATTTTGAATGGACAGTGCTTTTGATGACAATTTGGTTTCATAAGAAATGCTTTTTATTATCTGATATTTCTCATACCATGTACATTTTTTTCCTTACAAAAAAATTCAATTAAGACAAAGCCTGGACACCTGATTATCAAGAGCATGTGTCTGGCAACCATTTGCAGCTGTATTTGCATATTTTTATCAGAGTTTGCATTTGGAAGGCTATTTTATCAACTGTCTAGACTGGAAATTGCATTTTTCCACAAGAGAAAGCTTAGGCACTGCTGAGTTCACAAACATGAACATTTGATGACAAACAAATTTCACCTCAGCATCTTTGAAATACAGCCAGTGTGTACCTCTGCAAGAGCAAAGATTCATGATGCTTGGAAAGAGCAAAATCCATAAAGTACTCCCTGGCCAACAGTAGGCTACAATGTATGTGCAGTCAGCTGCCTGCTGTCTAGAAGATTTGAAGGCAATGGAAAGAGAGGCGCTGTCAGGAGTGAAGGGTCAGGTATCGCTGCTCCCTGGTCGCTGCTGCGTGGGGATTCAGCCGGGCCCAGCAGGGCTGGGTTGTTCAGCCTTGGCTTGGGGCTGTGGCAAGGCAGCTGCAGGTGCTTCCTCAGGGAGCTGCAGAGTGCCTCTGTCCTCGGGGCTGGGGGAAATCAGGGTGCTGAGACAAGAGAGGCAGCTGAGGGGTTCCCTCCTGGGGTAGCAAGTGCTGCTGGTGGGCGCTGTCTGGCAGGCAGTGGGAGCTCGGCGGCCTCAGGAAGCTGCCGCTGCCTGTGGTAGCTGTGGCACTTGGGAGCTGGCGCTGTGTGGGCAGCTGTCAGCTTTAGCCTGGAGCTGTGCCCAGCTGGGGGGGCTGGGAGAAAGCAAGCAGCCCAAGGAGCCAGGCAGCAGGGAAGTGTCTGAGCCAGTGCCACTTTGTCCCACATGGAAGCCTGGCTGGGAGGTGGGGCTGCAGGCCGCTCCATGGCGGGGTGCCTTGCCCGGGGCTGCAGCGCTCATGGCTGACCCTGTCCTTACAGTGACCTGGCAGACGGCCACTGGTGCCAAGCGTCGAGAGGAGCCGCTGCGTGGGAACAGGCAGAAGGACACAGCCTCTTGTGACCCACAGCAGGCCTTGCTCAAGGCACTCTCCTTGCTGGGCAGCGATGACTGGTAAGAAAGGCCCCGTTCACTCTGTCTCCCTCTTAGCGTTAAGGTAGCTCAGAAGTGGATCTTGCTAGTGCCTCTGAGCCCCAAGAGCCCAGAGGGCCAAGGAGCACCAGTGAAACCACTGCAGAGCAGTGGGAGGATAAAGATCTGACAGCAGCCTTTCCTTGGCCTTGGTCTGCAGCAGTGCTCCAGCTGCAGCAGGTCCCTGCTCTTTGCTGGCTTTGCCTGCTGCTCCATGGAGCTGCAAAGGAAATCTTGAGGGAAGAGAGAAAGCTGTGGGACAAGATGATTTGCTGGCTGAAGGCAGAAGCAGGACGGCAGCACTTTTGAGTGTAGAGATTTGGGTGCCTTGGGGCACTGGCCCAGTGGGATTGAGTAAGGTTTCTTCTCTCTGGTCCCACTGCTGACAGCGATGGCAGCTGACAGGGTCTCCCTGGCACCTCCTGCATGTGAATGCCACAAGCAGCTCCAGGGAGTTCCTCTTTCTGAGAAATGGCCTGACTTGTGCTTTCAAGTCCCTCAGCCTGTCATTACTGTAGAAGGGCTCATGGCAGAAGAGAAGGAAAAAGAAATATAATCCTCTAGGAATCTTGCACTTTTGGAATTCAACTTTTTCCTTCAACTTTTTCCTTCTCACTGCATCATATGGGCCTGAGATGCTTGGTCAAAACTCACATCGTGTCCCAAAATTTGACACAGGCAGAAGGAGGCCCAGAGCTGCTAACCTGACAAATGTTAGTTGGTATTGTTAGCGTTCAGGAACACAGAATCATGGAATGATTATATGAAGGTGCTTTATTGAAGAGCTCTGGGTGTCAGGGGTACTCATACCCAAATCTGACCCACCTTGGTTTCGAGCTGAACATGTTTTTATATTCTATCATTATATAACTTACATGTTAATTATTAAACTTATATTGTTCTATTGTATCCATTGTTTTTACTCAAGCAGGAATTTCTCGTGATCCCCTCAAAACCCCCTCAATTGTTTCTCATGTTCTTTAAACAATAATTATATCTAATCACATCTAACAATTGTATCATTCATCATATACTGATTACACAGGTGCAGTTTCACATGATCTTTAGCAAGCACAAGGCCAACCATTCCCAGGACCTACTTTTCCCAGGGCTTGCCAAGCCTAAATTTCTTTCTAAGTCCCCAAATTTTCTATGATTTTAAAACCTTTTACTATCAGTATTGATTGTCTTTTTGATGTCTGTGTTAGCATCCACTCACTGGTGAATGCTTCATTCACATGGGGATAAGGACTCCATTCACATTGGGATAAACATGAAAAATCTGCTACAATGCATCTCCTTGTGCAGTCGCCTTTGCTTTGCCCTTTCTCTTCTGCTTTCTCTTCCTCATTTCTCTTTGGTGCCCTGTGAGGTGAAGAGAGCATCTGCAGGTGTGGGGGTGTCTGGGTGACACTCAGGGGTGCCCGTGGGATCGATCACCAGCCCTGTGCTGCATCCCTGATGCCTCACCAACTTTGCTGTAGCTGAGGGCCTGCACAAAGGAGGTGCTGAGAGATGGAGTTGTTGTTTGACCTTTTAAATAACACGTTGCTGTTGTGGGGGTTGTTTTAGGTAGGGGGTTTTGCCAGAGTTTCAAGTGTTCTTGCCCAGGTGTGGAGTCTTCTGGGACATGCTGCTGCTTTTTTCTGGGCAATGTGGAGGAGGAGTGGAGTGGGTGACAGACAGGCGTAGATTGCAGAGTGGAAAGTCAGCTCCAGAGTGCCAGTGCAGTCTCTTACTGCTGAACTGCCTGCTGGGGCTGGTAAAGAAGGAAAATGCCCCAGGAACAGCCCAATGGGACTGTGTCTCAGGGACAGGAACAGGGAGGTGACAGGAAACAGCAACTTGGTTTGGTCTCACGGCTTCTAGGAAGCAGTGACAGAGGAACTTCATGGGCCAGAGGTTTCAGAAAGGCTGTCTTGTAAAACGGCCACAAATGAAGACTCTGAGAAAAACCCTCCATTTGCCTCGTCGATTTGTGTATGCTTTTGACAGCCACAGCATCCTGTGGCAACAAGTTGCACAATTTGCTTAAGTGCTCCTTGAAAAGCACCTCCCACTGAGGTGCCACTGAGCTGCCAGCCTGGTCATTTCAGAGGGTGCTGCCTAGTTCTTGGGTGGAGAGAAAAACCAATCTTTTTGGTACTTGCCTTTCAGGGAGCTGAAGGAGAAGGCACTCTCCAGCATCAAACAGCTGGCTGGGTCCCATTCAGAAGTCGTGCTTTGCAGACTTTGTGAAATTTGCCTGGCAGTTACCAGTGAGGTGAGAACATTCTTCTGAATTGTCCCCTGTACTTCATACATGGTGTGTAGAGTAGATATGTGCATGTTCATGTCCATGTGTGTGTTTAGGAATTGCCTCCAGTTCTGTTTTTAGACCTTATATTTCTAGTGTCTGTCAGCTAGGATGTGTGTGTGCATGTAGCTGTATTTCCTGGTAGGTTGGGTGTCTGACACTCATCTTTGAGTGAGGTGTCATTGTAGTGCAAGGTGCAAATGCACAAACTGAGACACTAATTATGTTATTTACCAGAGTCCTAACCTCTGCCTGAGCTGTAATTCAACACTGCCAATTAGTCTGTAGACTTGAGCCTGTGCTTTCCGTTTCTTGGCTGAGTGCTTTAACTTCTGGTGTTGCTTTTTTGAACAGGAGCACATGATTCTTTTGTCTTTATGACTTGTGCCTTATGGTTTGCTAGCAGCCCTTGTTTAATTTGTTTGTTTCCAAACAAAAGGACCTAAAATCAAAGGGGTGGACATTACAGAGGAGTTAAGTTAAATTATTTGTTTTTAGGCCTGCTGTCAGCAGGTCTGAGGCCCGAAATTGGTGCCAGACTAAGTGCCTTTCTGTGCTTCAGCTCTCCTGCTCTTATTGTGCTTTTTGTTCCCCTGGACAAATTGGGATGTGTTGCCATTTCCTGAGACTTTTGTCTAAGGCCACAGGTTTTCTTTTCAAGGTGATTCTTATGTTTCTCTCATCACTTCCCCAGGTGAGCAACCTCCGCTCCAAGGTGTCCTACGCTGCAATCGTCACTCTTGGAGAGCTCTTTGCAACCTTGAAGAAGGACATGGACTCCGAGGTGGATGAGGTTGCTCAGGTCCTGCTCCCGATGGTTTGGAATTCCCCAGAGTTTGTTGAGAAAGCAGCCAATCAGACCCTGGGGATCATGGTTTGTAGGAGACGGATTTGGGAATCAAGAGAGGACCCAATATGAGTTAGCTGCTTGTTCTAAATTTATTACAACCTTAGCTACATTTTTATAGTATTTTGAAAAGGCAACATGCGATCTGTATTCTACTAGGTTTGGATAATTGCTATTTTTCATGCGTTAATTTCTACATTTCCATTGGTCCAGCTCATAACACCCAAGCTCTATAAGATACTTTTTAGGAAAACTTATTAAGATACATTTAGCAGATTTCTCACCCTAAAATTCTTATTTTTCATTGTCTTATTAACAATTAGTCTTCTTCATTTCTTTGATACAATATTCTGCCAAGGACTCAAGCTAGCTCAAAGGCAGGGTTGTGCAGGCCCCCAAGGAGCTATGGCCTCGAGAAGCAAGTCATTCTCCAACAATTCCCCTTTTTTCTTCTGCACAACCATGACTTTGGTAACCTTAACAAACAAACGCTTGATTATAGATATTGCACAATTAACACATAACAAACCAAAGATCATAACACAGAAAATTAATAATCCTGTTTTACATAAACTCTTAACCCATCCTGTCAATCCAAGCTAATCTGCCAGTCCATCAATCCTAAAGAATCTCACATCTCCTTTGATCTTCTGTGTATGCTGTATAAGTTCTTGAATTTCCTTGTGGATGGATTTTGAATGATCTTGTAAGTCCATACAACACATACCATCAAAGTCTTCACATCCATGATCATGTGCAAATAACAAAAAATCAATGCCTGCTCGATTTTGAAATACTGTATGCTGAACTTTTGACATATCAATTGCTAATTCAGAAAGTACTCTGCTAGTACCTTTTGCTTGTTTTACAACCCAACAACTAAGTTTCTTTGAATTGCAATGAGCTCTAGCAGCAGCAGCACCTGGCAAAAAGGTTGAAGCAAAAAACACTTGCCATCTGTTCCATAAATCTAAATTATCATCACAGTCAGAACTCAAAATTTGACTAAGATCTCTTTTCCATCTGACACGACGTGCGCTATTAGGATGATGGAGTGGAAGTGCCACGCTGAGTTGTCCAATTGTGCAAGGACCTCCCACAGGTTGTGATGGGATACCTGCCCATGCTCTGTTACCACAAATTAGAAAATAACCTGTTGGTAGTCTACGATTGATTTGGGATTGAGTCCCAAATACAGGGTTTGATGCATTCCTCACCATTTTAGCACACCACTGTGAAAAGTTGCCAGTTGGACTTGTCAGTGTGATGATATTGGATTGTTCACATCTTTGATCAGTACTTTTTGCACACAATTTTTTGCTAGCATTTTGAAGGTTTTTAAGCAAGGCAGGCACCCTGGCCAGCGCCAGCACGGTGGCTATCTCCAGCCACACGGGCCATATCCCACAGCATCAATGTGATGGATGGCGTAAATGGCGTTTTATTGCAGGGGAATTTAACATTTTATAACCTAGGGTCATTGTGTTACTCCCATCTGCTTACGTCATCGTTAGGTGCTACAGGCTAATTGCAGGAGGTTTTACTATCCTAGAGAGAGGGGTGGGTTACTCCTTTCCGTTACATCCTGATTTCTTCTGCACCGCAAGGCCTTAAAGTACAACATATTCCCCCCTCTCTATGAATAACTAATTGCTAAAATATAAGGTATATTAGTCTTAAAAAATTCTAATGTTATTTTTATATATGTATCTCTAAACACTTTGTCTACTTATCTGTATTAAAAAGTTTTAAAAATGGATAATATAAAATTGAGTAAAATACAAAATACACTATATTTAACTAAAAAGCTAAAAGCTTATAAAATGGATACTATAGTTTGCATTAGTAAATATAAAGCACATGCAGTAACTAAGTATATTTTAAAGCATCTGTTGCCTTTCTATAAACAAAATGTTAACTTTTTCTAGTTGGCTTTTAACAAAGGACACAAGCTTATTTAAAATACATGGTCTAAAGATTAGCACGAGTAAAATCATCACAACTGGTCCAATCAGGGTAGACACCAGGGTGGTTAGCCATGGAGATTGATCGAACCAGGACTGGAACCAGCTTTGCTGGGCTTCTCTCTCTGCTTTCCGTTGAGACAGCCTGTCTCGCAGCTCTGCCATGGTGTCTCTTCACTACTCCGGTGTGATCTGCGTAGAAGCAGCATTCTTCTTTCAGGGCGATGCAGAGGCCTCCTTGCTGCATGAATAGAAGGTCGAGACCTCGCCTGTTCTGCAAAACAACTTCAGAGAGTGAGGAGACTGATTTTTCTAGAAAGGATATGGATTTCTCAATTCTCTGTAGATCCTCATCTACAGTCATCTGTAGCTGAGAGAGGCTCTGACTCTGGGTTACCAGAGCGGAGACACCCGTGGCTGCTCCGGTCGCTCCCAAGCCGAGCAGCATTGCTATTGACAGTCCTGCCAGCAGCTCCCTTTTCTGAAGGCGGCCTGCTCGCTCAAGGTACTGGTTCACTTCCTCTTTGGAGTGGTATAGAACTCTGGGAATGATAACAGCTAATGCACAAAAGTCAACAGAGGAATTAAAGCTTTGGGTATAAATGCAGGGGCTTAGCCCACTGCTTCAGGTGTTATGACTATAAACAGCACAATTACTATAAGCAGTTTACCATGTAAATGACACCATACTTGCAAACTCACAGCTAAAACTTAAAAGTTAAATGAACTTTCAAAGATACTTACACTACCTCTTAAAGGAAAAATACTTACACTTTATACTAACGGCAATTACTACACAGGCTAAACACTTTACCTTAAACTATTATTTAACTACTTTTAACACACGTGCTCTGGTATATATGTAGTCTAAGCGTGAAAGCAATTTGCTGAAAGGATAAACATACAATTACAATTTGCTTTATATACAGTTAGATGGAGTTTCTACACTTCTTAGACCTTCTATAAAATTTCTCTAACATGATTCAGTCCTGGAATGTTCACTGCTCCCGTGATGTCAGCTGGCAGCTGATCGGTGACTGAGGCCTTTGATGTTCAACTTGTTCTTCACATCCTTCTAAATCTTAAAACAAAGGATAACTGAAAAATTGATAAAGACACAACATCATAATAACAACATAAAATTTCTGATGGCAACTGTCTGTGTAGTGTTCAGACACAACTGTGTCCTGACAGCTCCACTTCTGATCCATGTCTGGAGTACCAAGGCTATGTGGTGACTTCTCTGTTCACTGGATCTCATGTGTTCAGAAGCAGACAGTCTGGTCAGATGGACAGGTGACCTTTCTGAACCTGCCAACAAAACCAGGCACTTCTCCCCTTGAAGTTAATGAATTACACTAATCAAATGCTTTTAGGGTATCAATCTCCCCGGTTTTCTTTAAAATATAAAAATGAAATGTACTTTTGTTCAACATTAACACAAAACTATATACACAGTTAGTAAAAACTTATAACAGTTAAAAATCAAATAAATCATAAACATTATTAATAACATATGTAATATAAAACTACCATTGATTACTAAAACACTGTACCAGCATCCTATAGTTAATAAACAAACAACAACAAAAAATCATCAGTGAAGGATTGGATAATCACCTCCGGAAATGATTCTCCAAGCCCACTTTAAAATTGATCCAGCTGTCATATTAATAGGGTCAAATTGCCGAGTCAAAAACTGACTCAAATAGTGATTTGGTACAGAAAACATCTGGATCTGTTGGCAAACATTCTGTCCAGGTAAAGTCAAGGCTTGGCCAGGGCCTAGGCTTTAAACTGGAAAGATGCCTCTAAACTCATTTCTAAAACAAGGTTCTCAATAGTAGCAGCTCTGAGATGCTTACAGCACAGCAAACTGTTAAAATGCATTTGTACAAAGCAAATAATCAAAACCTTTAGGTACCAGACTAATTTAATCATTCAGCAGTTGGTTTAATCTGAAGCCTCTCTCATGGCAGCTGATCTTCAGCAATGGTACATCTTCTTAAAATTCTGGAAACACTGAAAAATAAGAAAGCTATAACAAACAAAACTGCAGAGATTGCAACAACTCAATAGAGCTCTCAGTGAAGTCACGGGTGTCACAGACTGTATTTATTTCTGTCCACAAGCAGGCGTTCATCAGTGTTCTATCACAGTTGTTTCAGTTGTAGCTGTCTTCATATCTCTAGGAAAATAACTATGTAATTTAAACAAGTGTCTCCAATAAAACATAAAACAATTCAAATTAAACAATATTTCAACTTAACAATAATTATTTATGACAAAAGAAAATAACAAAACTTAACTTTAAAAAAATATCCAAGTTATAAAACTTAACTTAAAAACATTCAAGTCTAATTTTTAAACTAAAATTCAAAACCCAAATTGGTATATATGCTGTTATATATGTTTTATATAACAAAAAGATTCACATTAAAATTTCCTTATTAAAATTGTCAAAAAAACAAGCAAATGGGTAATATATGGTTAACATAACTTTGAGATTACTGAAACAAAACAAAAATCTTTTAAGTTTCTTGGGATGCATAAATATCATCATTTTCCATGTTATTTTGTAAAAACAAAACCAGCAGATATTATTAAAAATACAACATCTATATATATTTCACTATAAAATATCTATAAACTTTTTAATCTATTTTTGAAGGCACTTCATTCAATAGAAACTTATTTTTAAATCTCAATCTTGATTACAACAATTTGCTGATTTACAAACAATACAATTTACAAAGCTTCTAATTTTTGAATTGTCCAGTTAAAACTCTCTTTTTTATCCCTCTCCAAAATGTCCAGCTTTCTGTTGTTTCTCTTTTGTTTTGTTGCTTTGCTTTCAGTCTTATGGGGGGCTGGGGGCGGGGGGAGGTGAACCGCTCGCTCTGCTGTTGTAGCTCTGCTCCCATGCCCCTTCACATTTTCTACTGTTTTTTTTTTCTGAGGACTCGGGCTCTGAGCATTCATCGCTCGTATCTCGATCAGCGTCAGAGTTCGACTGGCTGGTTACTTCCTGTTTTCTGTGCCTTTTTGTTGGGCTCCGGCCCCGCCTGCCACCCCTGTGGGTGGGCTGTTCCCTCCCTCCTGGTTCTCCACGCCTTTTGTTCCACCCTCCATTCCGCCTTTCACCCTGCCTTTCACTCCGCCCCTCACTCCAGGCTCTGTTCTGCCCCCTGTTCTCTCCTCTTCCTCCCTTTGCATTCCAATCATTCTGCACCCATCCCCCACTTTCTTCTCCACAGTTCTTACCTCTCTCAACTTCCTGCCTGTGCCCATCTTTCAAGGCCAGTCTTTGTTCTTTGTTAAAGACATTTTTTCCTGCTTTATAACTTTTTTTCTCAGCGCCATCTTTGAGTCTTTGGGGGGATGTTTCTCCCCTTCCTGTCTTTGCTACATTTCTGGCTTCTTCTGTTAAATTTTTCCAAAAATCTCTTGCTTTCTGTTGCCCTTCTGAGGGCAGCTCAGGGTTTGGGGTTTTAAGGGGCATCTCGTCCTCCTGTGTCCCCTTCTGCTCAGCTGAGCTGCTCTCATCTGGAGGCTCTAAAGTTTGTGTTGTAGCACTGACTCCTAGTTTTGGGGTGACCAACAGACAGCTTTTTGCTGCTGTCCAGGTTTCTTGCTTTTGTCTAGCTTTTTTCAAGGCCTTAACGACCTTACCCCATGACTTAAGATGTTTTATATTACCAGAATCTAGTTTCATTAGCCAGAGCTCTGGTACATTTCTCCCACACCTCAGGGTGAAGAATGTCCACTGGCTGCTCTATAACACCGATTTGTAAAAGCTGTGTAACAGCAAGCATAAAATCCTTAGATTTACAATCTACCCCCCACTGTTTATATAATTCAGATACGACCTTTATCAACGATTCCATCTTTCTTCTGGGCCCAGGATTTCCCTCGCCAAGATTAGTCCAGCTATCTTGGCCGCTGCTCGGTGGTCCAGGGTATCCTTGCTTTCTGAGTTTCTTGTAACGTTTCTTCCCACTTTTCCTCCCGGGCTTCGGCACCATATGAAGGTTTTTAAGCAAGGCAGGCACCCTGGCCAGCGCCAGCACGGTGGCTATCTCCAGCCACACGGGCCATATCCCACAGCATCAATGTGATGGATGGCATAAATGGCGTTTTATTGCAGGGGAATTTAACATTTTATAACCTAGGGTCATTGTGTTACTCCCATCTGCTTACGTCATCGTTAGGTGCTACAGGCTAATTGCAGGAGGTTTTACTATCCTAGAGAGAGGGGTGGGTTACTCCTTTCCGTTACATCCTGATTTCTTCCGCACCGCAAGGCCTTAAAGTACAACAGCATTTAGATAAATACAATAAGCAGCATCTGATGAATCTGCTAGATCAATTTCTTGTGGCTCAAGGCCTTCTGGAAGATGATCATTTCAAACATCATAATTCTCTATACACTGTGAAAAATTGTTATGGCCATTCCCTAGACGCTTTGTCTTAAAAATGTCCTGAGTCTCTTTCATTGCCTTGTCTAACAAAGTCCATCTTGATTCATTGACTGGAACACCAATCAGACAAGTAATGAAAGGAGTCTGAGGTGTAGACAGACTAGCACAGAAAGTCGTGGTATTTAAACTACGAGCAAGTGAAACCCATACATTTTCCCGTGGATCTATGTTAACGTGCCTGTTATTAAAGGTAAAATTACGAGAATGAAAATGCCAGTTGCCATTTTGAACTCTTTCCCACTGTCTACGTGAAATAGTACAGTTTCTGCACTGTGCTGCAATTATATTAGTTTTCTGAGCAAGTTTTGTAAAAGTTGCTGTTTTCTGAATTCTAAATATTAGACTGGCTCTTTCTAAGGCACCCACATTTTCCCATAATGCTAAGGCTTCTGCCTGTGTTAAAGAACAATTTAAGTATTTTGTCAATGCAGTAAGCGGAATTAAATGGTGAATTTCTCTATAACACCTAAGACACCCTCCATGAGATCTTGATCTCTGATATTTCCACAAATCTCTTTTACAACCTCCACACACAATTCTTATCTACAATTTTTCTGTGGTTTTACAATAGTAACACCTTATACCTTCTAATTTTTCTTTAACCTGTTGTAGATAAACAGAAAAAGAAACACTTTCAATATATGGATTTCTATAATCAACTGGTACACCTAATAGATAATTGACTTCTCTCACTAATGGTTCAAGGGCAAGTTGCCACCATTTATTTTCTCGCCACCATCTACTTTCTCGCAGTCTGGCTGTGATATCCCGCTGTTGATGTGGTTGATCGCGGCTCGTGTCCATTTACTCGGCACCCATAACGGTCCTGTAAGGGTATCAACACACACGTAGCCTCGGCCATTAAATAGGACTTTGGCTGGTCCTATCCAATGTCCTGTTTTAGGATTTCTGTAATCAACAGATATTTCATTAGTTACAACACCTGATTTTACACATCCATTGTGTATGACAACTGGAGGATCTTGACAATCTGCAAAAACACACAAATGGTTAATTACAAAAAGAACTTTATCTAATTTTTCTTTTGGATCAGAGATGTCTCTGAATTTGTTAAGATATTCCTTTCAGGTTCTGTTGGTTCGTTCCACTATTGCTTGTCCTGTAGGAGACTTTGGGATCCCTTCAATATGCTCAACTCCCCATTGCTGCATGAATTTTCTAATATTGTCACTGGCATATGCAGGGCCATTATCAGTCTTAATTTGTTCTGGGACCCCCATAATAGCAAAACATTGGGTTAAATGTTTCTTTACATGCAAACTCTTTTCTCCTGTCTGGGCTGTAGCCCATACCAATTTTGAGCAGGTATCTACAGTAACATGTACATATTTTAATCTGCCAAATTCAGAAGCATGGGTAACATCCATCTGCCATTCCTCTAGGGCTTTCAACCCTCTAGGGCTGACTCCTATCCCTAACCCAGGACCATGATGACTACATTGTGGACATGCTTGTACAATTCCTTGTGCTTCTGAAATTGATAATGAGAACTGTCTTCCTAGGCCCCTTGCATTTTGATGAAACTGTTCATGAGCCATACGAGCAGCCTCAAACTGATTGAGAGGAACTCTCCTCTGCACCCAACTAGCTAATTGATCTGCAAGATGATTGCCAAGACTAAGGCCTTCTTGAAATTTATGACTTCCAATATGTATTACACAATATGGTGCTGATCTTAATTGTGTAGCTTGTTGTATTTGTTGAAACAACTGCATAAACCGTTTATTTTGAGTTTCCTTAATAAAAGCATCCTCAATCCTTTGTAAAACACCTGCAACATACAATGAATCTGTAACCACATGAAGGGGACAATTTATCCACCGACACATAGCCCAACAAACAGCTGCTAGTTCAAGTGCCTGTAATGAGTCTCCCTGTTCAGCACGCAAAATATGATAAGTCCAAGATCCTTGTTGCTGCCAGACAATTGCTGCTCATCTGGTTGTTTTACGAGCATCTGTAAAAACTGTATGTCCCTCTTTTAAAGGCATTAATGAATGTTTAGGCAATTGAATCCAGTTATGATCTTTCAATATTTGAATAACTTTACTTTTTGGAATTTCATTAGTTACTTGCCCATTATATGCCAATAATGCAAGCTGAAGAGGATAAGAGTGAGGCATTGTCCATTCAAGATCAGCAGCAGTCATTGGGATATGAATACTCGCTGGTTCATTTCCCGAAATAGCAATTGTACGATCACAACCTTTTTTAATTGTCTCTCCCACTTGTTCCATCCGGGTCTGTAAGCTATGCTTAGGTTGCATTGATACAAAGACCCACTCAATTACGTAAACCAGATCTTCTCCCCCGTTTTTCTTTTGCCATTGGACAATAATGGCACACACTGAACAAGGCTGTGAAATAACAAGCAAACAAAGAGGCAAATTTGTTACACACTGTGACGACCATCTTTTAACAAGTAAAGAAGCGAGATATGAAATACACTGTTGCTTTTTTTCTGTGAGGACAATTGGAGCAGCAGGGTTAGTTCACAAGGTCACAAGGGGGCAAGATCTTCATTAGTAATTCCAACAACAGTGCAGACCCATTGTAAATCACCCATTAAAGTTTGCGCATTTGTAAGATTTTGTATTTTGTAATTCAGTGTTGCTTTCAGTGGACGTATTATGCTGTTACTAATTTGCCACCCTAAGTACTTCCATGGGGCAGTTTCTTGGATTTTCTCAGGAGCAATTTGTAATCTAGCATTAGCTAATATTTGTGTGAGCACCTTTAATTTTTCATCTGTAAAAGGGTGTTCCTGTGCAATGAGAATATTGTCCATATAATGATAGCTGATAGATTGTGGCCATTGTTCACGTATTGGCTGCAAAGCTGTGGATACAAACAGCTGACACATGGTGGGACTACTGCACATTCCTTGAGGCAGTACAGTCCATTCATATCTCTCACTAGGTTTCTCTTTATTAATTGCAGGTAATGTGAATGCAAACCATTTTGTATCATCTGGATGTAGTGGAATAGTGAAAAAACAGTCTTTCAAATCAACAATTAACAGTGGCTACATCTGTGGTAACATTGCAGGTGAAGATAATCCTGGTTGTAAAGCTGCCATGGCCTGTATTTGTTCATTGACCTTTTGTAAATCATGCAAAAGTCTCCATTTCCCTGATTCCTTGAGTACGACAAAAATAGGCGTATTCCATGGACTTACTGATGATTTAATATGTCTTGCATTAAGCTGTTTTTTAACTAATTCATGTGCTTTTTGCAGCTGTTCCTCACTTAGCGGCCCCTGCTCCACCCACACAGGATCATTAGTTTTCCAGGTCAGTTGTCATGGGGCTGGCTGCACTGCAGGGACCGCTGTGAGAAAACCCAGTCTGGGGTAGTTAGTACTAGTCCCCATTGAGTTAAACATTCTTGACCAATGAGGGCAAATGTTCCTTCTGGCAAAGGTATTACTGTTGCAACTGCACGGGCCTTTTTCCCTTCAAGCACAAATGTTAGGAACAGGTGTGACTAAAGCAGCTGCAGACACTCCTCCAACTCCATCCACAGCAGTTGCAGTTGTTTGCAATGGCCAATAGCTTGGCCAAATTTTGTTAGAAATGATGGTAATATCTGCACCTGTAACTAACAGTGCTTGTATATTTATTTGTTCTTTTCCATTTATGATAGTTATTTTTTGAACAGGACCATCATGCATTTGTAGTGTTAGATATGCAACTGGTCCCGTTGAACCAAAGCTAGCATCTCCTCTCATGGGTCACATAGGTTTGGATCCTTTCATCATTGCAGATACAAGATTTTGAAAGGGAATTATTTGTGCAATTTTACTGCCTTGAGGTACAAACAAAGGCGGATGCAGTGTATATGCAACCATTTGAATAACTCCCGTGTAATCTGCATCAATGAGTCCTGGTATCACTAAGATACTTTTTAAGCCTGCCAATGAACGTTCTAGCAATAATGCTCCTACATCATGTTTAGAGGAATGAATTGGACCTTTGAAAGTTGTAGGTATCTTTTGTGGCCGATTATCAATAAGGGTAACTCCTACTGCTGTTTCCAAGTCGATTCCCAGGCTCCCTGCGGTTGCGGGGCATAGCTCTGGGTCTCGGGGGCAGTTGCTGTTATCCATGCGTGACTGCCTTTCGCGCTCTTTCGCCCGTTTCCCGAACACCGACATGCCATGGTAGCATGAGTATTAGATTGGCAATTATTACACCAGACATGGCCTACACATTGCTTTTGTAAATGCCCAGTTTTTCCACACCGAATGCAAACATTTGTCGGTCGGGAGCGTCCTCCTTTTACAAGAGGTTTTAAAGCTGCAGCAAAAGCTTAGTTTTGGGTGGTTATTACATTTAACATTGTTTCATTTTGTTTTTTCACAGCAGTAGCCACAGCCTCTGACATAAAAGCAGCTTGTTGTTGATACACTGCATTGGCCATGCGTTCTAACATTGTTCCCAAGTCAGCTGTGTGTGGGAGAGCAGTTCGTATCATTTTAGCTTTTGGATTTGCATTTTCAAATGCAAAAGTCCTTGTTAGTTGTTCTCGTACTTCAGGAGTTAGGTCTGCTGCCTGATGGAGTGAAATGACAAGTCTGTTAATAAAAGAGATCAAAAGACTCATTCATTCCCCGTTTGATAGTGGTGTAGCTTGGTGTCCTTTTATCAGCTGGAATCCTCCACAGGGCTTGCTTTGTTTCCTCAGCAGATGCATTATGCAAATCTGCTGGAAATTGTAATTGCTGTGCCGCTGAGGCATAGATACCTTTGCTCATTAACATATCGATAGTGGCACCATGAAGAGGATCAATTGGCTGTCATGGTGTATTTATAATTCTCTTACAGCCAGATTCCCATTCTCGCTCTCCTAGTACATACTGTGAGGGACAGAGTAATAGTTTTGCTATGGCCATATAATCGTCAGGTGACAAAATATTAGGTGCAAAAATATAATTAATCATTTGCTTAGAGGGCTCTGAATGTAGTCCATATTGAGTAATTTTATTTTGTAATTGTTGCATTAATTTCCATTCAAAAGGTGTATATTGTGCTCCAGGCTGGCCATTATCAAGAGTTCCTTGCTGTACTGGATAGTGTGTGGAGAACAGGCAGCTGCAGCTTCTCATTGTCCTTGTAAAATAACATCCCTGATTACTCCAGACCAGCGACTATGAGATTCGACTGATCGTATCTCCATTCCCCCTGAAGTGGTAATTATCATGTCACCTACTGGCTGCCTTCCATGAGGATTTAGATTGCTCATGTAACATGCGATCTATATTCTATTATGATTGGATAATTGCTATTTTTCATGTGTTAACTTCTACATTTCATTGGTCCAGCTCATAACACCTGAGCTCTATAAGAGACATTTTAGTGAAACTTATTAAGATACATTAAGCAGTTATAGAGGATACATTCTGCAGAATTCACATCCTGACAAACTTCATAAGATACATTCACAAGATACATTCAGTAGATTTCTTATCCTAAATTCTCATCTATTCTTCATTGTCTTATCAACAATTAGTCTTCTTTATTTCTTTGACACAATATTTTGCTAAGGACTCATGCTAACTCAAAGTCAGGGTTGTGCAGGCTTTCTAGGGAGCTATGGCCTCGAGAAGCAAGTCATTCTTCAACATTTTGTGACCTAGGAGGCTGCCATGACTTCAGCCTCTTGTGACCCCAGAGTCTGCTGTGACCTCAGCTTGTTGTAACCCCTGAGATTCCTCTGACCTTGGCCTGTTGTGTCCTCAGAGCCTTCTGTGACCTCAGCCTGTTGTGATCCCAGAGCTTGCTGTGACCCCAGAGCCTGATGTGACCTCATTGCCTTGGCTGTACCCCCTGAGTGTACCCACAGTGACCCTTCTACTTCACCGCCAAGCTGGGGTGCTGTGGGGTGGCCGGGAGTGCTGGTGCTCTTCTTTCCAGGGTGACTCCTGCTTCTGAGACTGTGTCTGAGAGCTGCCAAACCAGATGGTCTCTGGGCTTCCTAGGGGCAAGGAAGAGTCACACATTCTTGGCCACGATGCTGGAGCTACAGAGGTGTTCCTGTGGAGAGAGAAGGTGGCTAAGGCCCCCAGCTGCTGCTGGCACACAGAGACCCTCCTTCACAGCAGGGCCCAGAGCGGCCAAGGCTCCCCAGTACGGCTGCAGCTGCTGGCACAGCTTGGCACAGCTGGAGAGCTGCCCCTCAAGGCCCCAGCGAGCAGGGGATGGCTCTGGGCATGGTCCCTGGCCAGGAGCAGGCCCCAGAGCATGACTGCCTTTCAAGGGCAATCTCGTTCCCACTCTCTGTCCTGCCCACCTTGCTTTGCCTCTGACCACTGCTCCTGGGGCTGCTCTTGGCCAGGCAGCCTCAGTGGCAGCCAGCACTGGCTGCAGCCCCAGCGGGCTCCCCAGGACAAGGCCCAGCAATTAGGAGGCCAATGAAAGGCCTGGGCAGCAGCAGAACTCTCAGCAGAATTCTGTGGACTACCATTGACTACAAACAAGTGCACAGCAGCATGACTATGTGTCAGGCTACCAGTGCTGTGTGCAGAGTTTTAAGAAAACCCTGGAAAAAAACCAAAAAATTACTGTCTGATCTTCTACACTTTCTGGACCCCAAAATAACAGCATTTAAGCACAAGTGGCACAGTGAACAGTGTCACTACTGTGTCTATCATGCAGGAGTTGAGCACGTCCTGGGGGCAGACAGTTCTTGAGAAGTGTTATGCTCTGAAGCCGCATGATCAAGTCCAGGGGGGCTGCACTTGCTGGTGACAGGCATGGGACTCCAAGGAGATGTGCTTCTCCTCAGGAAACCATTTATTCAACACAGGAACCAACTCAGCTTAGATCCAGCGACAGAAAGCTCCAAACAGGGGCAGGGATCCCCAATCTCCCCAGGGAGAAGGGAGCACTGTCTGGGGAAAGGGGAACCAGGCTGCCTGCTCACCTGCTCGCCATGCTCGCTGTGGAGCAGCCTGGGCAGCCCTGTCAGGCAGGGCCCCTGCCAGGAGCAGCAGGAGGAAGAGGTGCAGAGCAAGGGCCATGATGCCTTGCCCTCTGCCTGTCCCACAGCTCTTGCTGCTACCACTGTCCTGTCACCGCTGTCCCAATGTCTGCACCACTGCTGCCGCCGCTGCAGCTGCCACAACATTCATGGTCAAGGACTGACTGCTCGGTCCTCGTGGTGCTGTGCAAGTGCGGGGCTCTGGGACCTCTGTGACCACAGAGCCTTCTGTGACCTCAGCCTGCTGTGACCCCAGAGTCTGATGTGACCCAAAGCCTGCTGTGACCTCAGCCTGTTCTGACCCCAGAGCATGCTGTGTCCTCCGCCTGCTGTGATCTCAGAGCCTGCTGTGACCTCAGAACCTACTGTGACCCCAGAGCCTGTTGTGACACCAGAACCTGCTGTGAATTCTGCCTGATGTGACCTCAGCCTGATGTGACCTCAGTCTGACGTGACCTCAGAGCCTGCAGTGACCTCATTCTGCTGTGACACCAGAGCCTGCTGTGATCTCAGGCTGTTGTCACCTCAGCCTGTTGTGACCTCAGCCTGCTGTGATCCCAGAGCTTGCTGTGATCTCAGCCTTTTGTGACCTAAGAGCCTGCCCTGGCTTCAGCCTCTTGTGACCCCAGAGCCTGCTGTGACCTCAGCTTGTTGTAACCCCTGAGATTCCTCTGACCTTGGCCTGTTGTGATCCAAGAGATTTCTGTGACCTCAGCATGCTGGGAGCTCAGAGTCTGTTCTGACCTCAGCATGTTGTGACCCCAGAGATTGCTGTGACCTCAGAGCTGTCTGTGACCCCAGAGGCTACTGTGACTTCAGAGCTGTCTGTGACCCCAGAGGCTACTGTGACCTGAGAGCCGTCTGTGACCCCAGAGGCTACTGTGACCTCAGCCTGCTGTGATCTCAGTCTGCTATGTCCTCAGTCTGCTGTCTCCTCAGTGTGCTGTGACCCAAGAGATTTCTGTGACCTTGGCCTGTTGTGACCTCAGAGCCTGCTGTGACCTCAGCCTGTTTTGACCCCAGAGCCTGTTGTGATGCCAGAGACTGTTGTGAATTCAGCCTGCTGTGACCTCAGAGCTTGCTATGTCTCCAGAGCCTGCTGTGATCTCAGCCTGCAGTGACCCCAGAGCCTGTTGGGACCTCAGAACCTGCTGTGATCCCAGAGCTTGCTGTGACCTCAGCCTCTTGTGACCTCAGCCTGTTGTGACCCCAGAAACTGATGTGACCTCATTGCCTTGGCTGTACCCCCTGAGTGTACCCACAGTGGAGCTTCTACTTCACAGCCGAGCTGGGGTGCTGTGGGGTGGCAGGGAGTGCTGGTGCTCTTCTTTCCAGGGTGCTTCTGAGACCATGTCTGAGAGCTGCCAAACCAGATGGTCTCTGGGCTTCCTAGGGGCGAGGGAGAGTCACACATTCTTGGCCACGATGCTGGAGCTACAGAGATGTTCCTGTGGAGAGAGAAGGTGGCTGAGGCCCCCAGCTGCTGCTGGCACACAGAGACCCTCCTGCACAGCAGGGCCCAGAGCGGCCAAGGCTCCCCAGCACGGCTGCAGCTGCTGCTGGCACAGCTTGGCCCAGCTGGAGAGCTGTCCCTAGTAGATAATATTTTATATATTAGTAAAGACCTGTCTGCACAAACCAGTCTTTGAAGTAAGTCGTGATATTAAAGGCTAAAGTCCTTGAAGACTTCCTGCTGAAGAGAGAGTAAAGCAAAACAATATCCTTGTGTATGAGTGTTGTGGTTTTAAAGCAGCAACTAGAAAATCTCTAGAAAACTTACTTATCTCTTGCTGTGAGATGTGAACTAAAACAAGAGCAAAACAGGTTTAAAACTTAAAATGAATAAAGAAAGCTTATTAACAAAACTACAAGAATAAGAAAATCAAACTATAACCTCCAGAAAACTCCTTTTTCTCCCACTACCCAACAATTCCCTTGTTTACATGACAACATAGAGACAAAAAACTTTGGAACTTTGGTGTTTAAAACAGTCCCAATTCCTGATAGAGTCTTTTCATCAGCCTTTGTAGAGAAACAGAAGTCTTCTTCTGCTAATCTATGGACTTTCTCACAAGAAAATTATTTCTGTTATAGCTTTCTATTTCTCTGATGCCAGCTGCCTGAAATCTGCTTTCAGTTCTCTCCTCCCATTTCACATCACTCTGAGGTGTGCATGGGTCAATGAGTCTAGGGATGTCATTTTTAAGGATGAGTTATTCAGAGGTAAAAGTTCTTTTCATCTGCCTCTGTGAGCCTCCCTGGAAACAGAAGTTTTCTCTTTGACTCTCAAGGCCCCAAATCTTCAACTGTTACTTCTCCCCCCTCTGTTCCAGCACCTCACTGTATCACAATTACTCTACCTTTTGCTCAAAATCCACACTTTGAACATTCCATTCCTCCCAATATACTCTGTCATGAATTAAAGGAGTTTTTTTTCAGGACGCTATTGTCCATCTCCATAGCTTTAACAGAAAAATATTTCAGCTTAATTAAAGCATCTCCTTATTCTCTCTTCCTCATCTAAAACTTAACTCTTTTCTTCGCTGTCTTTGATGGCTTTATGATGTCTTCTTCATGTTATCTCTTTCTCTCTCTCCTTCTCTCTCTCCTTCTCTCTCTCTGGGAAAAAGGAGTAATCTGTACGTCTCATCGAGGCAGTAAAAGAGTCAAAGTCTTGGAAAGCTGCAGATGTTCATGGTGTCAGGTTTCAGTTCAGCAGCAGAAACTGCAAACCCAGTCAGGCCGGCCAGCTCCGTTTCTCTTCCCCCCGCCCTCTGCAGCCTTGTCCGGCCTGGACGGGGGAGGGGGAGGAGGCCGAGACAGAGCCTGTTACCTCTTCAGAATCAGGAAACCAAAGAGAGCAAGAGAACCCTGGCTTTACATCTTAAGGTGGTGTTCACAGGTTGATCTCACTTCTCAATGGTTAAAACCACCGCCAGTTCTCAGAAATGACCAATAATTGGTCAGAGGAAAAACTCCCATCAGCCTCCAGCAGCTTCAACTTCTTCCCAGCTCCCGAAGCTATCTTAAAGGTAAAGTCACCCCATGACAATAAGAGAAAAAATGTGAATCTATGTGCATTAGCCAATAGTAATTTGCTTAGCCCGCAGATCCTGGCAAACCCTATAATAGGTGTGCTAAAGATAGAAATAAACGGTGTTCACTTTTACTTCTGTGAAGAGTCGTGAATAAGCTGGCGGTCTCTCAATATCGGGTGCTCCAAACGGGACCCTGCGGGCAGGGGGGCTTCGGCGTTGGTGGAGCGGATCTGAGCGCGGATAGACGCTACCTCGGATTGGTACCGGACAGGCAACCTGTGCGCGGTGAGATGCGGTGGTGTGACACGGAGCCGGATTTTTCCCCAGCCAGCTCCTGGCACCGAGCCAAGAGTGGGCTGCTCCTGGAAAGCAGGGCAGCTTAGGGCTGATGCTCTACAGCAGTGGCTGTCCAGCGTCGAGGGCAGGAGCAAGGACGAGGGAGAGGTCTTCCATGTGGTTTCCAAAAGGGATTTATTCTCTTGAAGGTTCCAGGGAAGAAAGACAAAAGATACAGGGGTACAGCAACTTATGTGTGGGTGAGGAGCAAGGGGAGTGTACAAATAATAAACCAATAGGGAAGACTTAGGGGAGGAGCACAAGACAGGGTTACATAATACATAAACCAATGGGGAACACAATGGGAGGAGAGTGGGGCACATGTGTTGCCCTGAAAACTCTCTCTTTCTTCTCACCACACCTCGACCTGTGTCCGTGTGATCTATTCATCTTCAGCAGCAACACACATGGGCCAATGGGGCTTGGAAGAATAGGGGAATTCCAAAGGGGGTGGTCCAGGAAGGGGAGTGGCACAAGGGAGGATTGACAGCTTTATGGGAGGGGGAACAGGGAACATTCGGGAACAAGGGGCAGATATCAGGGTGGATTGGCAGCTGGGGTAGGAGGGCACAACTGGGACCAAAGTATTAACATGGTGGGGGTGGTAGAATTTAACAATAAAGAATGTAATTGAATCAAATATAATGAACAACAATGCACTGCAACAGTGCTGTAAGACGTGGAATTGGAATTCAGGTTGCTGGGGGAGACCGAGTGCGGAGGAATAAGTGAGGGGGCGCGATCCTCCCCGCGCCGTGCACCGCCAGCATGGAGGTTGAATTTGCAGCGGCAAAAAAACTGCTTCTGAGTATTCTCGTTAAACGAGGTGAAGCTGTCAAGGAAAAGGACCTGGAAAAGCTTGTTGTGTGGGCTTAAAACCATGGGCACTTGGCAGTGCCCCCTCTGCTCTTTGCAGTTGTGGAATGGATGGATAGAAGGGCTCTGATGTGGGAAATGGCAATCACTGGAAAGAGTAAAGACGTAATAGCGCTCAGTTCGATATGGAAAATTGTGTTAAATACCTTAAGGGATATGAAGGCAGAGTCCAGAGTCGTAGCCGCCGCTGTAGAAGCCATGGCACATCCCGAAACACACATGCCACCACAGTCACCTCCTGCCACATCAATCAGCCGTCTGGGAGCTTTCTTTGGGGTTGGGCACGTTTGGCCAGCGAAGGGGTTCACAGGAAGGCAGTGTAGCACCGTATTGGAAATTTTAAAAGCTCAGGAGTGTGCCAGGGCAGGCAGGACCATGGCAGCAGAGCCCAAACCTGAAGTTACTCCGCCAGATGTGGATGTAGAAATGACTCGTCTCTGGAAGGAGATGGCGCCAGCCCCAGGCAGGCACAGCCTCACACGTCATCAGAAATCAAAGCCCCAATTGCCAGCCCCCATCTACTGTTCACTGGGGAAAGCTGCAGGACGTCCCTCTCCCCCCTTGGCGTGTTGATACATTCAACAGACAGGCAACCACCGGCAGCAGATGAATCAGTCAATTGTAATGGTGCATCTAAAAAAGATCTATTAGGGAGGCAACAACAAATAAAACAGCTCGTGCAACAGCTGCAAGCTCAGATTGAGCAGACACTACGTGCAAACGAAGTACAGCGGTATCAAGAGAAAGCAGCTCTGCATCAAACACTGAAGCAGCAGGGAAGAGTCTGTTCAGCTACGGCAGGATGTGATACATGCTGAACTATTTGCTTCACTTTTGGACACACTCTTAACACTACAGTCTTACTCTACATATCTAACTATATGGTATCTAGTTTGAAATTCATCACTAATTAAATAATTAATTAAAGTAATTAATTAAGTAATTAAGTAATTAAAAGTTGATAAGCTGCAATGGTCACCATTGTTACAACCTGGCCCTGAGAGACTTTTCATGTAACATTGCCTGCTTTTGTAAAATCGTGCCCTTTTTCCTCTATCTGTGAACAACAAGAGAGAAATTGAGAGAAAGAACTGTATGTGTTATAGTTAACTTTGTGAGTTTTTTTCCTTCTCTCCGTTTTTCCTCTCTGCAAGAGTATGTCGGGGATGACAAAGAAAGATAACAGCAGAGCTGCAGCAGCAGCAGAGCGGGCAGTCCTTCCCCCCTGCTCCCTCTCTAAGAAAAAGCACCAGGTTAGCACCCAGTTTGTTAAAAAGTCATGATTCATTGGATTTTTAAAATGTTTTTATATACCCTTTTAGAGATAATTTTATAGTAATAGAGATAATTTCAAGTAATTATGAGTTTATGCAGTTGCAGTTTTAAGAGTTTTACTAGAGAAATTATTGTGATTCTTTGAAAGTTTAAAAAGGCCCCTTTTCAAAAGAAGGGGTTAAAGGTGAATATTAACAGAAGTTACCTTGCAATAATTAGCTTTAAAACCTAAGGTTAAAATATGGTATGATGTACAGCTCCTAAGAAAACAACCTTCCAATTAATGTTATCTACCAAAGAGATTTATGGTTTAAGAAATAATTAGTTCACAGAACTTTACTATACAAGAGAAAGTTAAGTTAAAGCATTTATTACCCATTTGATTGCTTTGTCCACAACTTTAATAAGGTCATTTCAATGGGAGTAATTTTGTTATATAAAATACATATAACTGCATATATACCAATTTGGATTTTGGATTTCAATTAAGAATTGGACTTGATGTTTCTGAAAAGTGCTACAAAAGCTGAATGGCAACTTGCCAAATCCTGTGTTGTTGTGGTTTTTCTCTAGAAAACTGCACTTTAAAATCCTAACCAACTTAAGCATATACTAGGCAAATTCCTGTTATGAAGAAGTATTTTTAGTAAAATTTGCAGTTATTGTGAGTTATTCTCAAAGCTAGAAGACATAGAATTGTGATGTATTTGTTACATTTTTATAATCTTTATAGTGAATCCATGTTATCGTTATATTGTGTTTAAAAGGTACATATCAAACTTTTAGTTGCCTTTTTGTAGGAACAGAATGAGATCATGTTATGTTTTTATTTAATATAGATTAAGTGTTAATAGAATTAAGAAAAGTCCAGCCTGTATAGTAATTGTTATATTAATATAAAGTATAAGTATTCCCCCTTCAAGAGTTAATATAAGCATATTTGAAAGTTCATTTCACATTAATGCCTCAATTGTGAGTCTGCAGGCATGGTGTCATTTGCATGGAACACACTGCTTATGGTAATTGTGCTGTGTATAGTCCCAGCTGTCTGCTAACTGACATCCAAAAGTGACAGAACATTTGGGTTACTCTGGCACACTTGAGTGGCCAAAATGTCGATGTGTTTTAGCCTAGCCACACCTGGAGATCCTTTTCACACCTGTCTCATGGGAGTCCCTGAATGGGATCCTCAAGCATTTAAAGGTTTAGTTAGTAACGAGACTCGACTGAATCAATTGGCAATGTCGCAAGAGTGCAGTCGCACTGTTGGCTTCACATCAAGACAACTTGAAGCCTGCTGGCAAGCAAAAATTATCAAAGTTCTCAGTGTTACCATAGATCCCCCAGAAGAATTGGACTTGTTAGGTTCCACCAATACCTCAGGTGGATGAATAATGTTTGAACCCCTGACATAAAGCCACTCCAACAAAGTAATGCCACACTGAGCTCCAGTTAACCCTATAGTTGATCTCGTTACTAACACTGAAAGTAAAGCTTTTATTCACGGTACAATCTCACAGGACAATTACCAAAGCGATTACCTAGTTCAATATTCCTAATCTGTGTAGATAGAGCATGGAATGGAATTCCTGCTAGTCCACGTGGAAGACTTTGTTCCATTCAAGCTTGCATCAATTGCTGAATGTAGCTGATAAAATAAAAAACATCAAATAGTCAAAGTGAAGCCTGAATGAATTACAATGTAATGATGTTAGAGATCCTGACTTTTGGGATTGTGGAATAATATGGGCAACCTCCTTCTTTACTCCAGGAGTAGCTGCTGCTAAAATCTTGTCAACTCGAAAAAGGCTCGCTTGCTGGACTAGAAAAGAATTCTACTAAACATCCACAATGTTAAGTGAACTTTCAGCTGATGTGAGAAGTGTACATCATGCAGTATTGCAAAATCGAGCTGCAACTGACTTTTTGCTCTTAGCACAAGGCCATGGTTGTGAGGAGTTTGAAGACATGTGCTGCTTGAATCTTGGTGATCATTCAGTTTCCATCCATAAGCAACTACAACAGCTACAGGATGGGTTACATGCCCTGAAAGAAGATAGTGACCCCATTGGAAGTTGGTTCGCCAGCTGGGGCATCACCGGATGGCTGAGGCCTCTTGTGCTAGAAGGGGGATGGATTTTACTTATAATGCAATTGGGATGGTGGTTTTAAGTTGTATGTTATCTTGTCTTGGCAAAAATGTAGAACAAGTCACATCCAAAGCCTGGTTTGTGCAAAAAGAGAATCAGGGGACTGTAGATAATATTCTAACAGAAGGTGGGCATGAAAGGCCTGTCTGCACAAACCAGCCTCTGGAATAAGTCGTGATATTAAAGGCTAAAGTCCTTGAAACTTCCCTGCAGAAGAGAGAGTAAACCTTTGAATTCCCCCTTACGATTTCCCAGGCCACTTTTCTCAGGCGAGACTGAGAAAGTTATGCGGCCTGCTTTTCCACAGGCACTGTGCTCCCTGCTTTTGCTCACAGTTAGCATCCATACACCGCTGCCAGAGAAGCTGTCTTTTCCACCAGAGGAACTTGAGATAGTTAAAGAGAGTGGGGCAGAGGAAAGAGGGGGTAATTGGTTTACAAGGGATAGTAAGCAGTGGATACCAAAAGCTCTAGCTTTACAGTTGTTAAAACAACTTCATGAAGGAAGTCATTGGGGCTCCCAAGGAATAGCAGAAGCCTTCCTCAAAATGTACGCTGCTGTGGGTCTTTTTACTCTGGCAAAGCGAGCTATTGAGGGGCATTTGATTTGTGCTAAAAACAGTAACAGAGTTACAATGAAACTTGCCAGGGGAGGGAGGCCTTGGCCTGTACATCCCTTCCAGAGATGCCAGGTAGATTTTACTGAAATGCCTCGAGTGGCAAGATTTAAATATCTTCTGGTAATAGTATGTCTGTTAACAGGGTGGCCAGAAGCGTTTCCAGACGTTTCAGCAACTACCAGACCAGTTATTAAAGTATTTTTGGAACAAATAATTCCAAGCTATGGGACTGTGGAGGCAACAGACTCAGATAGGGGCACTCATTTTACAGGAAAATTTCTTAAAGGAGTAATGACTGCTTTAGGGATACAATGGAACCCCCTGGCACCCCCAGAGTTCGGTCCAAGTTGAACAGATGAATGGGGAAATGAAGAAACACATTCTGAAGCTGGTGATAGAAACTAAGATGCTGTGAGTACAGCTCTTGCCACTGGCTTTTGCTAGAGTAAGTATGGATGCTAACAGTGAAGCAGGGAGCATAGTGCCTGTGGAATAGCAGGCCACATACCTTTCTCAGTCTTGCCTGGGAAAGTGGCCTGGGAATTCATAAAGAGGAATTCAAACAATCCTTAGAGATAGAAGACAGCCTTGCAGGTGCTGTGTGTCTGTTCCTTGTTTTCTTGCAAGACAAGGTTGAGGGGTGGTGAACTCCACTAAGAAATGATGGTAATGTGTTAGTTTACTAACCAATAAGAGTTTTCCTTTCTGTACTTTTCACGTATTGGTCTATAAAGAAGACCTGAGATAATGAACTGAGAGAAATTTTCCAGTTCGACTCCACAAGAGAGTCTGTGTTGTTCTTCTCGTGGTTCCCAATAGAGCGACAAATAAGGGCCAGACCCAGGGGGGATATTCAACTATCTCCCTTTGAATTGATGTTTGGAAATCCTTATCCTTGTAATTCTCCGCCTGGGGCAGGGCTAAAGATAAGTGATGTATATTAAAAACAGTTTGTGGCCCAGATACTGACTCTTGTGAAATCTCTTCAACAGGAAACTCAGCTGGCACAGACCTTGCCTTTGGACTTTGCTGTTCACAACATCCAGCCAGGAGACCGGGTCCTAGTTAAGGAGTGGAAAGAAGCACCACTGGTGGTTAAGTGGCTTGGACCTTTCCAAGTGTTGCTGTCCACAGAAACAGCTGTCAAGAGAGCTGAACACAGGTGGACCGATCGCACTTGGGTCAAGATCTCTGAAGCCTTGGAGATTTGGACATCTCAGCTGGAGGAGAAGGATGGGAAGCTGTGACTGACACTCCACAGAAGTGGACCAGAGCAGGAGCCAGTGCGTCGACATCAGGGGGAGCCCCGAGTGCCTCCCCACAGACTGCCTGCTGAAATAGTTTGTGTGGGCATCCCTTCTCTCCAACCTCCAGTCATTAGAGGCCAATCCTGGCTGTCATGGCTTTCTTTATGTTAAGGTGTTTCTGTGCCTTCCCTCACCACAGGTGGTGCAGGAGACAACATGAAAGTGAAAATTAGGTGGGGAAATTAGATGACACCATTAGAATGTTTCTCTTAATAATCTTACCTTTATACTGTCAGGCTGGGGCTAAAATTGGGAAAATAATTTTTTAACCTTAGGAGAAGAAGTAGCAGAAACCTTTAACCTTAGCAATTGCTGGGTCTGCAGAGGCCCAGGGGAATCTGAAAACTGGCCATAGGTGGCCAGCCCAGTCAAACCTTAATAGTGGGTTAGCACCCTGGATGAGGTCCATAATAGAAACAAGATTTTGGGATGAAGAAAGAAATCCATGACAGCTTCATTCTTCTGAAAGAGGCATTTATTGTCTAAATAGAACAGGAAGCATATACAGGAGAATGGGACATGTTTCCATGGTTACCTCATGAGCTATAGATTAAACAAATGCTTTTTTGTGCTGCAGCAACTCTGACCTTTTTACCATGCATCATCCCTTGCTTAGTAGAAATAATTCAACGTGTGATCAAAGAGATGCAAGTATTAGCCATGCCTACTGATCCAGAGATGGCTGCAAAAGGATAGAAATTGATGTCACTGCAAATAATTGCAAAATCAAAAAAAGACCCAGGAACAAGAAATTAAGTCAATGATAACTAAAGTTTGTAAAGACAATTATTAAGAAAAAAAAGGAGAGGGATTGAGAGGAATAACAGATTTGTCTTTACAAATAAGCTGTGGGTCTGCTGGTAGGTAAAACTAGCACTGAGAGATAAAAGAATCAATGGGAAAGATTCCACTGATTGATGAATGGAAAAAAGATATTTGCCTTTACAAACAAATTGTAGGTTTGCTGATAAATGAAATTGGATATTGAAAGATGAAAGAGACAATGGGGAAACACCATAAATTCCTAAGAATTAAAAATGAAGAGGCAGGGTTATACATTAGAGGGGAATCTTAGGTATCAGGGGATTTACCAAAATATGGATATGATCTAGTATCAATATCCAACTGGATGGACAAAAACTCTCTAATTGTTTTAATTAGAAAGGATATGTTTAATTAGTGCTGGACTGGTGCTGGGTCATCCCTAATGTGCACGCAGCCCTGAGTACAAATGGTAAAAGGCTTTGATTTACAAAAGTATTGAATACAAATACATATTCATAGCTCAGTTACCACCCACTCTCCATTTCTCATGTTAATGAGGAAAAAGGAAATTAAGCACGCCTGGTTTGTTCTTTGAAATAAGTCGGTGGTCTTTTTATGAGTAGTGGTCCTGGAAGGGAGAAAGGAATGCATCTTGACCTTCCTACCTTTCAGGGTAAGATGACAAATGGGCCAGATGGGCGTCTGTCTGCGCTCTTAGTTTCTTGTTTTAGTGAGCCTTTCTGATTTACTCTTGTCTTTATCAGGTTTTCTGTTTTCTTTCTTAAGCCCAACTGAGTCAGCGTCTCCATCTTCTACCCTTGGTAAGGCCTCCCCATTTGCCCTTGGTGTCTTGGTTTTAGAAGACACGTGTCTGCTGGGGAGGGCAGGAGCCTCCCTTGGAATAAAAAAATGTAGACCTCCTCCCTCCAAATTATTATAATTCTGAAATCAAGGGGCCTCTCAGGCAGAGATCTGGGGACAGGAATAACAGTTCTTTACTAGTATTTATAACAAGGCAAACAAACAACAATAACTACAGCATTAGCAAGAAAACAGAACCAGGGACCCTGTGGCAGCTTTCTCGGCCGAGACAGGAAGGGATGGAGGAGAGGCTTTGCTTCACAAACCCCCTCGGGCGGGCAGTCCCGGTACTCCTGCAGGGCTCTGAGGAACAGTCAGCTGGAACAGCAGGGATGAGCAGAGATCCCGGGGCACTGGCTGAGGTGTACGGAGACACCATTGCAGGATGACACATCCTGGTCATCCCCTGATGTGTTATCCATCCCCCAACGTGTCTCAAGGCATCCCAATGTTCCACCAGGCACATTGGGCCTCCAGTCCACCATTCCAAGGCCCTCCAAAGTAGAGGCCAGACCCCCAGAAAGAAAGGCCAACCATGCAGCTGGCTGTGGGACAAAGTCTGGCTCCCAGCAGCTCTGTGGAGCCTCTGGCACAGGAGCCTCCTCCACCAGCTGGCTCTGAGGGCTGAGAGCCAGCAGCAGCCCCATCCTGCGCCCTGCCCTCAGCCCTTGGGCCGCTTGGGGAGGCCTCGAGGCTGCCGCTGATGGGGCTGCTTGTCTCATTCCAGGCACTGCTGCGTCTGTGGCCAGAGCAGGGCCACCCTCATGTGCTGGAGGGAAAACTGTGGCAGATGGGAGTGTGACAGCTGTGCTGGTATCGGCACGGGTATAAGGCCAAAGAGCCGGGTGCCCCTGGGCTGGGGGCAGTGCCCAGGCTGGGCTTGGCAGAGCCTGTCTGCTCCCTGGGGGCTGGGGGCACTGCTCGGGCCTGGCCGAGGCCTGGGGAGCCCTTGGCCATCCCGCTCGGCCTTAGAGCCTGCACTTGTGAGCCAGAGTTCAATGGCCCCAGCCTGACCAGACACTCAGGGCTGGAGCCTTCCTGTGGTTACGCAGAACCTGAGGCCATCAGAATTTGCCTCTGCACGCTCCACCTCCAGGGGCCAGCAACCGCAGGAGCCCCCAACATGAAGCATACCAAGAGTCGCTGCCATCTTGCTCTCTGGAGAGCAGCAGCTGCAGCACACAGAGTGAGGCAATAGCAGGGTCAACATACAGCAGCTCCCCAGGCCATGGGCACCATGAGCAGTGCCTGTTGTAGTTATAGTAGTTGTAGTAGTAGCAGTATTAGTAGTAGTACTTAGTGGCCTCAGCACAGTTATAGACATGCTGGGCCTGATCACTGGGGAAACAGCTCCTTCCAGCAAAGGAAAAACCTCCCAAGTGTAACCAACATTAAAAAGGGCCACCTTCATAATTTTGCAAGTATGTTAAACTCTTTACCAAGCAGTCAGCTATTCCTTTGTGCAGTTCTAACAATGTAATGCTGGGATTTGATACAGTTGCCCCTCAAATACCCCAGGTAAAGGGAGCTGAGTGCTTTGATTCCAGGGAAACCATGAGTAAGTATTAAGAGAAGTATGCTGCTATGTAGCAGTTCCGTAGTTAGTCGAGCATTCTTCCTTTCTGCCATGGAGGGAGAGGACTTGCACGTGGAGGACACCATGGTGTTCCTGCACAGGGACTCACCACTGACCAGAATCATGTGCGACAGGGAGCAGGAGGGCTCTGATGGCAGGGAGCCAGGTGAGGGCAAAGCAGCCCTCCCACAGCCTGGCCCAGGGGCTGTCCAGGTGGCCAGTGTGGGGCCCAGAGCAGAGGCCGGGGCAGGCAGGAGCTGCTCAGCCAGGCCAGGGCTGGGAGCCTCCTTCCTCCTCAAGTGGGGCCCAGCTGGGCCAGGGGGCAGCTGTTGGGAGCCCCGTGCCCGCAATGGCCGCTGCTCTCCAAGGCCTCCAGCCCTGCCCATCAGCCAGGCATGCAGGCAGGGACAGAGCAGCCCTTGGGGCCGATGCTGTGGGCTGAGAGCCCCACAGAGCTGCTCATGCCCGCTGCCATTGCCTCTGTCCCCTGCAGCATGCGTGTTGTGTCGTCCCGTAAAGGCCGACCCCTGCGTTTCCCCAGGCCCTGGCAAGTGCCCCTGTGCTGCTCCTGCATTGCCCAGGGCACCCACAGGTGTTGCTCGTGCCTGACAGTGACCAGAACCAGCGCAGAGTGTGACAGCTCTGTTGCTCTGGGCACGGCTGTCAGGCCAAGCCCCCTTTTGGGCTTGGCAGAGCCCGTAGGCTCCTGGAGGGCTGGGGGCAATGCTGCGGCCCAGCCTGGCCCAGGCCTGGGAGGCCTTTGACATTGCTGATTGCCCTCACAGCCTCCAGGGCTGAGCCGGAGCTCAATGGCCCCAGCCTGACCGGACAGTCTGGACTGGAGCCTTCCCGTGCTCCCCGGAGCCTGAGAGCATCAGCGCCAGCTCAGAAACACTGCCTAAGCGGGTTTGCCAGTATTGTTTCTTGTTAGATCCTTGAAAGGATTTAAAAGGTAAAGTTGTTTGGCAACTTCTTCAAGGAACAAATAGGACACGATTCTTTTCAAGAAAGGGTTTATTAGTTTGGGTTCAGTTTCCGTTTGGAATTCTTATGCTTCCTTAGACGATCCAGAAATTAATGAAAATCTAACATATTCCTAGGAGAAGTTTTTGAATCCACTACTTGCAGAAGTCTCTAAATTCACTGTTTCTCTTAAACACTTCCCTTACATCTAGTTAGCTAGCTGCTCCTGTAACATACAGAGATGCAGTGGTTTACCTGGCTGGACATCACATCATGTTACACACACCAGTATACTAACAACCTTTTGTTCCCTGACAATTACAAAGTTTCAGGCTCTTCTGGAGGTCCTGAATTAATTTTGCATGCACATCCATAGCCGTGTTCCCTCCCCATGCCCAGCATTCAGCCACAGTTACCAGGGAACAGATGTTCCATACTCACCTCAAGCAATAATCTACATCTGTCTTCCCAACCCTCTTATTCTTCACTGAGCTCTACAGATCTACAAAATAACTCTGGGCCCTCTGCACAAAACAAAACACAACATCAATCAGTAGGGTTCAACCCTTCTGATTCTGCTGCTGCTACCAACAATCATGAATGAACAACACAACAGTCAAGTCAGAAGCTCTATTCTTCACGTCCCTCCTATTCTCTTGCCCCCCACCACATGTCGGCTTCAGCAGAACTGTTCCCTACTGCAGCCTGGTGTACTAAGAAAAATGAAAGGCAGCAGCTGTCTCCCTGAACCTGCTGAAATCTAAATTGCAGTGAAACAGCAGCTCTTGCATTAAATGCTCAGTAGCAGGATCCCACAGCTGCCCCCAGAAGTGCTGCCTGCCAGGGGCTGAGATCTCCATTCTAACACACCCTGTAAATCAGACAGGCTGGAAGATTGCAGGGCAGTAACTGTATGAACACAGCCATACATTTCATCAGCGTTATCTAACAAATCTCAAGAAACAAACGTCATTTAAGCCTGACTTGAGACTATATTCTACAAAATAGAACAAGCAATTGTTTTGGCAGCCTGTGTAATTTTTGGGGGCTGTGTATGTTTTCTTTTGTTGTTGTTGTCTTTGTTTTTAAATCGAAAATTCATTGGGTTCAGAAGAGAAAGCCCCAGATTCATTAGGATGAAGAACCGCACGCACATATGCCACTGACAAGAGCACTCGGCATTCCTCAGATTAACACCAGAAAGACAGGAAAAAGTTAAAGGTGATAGACCTACCTGAAAGGATCCTAAATGTCTCAGTAACCTGTCTAGTGACTATATTTTTGCTAAGCTCTACAAGTTCCTATAGCTATGAGGCAATTATCTGAAAGAAAGGAAAGGCAGAAAGCTGCTCAGCCTTTATTTTTTACCAGGACTCTCTCATGGGATCCACCACAACTTTGACCACAAGAAAGCATGGCAAATTTTGACTACAGAGCATTCATAATCAGGCAGCATTTTTTCCTCCTTACTCAAGTCCAGTAAGGGTTTAAAAGGGAAAAATATACAAAAGGGGCTGAACAAGTTGTGTCGTACCTCTTAGGCGTTCATCATCTATGGAGAAGAAGAAAATTCTAGCACTTTCTGTGCGTGGTAGAGAAAAAACCCTAGAAAAGTACAAAGGGGTTTTAGCATCCTAAAAGGTCCTATCAAATCCCATGAGCATGAGTTAGAGCTGTAGTGCCTCAGAGAAATGGTATACACGGAAGAGCTCTACTCCATAGTATGCAAATAAAGCCTTCTATTAAAAAACCCCACTTTTTACAAGAAAACTGACTGTGTCTTTGCCTTTTGGCAAAACTCAGTTTGGGGTTGGCCAAACCAAAACAACCCAGTCAATTTCTTGTGCTCATCTTCTCTCTCTTCACATTCAACTTCACATCCAAGGGGCTGCTGGGACTCGGGACTCCACACAGAACCAATGCTTTTCCAAGATGACTTTCCTTGCTCAGAGGTGTGCAGTGTCAGTTTCCCATTTCCTCAGTGCTGCCATTCATATTCCCACAGCATCCAACTACTACAGCCAAGTAGACAACAAATACAAATGGAACTTGCCTTTCTTGGTGCTTTTCAATTTCTGACATCTCAGGCTCATCAGCACCCTCAGAAGTGAGGTCTTGGAAATGTGAATCCTCTTGCCACCGGAAGTTTTCCAGTTTTATTGTTCCAAGTACGTGAGGCTCTGCAAAACCAGCACCAAAAGAAAAAGCAAGCCAAAACCAGATTATTTCTCTGCTTGCCAGGAAAAATTCCTTCTTTCAAGTGGAATATGTACACTGGAGAAGACAGATTTAGGAAGGACAGAATCTTCTCCTCCCTGATTTTCTGAGCTGTAGCTCTGCTCCAGGATCTTCCACTTTGTTCAAGGCATCTCCTATGTATTCTTCAACATTTATCATCGCATCCAGAAGACAGTGAATAGCTTCTGAATTCAGCACAAGTGTGGGGGGCTTGTTGCTTTGTGTTGTTGTTTGTTAATATTTTGGATAACTTGGCACGGCTTTCTTTCAGTCCTACCTGACTGTGACTTGATTAAATATTCCTTCATCTTCATTTCATAAGGCCTTATTTTATCTGAGCTTAGGACACCCCAATGATCCTTCAGTGTCATTCAGTTTCACTTTTCTGAAGGTCCAGGAATAGAATTAGGTAATTAACAGAATGGTCATGGAGCTTGGGGTCAACTCCAGGATTTTGCACCTCCCTCTGCCTTAACACCCATTTTCCTTAAAATCCTGTTGCATTCCATATAACTTGGTATGACTGCTGTGTCACCTTTGTCCCTGTTTGAGAACTTTAGGGCATGACAACAAGCTTTTTCACCACTCTGCAAAAATCCCAATGCCTTCTCAAGGCGTGCCTCTCAAAATTCCTGAGATGCAAGCAGGTGTTACCTCTCATTAATCTCCCACAAGCTTGGCAAGTAGCAATGAAGATCAAAATGCTTCAGCATAAGTACTGACTTCTGCTGCTGATCATCCTCTGGATTATGACCTTCTTTACACCATCTTGCTCTACAGTGCCTGCCAGAAGCCGTTCCTTAGAAATGGCTCCGTTAGGAGGGTTCTGCTGTTACCTTCTTTGATGCCCAACTCCTCTGTGTCTCCAAAGAAGGAAAACTTGAACACACTCGACTCCTGAGTTCTGTCTTTTTCAGGCAAAGGTCTCGGACATTCGTCTGGGGCAGAGTCCAGTGCATCCTCTTTGTCCCAGGCAATTTCCACAGTCTTTTCTGGTTTGATCTTTGAAGGTCCAATCAAGTCTTTAAAATCAGCAGCAGTGTCACAATCGATTTCTCCAGATACTTGAGGCAGTGTCTCACTCTCTTCTTTCTTCTTCCGCTTTACTGAAGGAAGGCTCTACTGAAATGAGATTGGTTAAGGATAGCAACTCAGCACACGGCCTTTTCAAAGACAGCTTCCCTAAGAGCCACCTTTCTTTTCATGTCTCCCTAAACGTATCCAAGCCATTAAGGACTGGTTCATGTTCAAGGGTAAGCAGTGGGGAAATATCTGTCTAAAGGCAGCAATGTGTGTCCATTTTTAATTAGCTATGTCCTTAAGTGGCTTTTCACTTAACAATACACGATAACAGAAACCAAGAATCATAGAAATGCCAAGAGCTAATTCGGGTTTTCCCACAGACCTGCAAATCTCAAGGTCCCTGTACTGACCCTTCTCACCTTCACTTACAGCAGCAAACGGAAGGACTAGAAAGAAAAGATGACACTACGTGCTGCTGTTAGAGGTCCGAGTTGAGGCCCGACGTGGCTGGCGGGAGCGGTTGCTCCAGCGCGACGTCCCCGATGGTGTCCCCCTGCGCCTGGGTGTCTCAGCACTTGCTGCTGTCCTCCTGCTCCTGTCCTGGTGACTCCTGGATTGGACAGGTTGATTTGAGGCTCGACGTTGCAGGCAGGAGCGGCTGCGTCTGAGGGACGTCCCTGAGGATGTCTCCCTTCGCCTGGGCCTCTCTGCCCTCGATGTTCTCCTGCTGCGCCTGTCTCGGCAACTCCTCGACCGGGCAGGTGGACTCTGGGCATGAGCTTGCTGCCGGGAGCGGCTGTGTCTGCGGGAAGCCCGCAACGGTGTCTCCCTTTTCCTGCGCCTCTCTGCACTTGATGTTCTCCTGCTGCTCCTGTCATGGTGACTCCGTGACCGGACGGCTCCATCTGAGGCCCGCCTCTGCTGGTGAGAGCGCCTTCGCCTGCTGTCAGGCCCGGCACGTCTGGAATGGACCCTGTCCTCAGGGCCCGTCCAGCTGCTGGATCTTGCCCTTGCTGTGCGTGGGCTGCCGGTGTCTGCCAAGGAAGAAGCTGGACGCCGGAGGCTTCTGTGGCTGCTGGTCCCTGGAGTTGGAGACTGGGGAGCCAGACGCGATGGCACTGCGCTGCTGGAGCTCGGCCTGATGGCCTCGGATTCTGACAGGCCATGAGCAGGCTCCAGTCCTGACTGTCTGGTCAGGCTGGGGCCATTGAGCTCCGGCTCATCCCTGGGGGCTGTAAGGCCAAACAGGAATGTCAGAGGCCTGCCAGGCCTGGAGCAGGCAAAGCCCGACCAGAGCACTGCCCCCAGCCCTCCAGGAGCCCATGGGCTTTGCCGTGCCCAGCCTGGGCACTGGCCCCAGCCCAGGGACACCCGCCTGCTTTGCCTCATACCTGTGCCGAGACCAGCACAGCTGTCACACTCCCAGTGGGTTGTCCTCACTGTCAGGCCAGAGCAGTGCCTGTGGGTGCCCTCAGCAGCACAGGAGGAGCACAGAAGCAGCTTCCAGGGCCTGCGGAAGCAAACGGGTTGATGGCTCTGAAGACAAAGTGTCCCAGCACGGGATTGTGCAGCCGAGCTCCTCTGGCTCTTTCCGCTTTGAGCCCTTCCCGAGACACAGGTTCCCTGCAGAGCCCCGGGTGCAGCTTCCCAACTCACCCCTCTTCCTCTGCCTCCTCCCTGCCTCCTGGGTAAAGGCATTCCCTGGCATTGCACGTGTTGTGCCTCTCTCCTAGATCTGCAAAGGCATCATTGTCCTCCCATGTTGGGTCTCTAATGGAGAAAGGAAAAGCTGATGTGTTTCTGCTGCCCTGACCCCATGGAGGTAACAGGGTGTCCCTGCTCTTCCTCCAGTGCTTTTCCAAGTCCCATGAGAAGAGGAAGTCCAGACTCCCTGGATGGGGCAGGGTCTGGACTTCTGGGGCAGGGCCTGGAAAAGCACGGCACTTGCACCCTCCTGCCTTGTGAGCCCCGCAGAAGGACACCAACCTGATGGGGATGCGAATTCCCATGACAAACATTTCAACAAGGAATGTCTCACGGTCTCTGCAGAGGGGGCAGCAGAAGGAAAAAAGACCAGCGCGCATGGCCTGTCCCTGCAGGGCAAACAGAAGCAGTTTGAGCCAGGCCCCGGTGCTGCTGAGCACCTGCTGTGTCCCAGACCTGAGGGCATGGCTCCCACCTGGAGGCAGTCCCTGTGGAACCAGGCTCTTTTGCACGCCGGGCACACGATGGTCTTGTAGGTCATTCTGTCCTCCACTGGCTCCATGCAGATGGGGCATTCGGTGCCCGGCTCTGGAGTCACCTGCACGTCCTGCTCTGGACGGTGCTCAGGGCAGAAGGACCTGGGGGCAAAGGGATGGGCATAATGAGAAAGACTTGGTCCTTCCCTGGGGGTGGCCAGCAGGGGAGAGGGGCTACCTGTATGGGCCAATGTACAGATTGACACAGCCGCCCTCCTTGGCACAGGGCAGGTGGAACCATCTGTCACAGCCTTCCTCGCAACACATGATGGTGGCCCCGCTCTGGCCACAGACGCAGCAGTGCTGGAATGAGACAAGCAGCCCCATCAGCGGCCCAAGGGCTCCGGGCAGGGCGCAGGAGGGGGCCGCTGCTGGCTCTCAGCCCTCAGAGCCAGCTGGTGAGGGAAGCTCCTGTGCCAGAGGCTCCACGGAGCTGCTGGGAGCCAGACTTTGTCCCACAGCCGGCTGCATGGCCAGCCTTTCTTGCTGGGGGTCTGGGATAAGTTCTGGCCAGCCTCTCCTGGCACAGATGTCCCTGCTCTTTTGCCAGGCTCTCACCTTCTGTGCCGCGCGCCTGACTGCAAGATGGATATCTCGAGGCAGAAAACCCAGGAGTCCAACACGTTCATTTTGTTGCCGAAAAAGAAGAGTGGCAAAATACTACAGAAAATGGGAAGAGCTGATGAGGACAGGGTGGCAGGGACTGCCCATTGCAATGCTGGGTGGAGTGCCCCGAGCCACTCACCAGGCAGAACATGTGGGCACAGAGCCCGTATTTCTCTTTTCTGTTTCCGCAGATGTCCGGGTCAGCCTCTACACGGTGACACAACACGCATTCTGCAGGGGACAGAGCCAATGGCAGCGGGCATGAGCAGCTCTGTGGGGCTCTCAGCCCGCAGCATCGACCCCAAGGGCTGCTCTGTCCCTGCCTGCGTGCCTGGCTGATGGGCAGGGCTGGAGGCCTTGGAGAGCAGCGGCCATTGTGGGCACGGGGCTCCCAACAACTGCCCCCTGGCCCAGCTGGGCCCCACTTGAGGAGGAAGGAGGCTCCCAGCCCTGGCCTGGCTGAGCAGCTCCTGCCTCCTTTGGCCTCTGCTCTGGGCCTCACGCTGGCCACCCCGACAGCCCCTGGGCCAGGCTGTGGGAGGGCTGCTTTGCCCTCACCTGGCTCCCTGCCATCAGGGCCCTCCTGCTCCCTGTCGCACATGGCGGCTGTCAGCGCTGAGTCCCTGTGCAGGAACGCCGCTGCCTCCGCCAGGTGCTGGACCTCTCTCTCTCTGCGGGAGAAAGAAGAGTGATGGGAGTTTGGAGAACAGGCCCAGAGCTACGAGGGTACTACTCCCTGGTAAGCCCTGCGTGAGCCCTGCTCCTGTCCGCCTTCTGCTCCCGTCGTCGCGTTGAGGAACACTGCCGTCTCCTCTGGATGTTCCTGCGCTGATTCTGGGAAGTGAGAGGCAGGTGAGCCTGCAGCACAGGCCCAGAGGCCCGAGGTGTGGGGCCCCTCTGGTCCCTGGGCAGCTGCTTCCCTGCCTTACCTTCTCCTCCCGTTGCCAGGTCGCACTGACACACGGCCTGAGCCCAGCCTTCCCTTTTGGGGCTTTGGTCGCACGCGTCACAATGGCCACTCTGACATCAGCATCTTGCTCCCAAAGTTCAGGCAGCCATGGCCTCAGTTGCCCGGCAGCCACTTGAGGCTGCCCCCTTGGGAACCGAGGTTCTGAGATGCTTCCAAGCCTTTGGTCAGCACGGAACCAGGCCAGGGACACCTGCAGCAAGTGCAGGGTCCAATCCCAGGCCCCAGGGTGGCACTGTAGGCACAAAGGTGCTGTTCAGGCACGGCCACGCCAGGGTTCTTGCCCCTGACAGTCAGTTGCCCAGAGAGCTTGTGCAGAGTCTCTTGCACTGCACAGATTCCAGATTGTACCTGCTCTTGGTGCACTGACATTTTCCTCAAGACCTCTCTGCAGTAAACTGAGATGAACCTGATTTCATGCCCGTGCTGATCACTGTTGGGAACAGGAGATGAAGCTGGGGACCACTGCAGCTACATCCCAACCTCAATTCTCATGTCATCTAACCATCTAATGAATTTGACATTTCATATTAAGTGGAAAAATTAGTATTAAGCTCCTTAGAAAGCTCATCCTTTACACTGACTCTATGGAAACCCGGGAAATTCAATGAAAGATTACCTTGTATCTGACTGGAGAGCTTGCAACAGTACTCAGCTCAGGAGTCAAATGCTTTTCCCACATTAAAGAACTTTGTCAGTTTGGTCCATGCTTTCCTTCTAGCAAATATTTTGAAAAAAGTAAAGATGGGACACATAAAAACAGTTCTTGTAGAGTTTTCGCATTCACGTCTTTGCAAACACGCTCCTGCAAAGTCCAGATCATTGACTGCTAGAACTGTCAGCAGGATCACAGGGAAACAGGGCAGGGGCTGACAAGCAGAGATACCCTGCACCTGCCTGATGCTGGGGCACCGGGAGTTCATCCATGTTCCTGTTTCCAGGGGAGAGCCCCCTTGGGTGGAAAACAATGCCTTCAGTGAACTAGGAGGGAGGCACAGCAGGTGCAATGCCAGGGAATGTCTTTATCCAGGAGGCAGGGAGGAGGCAGAAGAAAAGGGGAGAGTTGGGAAGCTGCACCAGGGGCTCTGCAGGGAACCTGTGTCTCGGCAAGGCATTGAAGCAGAAGGAGCCAGAAGAGCTCAGCCATGCAATCCTGAGCTGTGGACACTTTGTCCTCAGCACCAGGAACCCGTTTGCTTCTCCAGGCCCTGCAAACTGCTCCGGTGCTGCTCCCGCACGTTATGCATCAACACACAGCCACGGACTCTTCCTCAACCCTTTTCAGCACCGGACAGCAGCACACAGTAAAATGTTGTCTCTGCTGCACAACCTAATTACTAAAAGTCTAATTATTCAAAGTCCTGCAAAGAAGCAACTTACATTCAAAGCATACACACCAAAAACCCCAAACCCTGGTACAAATCTTGAATTGACACAAGAAACATGTTCCTATTCAGAAACACAGGCTAACACTTTTGGCCAATATTTTTTCCTATTAGATCTTTGAATGGATTTCAAAAGTAACATTGTTTGGCAAGTTCTTCAAGGAACAAGCAGGAAACACGTGTGATCTCTAAAAGAGGATTTATTGGCTTGCTTTCACATTCCTTTTGGAATCCCTATGCTTCATCCAGCATGCCAGAAAATGGTGAACATCCAGCTTCATATTAGGAGAAGTTTCTGAATTTGCAGTTTGCCTCAAAGACTTTCTTTACACCGTTAAGGAACTGGTTCTGTAACTTACAGAGATTGAGTGGTTCCCCTGACTGGACATCACCACATGACCTTATACATTCCAATATGCAAAACAACTATTCTTACCTAGCAATTAAAAAGCTTCAAGCTCTTCTAGAGGCTTTGTCCTGAGCAACTTCACTAGGTCCCTCTCTGCTTGGCTGTCAAGCCCGTCCAGGTCACTCTGGAGGGCAGCACAGCCTTGTGGTGCATCAGCCCCTGCTCCCGCTTCTGTGCTATCAGCAAACGTGCTGAGGGAGCGCTCCGTCCCTTCTGCCAGGTCACTGGGGAAAAAGGCAAACAAGGCTGGCCCCAGCACGGCCCCCTGAGGTCACAACCCCTCTGAGTTTGGAGCTCCACTGTCCACTTCTCCACCCCACTCTCCCTCAGCTGCCTCAGGAGCATGTGATGGGAGGCAGGGACAAAGCCTCGCTGAAGTTCCGGCTGACAACTCAGCCACTGCTCTCCCCGCACAAACCCAGCCAGTCACTGCAGCAGAGGTGGCTATGCTATGAGATTCCTCAAGCAGGGTTTTCCCTTCCTGTTATTCCCGAGCTTTGGAGACGACATCCAGGAGGAGGCGTTCTGTCACCTGTCGGGAGATGGAGGAGAGGCTGATGGGCCTGCAGTTTCTTGGCTTCTTCTTGGTGCCCTTTGGCAAGACTGCAGTGATGTAGGCTTGCCTGCAATGCTCATGCCTCTCTTGTGGAGCATCACTTTGCCTGACCGGCTGAGAAAGCGCCCAGTGCCGGGGCCAGGAGCAGAGATTTCCCTTGGCCCCAAAAGGGAAGGCTGGGCTCAGGCCGTGTGTCCGTATGGCAGGGAGCCAGGTAAAGGCAAAGCAGCCCTCCCACAGCCTGGCCCAGGGGCTGTCGGGGTGGCCAGCGTGGGGCCCAGAGCAGAGGCCGGGGCAGGCAGGAGCTGCTCAGCCAGGCCAGGGCTGGGAGCCTCCTTCCTCCTCAAGTGGGGCCCAGCTGGGCCAGGGGGCAGCTGTTGGGAGCCCCGTGCCCGCAATGGCCGCTGCTCTCCAAGGCCTCCAGCCCTGCCCATCAGCCAGGCACGCAGGCAGAGACAGAGCAGCCCTTGGGGCCGATGCTGCGGGCTGAGAGGCCTGTGAGGATGCACACGCGCAGCGCCTTTGGTTTGTTACCACAGAAAGGAACGTGTTTGCACCAGCCTACCAGCAGAAAACACCTATTTTGCAACAGTCCATTACTAAAACATTGCCTTTGCAGGAAACCTGCATGGATGGATCAGGGATCATCCATGCTCGCACAAAACAACAGACTTCTTTTACTGAGTACTGACTAACGACAGAAATACTACACAATGGCAGATTTCTCATACTAAGTCACGTCTTCCCTGTGAGAGAAATGAGAGATCTATCTTTACAAAGATGCTGTGGGTCTGCTGGTAGATAAAACTAACATTGAGAGATATAAAACTACGGGAAGGATTCCACCGATTAATGAATGGAAAAAAACATACTTGCCTTTACAAACAAACTGTAGATTTTCTGGTAAATGAAACTGGATGTTGAGAGATGAAAAAAACAATGGGGAAAACCCAAAAATTCTATAGGAATTAAAAATAAAGAGGGAGGGTTATACATTAAAGGAGAATCGTAAGTATCAGGCATTCTGCAAAGTCGGTACCTCTCAAATACCTCAGCCAATGGGGAAAGAGAGAGGGACAGGGAAATTAGGATAAAAAGGAGGCTGCGTCCACCAAAAACTTTGAGAGACCCCAGGGGAATGCCCCATGGCCTCTCCCTTTTTTTGAATAACGTAAAAGGACTCCCGTGTCTCCTTTTTGGATATAAACCTCTGGTGTTTGGGGATTACTTTCCCTGACAACAAGGCACAGAGAAGAAAACAAAAATTAGAGAACCTTCAAAGAACCAGGTTTTCTTCTTTGTCTTCTCAGTACTTGCTCTTTGAACTTTTCTCATCCTACTTGTCCCTCCTCCAAACAAGGCACTTTACAGCTTTTTTTGTCTCAGTGGTGTATTTCTCCAATCGCTGACTTGCCATTTAAGCTCCGGTTTATCAAAAATACACAACAAGGGATTCTCCATGGAGGAGGGTTGCAAAAGCCTCTGGATTCCTGACCATTCACCTGTGCCAATGCTCACAGTTATCTCCTAACACACCTGAGCTTCCTGTCTTTCTCTGAGGGAAGGATTTGGCTCAAGTCTAGGAAACGGGGCAGGGGAGACCGAAAGCTTCCCCTGAGATGCTTTCTGGAAGGCCTGCAAGGACCCTGTCTTTCTTTGGGAAAGAGTGTGATCATTATGCACAGTGTCTTGCCCTAGATGCCCCCTCTATTCCAGAAGGACTTTTGTCCACTTCATCGCTTGTCTGAGCCTCCAGTTCCAGGGCCTCCAACCTGCTCTGTAAGGTACTAAATGTGTAAGTCGACTGCGAGGTTTCAGAATAAAGCAGTCAGCATGGCTCTAACTAGGTTTTTTTAGTCAGCCTTACAATATATTTTGAGAAGGAGGAGAGAAGGGGGAGATTCCACAACAGAATCCAGCACAGTCTGGCCAGCTTTCTCAGCTGGGTTCTTGAAGCACAATGCCCAGCGCTCGCACTGCGCCGTCTTTACCTGTGTTCTGGTGACCGGGACCATCCCATGGTCAGGCCCAGGATGATGTTGGTGCCAAAGCCCTGTTGCCTGCAAACATCACACTCTTTTTTTACCCAGCTGGAGCTGAGTTCAGCCTATTTGCTGAGTTGACTTTATCCAAGTTTTCCTTATCTTGGCAGTTCTACCAGATGTCTTTATGGCCCCTAAATCCTGCATCCTTTGTGTCCCCTGGCAGTGGGCATCCTTCTTCTCAAGCTTTGTCAGCCTCCCTCTGGGGCTGATATCCGTGAAACTGAGCCTTAAAAAGACAATTGTAGCAACAAGCCCTTTGCTTTCCTAACACCTGGACATCACTTGGAGCTCACAGGCTGCTGTGTGTGTCACAGGTGAGATGTCTCTTCTTGTGGATCAGGCTTGAAAGTGTGTAAAGCTCAAGCACGAAAGGCCATCCTTTCTTCAGGAAATGTGACCTAGGCCGCAGTTTGCAACAGCTCCGCGCCCGCCCCTTCCTGAGAGCCAGACCGCTGGCGGCGCCATTCCGGGGCTCAGGGCGCTCCCTGCTGGGCCAGAGCCGCCATGACAGCGCGGGCGCCGCGCGGCGGGGGCTGGAGGGCGGGAAGGGGAGGGCGGGCGCGAGGGCCGGGGCGGTTGGTGCCCAGAGCCGGGCTGGCGCTGCTCCCTCAGAGCGTTCCCGGCCTGCGCTCGGGAGCCGTGCGGCTCTTGCTCGGACTCTGGGAGAAGCGTGCGGCCGCTGCTGGGCCCCGGCCCGCAGATCTCGCTGCTGGCCGAGGCTGGCCGAGGCTGCAGTGCCAGAGCTGCCGTGCGGCGTGGCACTGCCAGGGCCTCCCGGCCGGGCCGGGCTGGAGGTGCCCACACCTGAGGGAAAGCCCGCCATGGCAGCGCCGGGGCCGCTCCTACCCCAGGGCCGCCGGCAGGAGACACGGCTGGGACGTGCCGACAGACCGGCACTGCTTGCACGTCTTCAGTAGATGGAGATGGTGCCCGTGACTAGGCTGCAGGGCTCCAGTGTCAAAGGGCTTTGAAAAGTGTAAATTACTATATTTTTACTACATGGCTTTGTGTATTGTGAAAAATGAGGTACACATTTTTTAAAATGGAATTTAGAAGTCTAATAGAAAGACAAGTAGGATGATAAAAACAGGGCTAAGAGACCTTCTTCTCCTGTTTTAAAGCCTTTATTAGAATCAGCTTGGGGTGGGGGCCCGACGGGGCATGCGCACATTGCCGTCTCTCCCTGAAGCAGCTCGGTGGAGGAGGAGGAATGCGGCTCTTCCTACGGGGTGCAATGTAGGCAAAGCTGGGATCTCCGTCCTCGCGGTTAAACCCGGAGTCCCCTTTGGCTTGAAAGTCCAGGGGTGTCATCTCTAGCGAGTCTCTTATCAGTCATGGCGAGGAGAGCGGAGTTGGCGGATAGTGTCTTTTGATCCCGACTCCAGGGCACTGCTCTTGGTTTCTTTATTCCGTGTTCCGATGCTCCATGGATCGGGTTTTTCGTCCGGGATGGTGTTTTTCGGTGTCTAATTTACAGAAACCCCAGTTGCCATGTTGGGAAGTCTCCGGTCGCCATGTTGGGAAGTCTCCAGTCGCCATGTTGGGAAGTCTCTAACTCCGGCAGTGATAGGGTAGGGGTAACAAGGAACACTTTGACATGGAACTCAGAACCGGAACACTTCTAACTCAGAACCTGGAACAGAGGCTGTAAAGAACACTTTGTCAAAAACCCTGATTTTAGGTAAGGTCTGCTCATATCATAGGAGATAATGTAAAATATACGGATGTGGCCGGGTGTCTCTGCTTTCAGCTAAGAGAACACACTTTGCTAACAAAGGATTGTCCCTTAAAAGCAGAACCCTACTACATAGTCATAAATTCTCATACAGAATTCAGACATTCTTCTTAAGTTTTAGATGTTCTTTTGTTTAGTTTTTAACTTCCCCTCTTCTCAATAGATCAATCTCTTGGTGCCACTGGGTTTTACCCTCTCCTATAACGGGTGCAATAAATTCCTCTCTTGGAGGGTTTGGAGGACTGCTGTCTTCATCTGGACAAGGTAATCTAAGAATGCAGGGGGGTCTCTGACTATCTTTTCAGTCTCTGGGTTATATAAACAAAAGTAGTTTGTGCTTAAATATCATGTTATAGCCTAACATCTATATGTATTATACCAGTATTTCTAAGTTTCATCAATAACAGAAATAAAAGAACCTATATTAACGCACAAAGTTTTCTAACCTTACACATATAACTTCTATTTTAATATTTGCAAAAAGCCAATAATAGAATATGCACTTAGAACATGTAGGAAATTAAGTCACATTTTTTAACTTTTTTTTAAAAATCTTCTTCTCCACTTCTTTTTCCAGTTATTTGATACAGTGAATTACAGCAGAATTAGCCCATGTCAGAATTACAAGACTGTAAGTACTATAAAATGAAATAATTTTTTACATTCTTCTGTCTTTCATAGACCGTTCAAACTTCTCAACTATGTTGGCTTGATGTGACCAACAGAAGAGTTTGGCTCTGCTTTTAATTCAAAGAATGAGCAGAGCTAGAACCCGTTGAAAAGAATCTCTTCCCTTCATAGTTTAAGCAAACTGCCAGGGTTCTTTTTTTCCAGCTGTTATAAATTTGTATTGTGATATTGGCTTTCGCAGATGAATATTATATATTAAATACTTTTTAGCTATGTATGTACTTTTTTTCTTGCTAACAAGTCTTAAGTTTAAAAGAATTTCCTGAGTACAAGGCAAGGAAACCCCAGAGGGCAAGGACACTGGGGCCCAAGCTGTTATCAGGAGAACAACAGAACCCAAACTGTTATCAGCGGAAGATATGAAGACCAGCTGCCCTCAGGGGAAGGATGAGGGGCCCGGACTGTTATCAACAAGTGACCATGTGCAAAAGAAAGGAAACCAAACTCCAAAATAATGCTCATCTGCAAGAATAATGATGACCAGCAAAAGTAAATGCTGACCAGCAGAAAATAAAAATGGTACAAAAGCATGATCTAAGAAGGTGGAATCAGGGAGGGGACACTTTGAATATGCATTAAACCTTCACAGCAGGGGGGGATAAAAAAGAGGGTTCCCCGAAATACCAGGTGTGTTCCTGGCAACCCACCAGGGCACCCAGCCGTTTTAACCCTTTGCTTTATTTCTTTTGTCTCCTAATTGTCTTTTGTTTATATTAAATTCTTTTTATAATTTATTAAGTGAATCTCGTTTTTAAGAATTTTTGGGGGCTCTTTCTGGGATAAGCACCTCACCTCTAGGACCACCAGAGATCCAGAACGGGGAAACAGGCGCGCCCCTGCTGAGTTCAGCAGACCCCGCTCCATTTCTCCTAGCGTGGACCAAGCGGCTGCAGGTCAAAACCTCGAGGACAAGAAGGAGAGGAATAAAGCAAAGGAAAGGGGAAAAAAGGATCCCTAAAACTGCGGTATTTTTGCTCCATAATTCTTGTGCACGAAGACCCAAAGAAGAAGACGGATTGTAAGTAATCTTTGGGGGAGCGGGAAGCGGGGGTTGCAAGATACCCCCGGGGTTACTGGGACTGGGTCTCAGGGGAGGGGTTGGCCCCTCGGGAAAGGGAGCCCAAGGTTTTCCTGGCACAATCCACTGGGAAAACAGAGTAAAATGTGGATTCTCGAAAACTTTGTCAAGTTGAGGATTAAATCCAAGAAATTTGGATTTAAAACTGCCAAATTGAGGAATAATCCAAGAAACTTGGGATATTTGACATATTACAGTGCCCATGGGCGGATATTAACAAGGGAAGTAAAGAGCACCTTATTGTCTTGCTGTGACTGGGTGGAGTTGAATGAACAGATGTGAGAAAGCATAAATAGGTGTGATTGTTGCGTTAAAGTTTGTGGTTTTTCTTGGAATTGTGTTGCAAAAGAGGAAAGGTTTCCTGTGCTGTGCTGGAGTAGGAGTGAACACGGGTCGATGCTTCCACAGGGACTGGATCACGGTGGGGACACATGGAGTGATTCGCTTCCTCCCTGCGAGCTCCTGTCTTGGAGCCCCGGGGTGGCAAACAAGAACTGGGACTTGTAGCCCAGGAGCCGCGGGGGTGTTGTATCAAGTCTGTTCTCAGCAGGATAGCAGCTCTGGTCTCAGAGCAGAGCCAAGGTAATCTTTAGTGGTGATCTTCCCTCCGTGCCTTTCCTCCCCCCTGGGCAACAAGAGGTGCTTGCGGGGGAGGGGTCGCTTTGGTGAGCTGGTATGTGATTCAGCGTTTGAAGTTGTTTGGTTTTTGGTTTTTTGGGGCTTTTTTAGAAGTTTTTTTTGCCCCACTGTAGCGGCGGTGAAAGGTTTTCCTGGGAGATGGTGCTCCCAGGGCTACTCCTTGCCGAGCTATTGGGACAGAGGGGCGGGTCAGCCTCAGGAGTGCAAGGGAACTCCCAGAGCTCCGACCGGCGGTGAGTCAGGCCGAACCCTGATAAGATCAGGGCACGGAGGGTGCCCTGAGGGGATGAGTTCAGCCCATCCCTTTTGAGTAAAGTGAGGGCAGGGGCCTTCTAAGTCTTGGTGCCCCTGCATTGTTTAAACTTATTTTGGAGCTCTCGAGCCGCAGAGCTGTGTTTAGGCGGCTGCAGGCAGGCTGGATTGAACCACAGATGCCGGTTCAGGTTCCCTGCTCCAGGCACAGGGGGATTGGAGGAGCTCTCAGTGACTCCTGGAACCTCCTGAAGCTGTGAAACAGGCCGGGAACAAGCCCAATGGTGAGAGAACCAGGTGAGTACCTCTGGGACCCAGGTTTTCTATGCCGGGGTCTTATGAGACCTCGGGCACATTAAGTTCTGTGATTTCGGGAGTAAAGACTGGTGTCAAACTGTCTCAGAGAGCTTTTTCTTAGCCAGATGTATGAGTGAGATATGGAGCAGTACTGGCGTATGGTATCAGCTCCAAACCAAGGGATCTGCAAGTTGCAAGCCTTTGTTTTACCGGGTTCTGAGAGAATTCCGTGTATGATGGTGCTGTGGTCTTCTGCAGCAGTCAGCTGTGTCGGTGCTTAAAATTTGAGATTCCAGGAAGAGCATGTATCCTGGGAGAAAGTGAAAAAGAAGTGAGCTCTGTTTGTTTGTTGTTTTTTTTTTTCTTGAGTGACTGCAATATTTATTTTGTAGAGAAACAAACCCATTTCTTAGTATGCCTTCCAATTTCTTTACTTTAGTAAATATCATAGAATTTTGTGGTTGATTTTAATTTTAAAGGCAAGTTACAGTAATTTGCATAGTAGTCACTTCTTGAGGTGAAAACTTATCAGGTTGTCAATAAGTGAGCTGTTAACCCTAATGTTGTTTGTGTTCCGTGCTGATGGGCACAGCCCATGGCTCTTAACAGCAGAACCTGGTACCAGCCTAAAAGCAAAATCCTTTGGATTGTTGTAAATCTTTTTACTGCTGCTGAAAATTATTTTGTCTCTTTTCACAATATGAAATGCTGATCATCTCTCTGATGATTGCTAAGGAGTTATTGTGATAGTGTGTTTAGCTGAAGATCAGGCTCAGAACTGCCATGATTTCTTGTTCTTTTGAATTTGCCAAGAAAGTGCACGTCTCTAGGAGTGCTTGTGTTGTTTTGCTGCTGTGCTTATTACAGAAGCAGAAGTGGACCCAGTTAAAAGATTAGAATTAAGATTGTTGGTGTTTTGAATTGAGAAGACAATTGTGGAGACTCTAAACTTGGTCTATTTTAATAAGTACATTTGTTTTTGGAATGAGTCTTATTTTGTGAAAGAAGAGTTCGAAAACAATTGTAAGACTGGTTATTGCTATAGATTGTTCATAGTACTGTTGAAACATAAAGGTATTGTCAGAAGCTTGTCAATGTATCTAAATGCCTGTAAGAATAAAAGACCTGATCATATCTTGTCATGAGAAAAGTTACACTAGAGATTATTCACATTAAGCAGCTGTGTGAAGATGGACTCCTTTGTACTTGTAGAAGAAAATTTAGAGAAGAATGATGTCTTTGTCTTCATTTCTAGCTTGACTGAAGATCTGTTCAAGGCAGTAGAAATAGTAATTGCAGATTTGTTTTAGTTGGTAAAAGTAGCTGGCTAGCTGACTGGTCTCTGTGTCTAGCGCCTTTGATGGCTTTGGGGAGGGTCCCCAAAAGGAGGTGTTAGAATTTGTTGTTGATTCTGAAGCAAAGTGATTTGTGTAGTGGAGATTCTGGAGAGATGTGGTGTAAAGAGTGGCGAGATGATAGTGGCAGAGAGAAAGAGAGAGAGGTTTGAGTTTCCTTTCATTAGAGTTGTAAAGATTTTTAGAAAGAGAGCGAGAAGTGTCTTGTTGGCTCCGAAGAGTGAGCACTGGCTTGTGGGGAGAAAAACTTTCAAGTGCGATTAGAGATGAGAATTGTGCCCGAAATAGGGGATGTTAGGAGCATCTGGAGCACTGGGTTAGGAGTTGCTAGGTTTAGGTGTTGTTTTATTGCTTTTATGTAAAGCGGCTGTAGCAGGACCCGGTCCCTGTGAGTGGCGAACAGCAGGGCCTGGTGTGGCGGTTCCCGGTCCTCTCCCACCCCATGTGAAGGGTGCAGAGCGCGGTTCGTGAGTGGCGCTGCTGGAGCGGGACCCGCCCTGTCTGTGCCGGGGTCTCGAGGGGTGCGGGGTGCCGGCAGTGCTCGCCGGCCCGGCAGCAGTGCTGGGTGAGGTTTGCTGCTGAAGAGCAAGCTGGCCCAGCAGAGGAGCCCCAGACCAGAGCGCTGTGGACTCCGGGCTCTGCCCCTCGGCAGTGGCGGGAGCTGAGTGTGTTTGAAAATGCCAGTCCTGTGTGTGAAGGGACGGCACAGCAGAGAAAGAGGGGACACGAGCTTTGCCCCAGGGTCAGCACGTCAGCAAGTGACTGGCAAGGACACAAGTGGGCCCCTGCAGAGCGAGCGGCTGAAACAGCCTGCTCAGCCCAGAGCTGCAGCAGCAGGGGTGGGGGAGAGAGATAGCCTGAAAAACTGCTGTCAGTGGGAAAGAAGGAACGGAACAAAGGTCGAGAAACAGACCGGTGGATGATGAGACCAAAGCAAAAGTAGTCTTGCTCGTTAGGTTCTGAAAACCTCATCAAGGTGTTTAATTTCTTGAAATAGGATCTCTTTTTCTCTTATTTTTTTTTTCCCTTTCTTTCTTTTACTCTTGTTGTTAAAAGGAAGGGGTCTAAGAAACCGATAAAATAAGTTTGTGAAGCTAAACAAGTAAATTGTAACCAAAGGGTAAAAAGGTAATGAATGTAATTTATTTGAAGTCAAAACTAACCTAGCCTTTCTTGTTTAACTAATTTGAACGCGCAGAAAGAGATTGGCTCCTATGTTAACTGTTAAATTTTGCTTAACCCAAGAATTTTAAAGAATACTGATGGAAAATTTTGATGTGATGTTTTCATTCTCCCTGTGTTATTAAGAAATTGTTTTCAGGTACTACTGATAATTAAGGCAGAGAAGCTGCAATCTGGACCAAAGAGTGAAGTTGGAGTCACACCAGTAAGATCAAAAGACCTGAGGACTGGACTGTAACACCCAAACCCAGTGATACCAAATGTACTCTTGGGCAGAGACCGGCGGTAATGAACTGAGACAATCCAAATGATCCAAGGAATGAGCTAAGAATCACGCCTAACTGGGAAGTAAGACCAAGCCTGTATCAGTAGTTTCAAGTCCTGCCTGGATAAGTTCTGGGACACTTTGATATCCACCTTGGGGAGGAAAACTCGCACTCCAAACAGGACGACTGGGGCTGTTTTGGTTGGGAAATCCTCGTATATTTTTACTTTTGCCTGTGATTTGTATAAAGGAGGGGGGAGAACCACAACTTCCATCAGTGCCACATCATATACCTTGTCTAAATCATCCCAATACAGGACATGCTATCTGCATTAAATATAAGTGTTAAAATTAGAGAATAATAGGTATTGTGGTTCACAAAGTTAAGCCTCTCATTGCAGGAAGTGTTGGGTGCCAAATCTATTAAGAATAACTTAAATGATAACTTTTTTCCAGATGGGAAATTACTAGTGCGTGTTGAGTGGGAAGAACCTGAGGAAGGGTTGGAAACTGCTGTTCAAAGGCGTCAAAAGAAATTTGCTTGGAAATTACAAAAGAGGAAGTGACAAGGAACTAGGGGGCAAGACCAGACTGACCACTACAACTCGCCACCGAGAAGAATATAAACACCCGCTGTGAGCTGCAACCTCATAGGCAGGATTGGTGGGGGTGTAAGCCATACTGGACCCCTATTATTCCTTCTTCTGTCACTTATCCTTTTTTTCCCTTTTGGGACACCAGTAAAGCCATGTTACAAATGCTATTGAAAGCTTTACATGGAAAGACACCGGGGTTTCTTTCTTATTACCCACACCAATATCAATAATCACTGTTATAACCCATCCAAATTAAGTACCTGTATGCATAAAAGGGAAAATATTAGACCACAGAAAATCTAGGAACAAGTAGTAACAGATTAGAAAACAACTGCCCAAAAAAGAGAAAAAGATGGATTTGCTTCACAGTTGTTGCCAGGAGAAATAAGCAAGATTTGGTAAGAGAGCAAATGGTAAGTGAAAAGATAAAGCCAACACAGCAACCTAGACCTGTATTAACCTCATGTCAGGACATGTAAGCAAAGCTCAAACAGCAATTAAATGGAGAAAATTTCTTCATGAAGTGAGAAATACTCCTAGTAAAAAGTATAAAGCTGGTAATAAAACTTGTACATAGTAAGTTCCAGAGAAACCAACTCTGTATTAGACCCCAAGGAAAGTAAAAGAAAAAAACTGTGTACATAGTAATAGAACCAGATTCTTCCAGTGTAATAGTACAGGGAAAAATCCTTACTCTGGAAATAGCCAAATTTTGGGGAAATATAAATCAACAGAAAAATTACTATTAGAAAGCACCAGAGGTCTTATTTTGGGATATGTGAGAAAAGGGCATACCCAAAGCTTCCTTCACAATGGAAGGGGAGTTGTACTCTGAGAATGATTCAGCTAGGATTTTTCTTTTTGTCAGGACGAGACAGAAATCAGTTGGGGTGTTGGTTTTTGAGGTCCTAAAAAGAAATAAAAGGGAATGGTTTGAGCACCTCAAAAATGGGGAGATGAGAAATGGCCCCTGAATGCATATTGGAAACATTCTTGGGCACAAGATGGAAGTTGGGGATATCAAACCCCAATTTTTGCATTATGAAACTCCAGGCTGTTGTAGAAATCATAACCAATGAAACAGCTGGAGCTATGGAATTAATAGCCAGTCAGTGATGCAAAGGCACAGCTGCAGTAAATCAAAATAGACTGGCTTTAGACTATTTATTGGCTAAAAGAAGGGGTGTTCTGTGAGAAAATTAATACATAAGATTGTTGTTTTCAATGACAATAAAAATGCCATTCTAGATATCGCCTAGGATATCAGAAAAATGGCCCATGTGCCAGTCCAAAAATGAAAATCAGTAATGACCACTAACTGGTGGGATAATATATCAGGGATAGAGTAGTAGAAGAAGCTAAGTTTCTTCTCCTTGTAGCAGTGCTACAGCCGGTTTAATATTTCTTCCTTGTTTAATCCCCTGTTTAATTTGGCTAATCACCAAAGTAGTGCAAGGCATGCAAATAGTAGCAATGCCTACAGACTCAAAATTGGCTACATCTGGAACGGCACAAAAAAAAAAATAAAAAATTCATGAACGAGTGCTAGAAGCTAGAGAACAAGAATTATTGCTCAAGCCAAATGATTTATGAAAAAAGAAGAGGAGGGGTTTGTTATAAATTTGTATTGTGATATTGGCTTTCGCAGATGAATATTATATATTAAATACTTTTTAGCTATGTATGTACTTTTTTTCTTGCTAACAAGTCTTAAGTTTAAAAGAATTTCCTAGGTACAAGGCAAGGAAACCCCAGAGGGCAAGGACAATGGGGCCCAAGCTGTTATCAGGAGAACAACAGAACCCAAACTGTTATCAGCGGAAGATATGAACACCAGCTGACCTCAGGGGAAGGATGAGGGGCCCGGACTGTCATCAACAAGTGACCATGTGCAAAAGAAAGGAAACCAAACTCCAAAAATAATGCTCATCTGCAAGAATAATGATGACCAGCAAAAGTAAATGCTGACCAGCAGAAAATAAAAACTGTACAAAAGCATGATCTAAGAAGCCAGAACCAGGGAGGGGATGCTTTGAATATGCATTAAACCTTCACAGCAGGGGGGAATAAAAGAGAAATACCGAAATACCAGGTGTGTTCCTGGCAACCCACCAGGGCACCCGGCCGTTTTAACCCTTTGCTTTATTTCTTTTGTCTCCTAATTGTCTTTTGTTTATATTAAATTCTTTTTATAATTTATTAAGTGAATCTCATTTTTAAGAAATGTTAAAAGTTATAAATTGTTATAAATATTAAAGTTTCCTTAATGGAAGTTAATTTGTTAGTCACCTCCCTATGCCTAAGATAGACTTGATGCAAAAAATTGAGATAGAGAGTAGTTGTAATGTAATTAGCTTGAAACAGTGGCAGTACTTGCTGCTAAACTAAATCATGTTTATACAAATTCATGCAAAAGAAATTTTAGTTCAAGAGCATAAGAGAACACGGAGGCCTGTTGCCTATTTTTCAAAACTGTTAGACCCGGTGGCCAGAGGCTGGACCCATTGTCTGCAGAACTGGGCAGCCACAGCTCTGATGGTGGCTGAGGCCCAAAAGCTGACAAGGGGGGTTATCTGATTGTTAAAGTTTCACACCAGATTAAAGCGTTGTTAACTGAGAGAGCCTCTAAGTGGATGACCAGCTCTCAGTTGTTGCAATATGAATCTTGTTTATTAGAACAAGAAAATTTAGAATTTAAAAGCAAGGAAAGTTTTAACCCAGCCTCCTGTTTGAATAGCCCTGAGGAGGGGAGCCAAGGCAAATTCCATGATTGTATTCAAGTAATAGATCTACAAACTAGGGCAAGGAATGATTTGCAAGACATCCTGTGGCCTGAAGGGGAAAACGTGTTTATTGATGTGTCTTCAAGGGTGATAGAAAGAAGACGATTTACAGGATACTCTGTCCTAAATGGAAAGCAATTAAAGGAAGGGGGGAGGTTACCAGCCACCTGGTCAGCTCAGACGGCCGAGCTGTATGCCCCTGTGAGAGCCTGCAAGTTATACCGAGACAAGACAGTAAATATTTTTACTGATTCTAAATATGCATATGGTGTGATACACGCATTTGGGAAACTGTGGGAAGAGAGAGGTTTATTAACCTGCAGAGGAAAAACGTTGGCTCATGAGAATTTAATCTCCCGCCTATTGGAGGTGGTGAATTTACCAAAAAAGGTAGCAATAATACACATCAAGGGACACCAGGCGGGGTGCTCGGAAGAGGCAGTAGGAAATAGACTGGCTGATGAAGAAGCTCGGAAAGCTGCATTGTTGCCAGAAATCTCTAAGTTACTTCCCTTGCTCCCAGTAACTGCCCCCTTGCCAGAGAAGCTGTCTTTTCCACCAGAAGAACTTGAGATAGTTAGCAAGAGTGGGGCAGAAGAAAGAGGGGGTAATTGGTTTACAAGGGATAGTAAGCAGTGGATATCAAAAGCTTTAGCCTCACAACTGCTAAAACAGCTCCACAAAGGGAGTCATTGGGGCTCCCGAGGGATAGCAGAAGCCTTCCTCAAAATGTACGCTGCTGTGGGTCTTTTTGTTCTGGCAAAACAAGCTGTTGATAGTTGTTTGATTTGTGCTAAGACAAATAACAAAGTTACAAAGAAACTGGCCAGAGGAGGGAGGCCTTGGGCTGTAGTCCCTTCCAAAGATGCCAAGTGGATTTTACTGCGATGCCCCGGGTGGAGAAATTTAAATACCTTTTGGTAATATTATGTCAGTTAACAGGGTGGCCAGAAGTGTTCCCAGCTGTTTCAGCAACTACAGGGTCAGTTATTAAAGTATTTTTAGAACAAATAATTCCAAGATATGAGATGGTGGAAGCGATAGACTCAGATAGAGGAACTCATTTTACTGGAAAAGTTCTTAAAGGAGTAATGACTGCTTTAGGGATACAATGGAACCTCCACACTCCCTGGCATCCCCAAAGCTCAGGCCAGGTTGAAAGGATGAATAGAGAAATAAAAAAACATCTTCTGAAGCTAGTGATAGAAACGAAAATGCCATGGCTGCAGCTCTTACCACTGGCTTTAGCAAGAATAAGGGCCAGACCCAGGGAAGATATTCAACTGTCTCCTTTTGAATTGATGTTTGGAATTCCTTATCCTTGTAATTCTCAGCCTGGGGCAGGGCTAAAGATAAGTGATGTATATCTAAAACAGTATGTGGCTCGGATACTGTCTCTTGTGAAATCTCTTCAACAGGAAACTCAGCTGGCACAGACCCTGCCTTTGGACTTTGCTGTTCACAACATCCAGCCAGGAGACCGGGTCCTAGTTAAGGAGTGGAAAGAAGCACCACTGGTGGCTAAGTGGCTTGGACCTTTCCAAGTGTTGCTGACCACAGAAACAGCCGTCAAGACAGCTGAACACGGGTGGACACATCACACTCGAGTCAAGGTCTCTGAAGCTCCAGAGATTTGGACATCTCAGCTGGAGGAGAAGGATGGGAAGCCGTGACTGACACTCCACAGGAGTGGACCAGAGCAGTAGCTGGTGCGTCGACATCGGAGGAAGCCCCGAGTGCCTACCCACAGACTGCCTGCTGAAATAGTCTGCATCCCTACTCTCAAATCTCCAGACACTGGGAGCCAATCCTGGCTGTCATTGCTTTCTTTATGCTAAGCTGTTTCTGTGCTTTCACTTGCCACAGGTGGTGTAGAAGACAACGTGAAATTGAAAATTAGAAATTAGATTATAACACTATTAGAATGTTTCTCTTAATAATTTTACCTTTATATTTCCAGTTAAGTTGGAGTCTAAAGTGGGAAAATAAGTTTTTACTTTAAGAGAACAAGTAGCAAAGACCTTTAACCTTAGAAACTGTTGGGTCTGCGGGGGGCCAGGGGGATCTGAAAGCTGGCCATGGGTGGCCAGCCCAGTCGAGCCTAAATGGTGGGTTAGCACCCTGAGTGAAGTCCATAATAGAACAAGATTTTGAGACAAAGAAAGAAATCCATGGCATTCATTCTTCTGAAAGAGGCATTTATTGCTTAAACAGAACAAGAAGCACATATGTGGGAAAGAGCGTTTGTGACTGGACTTTAGGTTTAGATTGTTGGACCCCCAACTGCCCTCCTTATGACTGTTCCAGATATCGAGGCAGATGGAATCAAACGCATGTTAAGCTCACTAATGGTAGCTGGGTAAAGTGTTCCTTCCATAATTACCAAGAAGATTTTGAAGGCTGTAAAGCAGTGGGGAAGGATAAGGTTTTTTTGACCCTTTATTTTTAAGCTGCCCCCGGGATAATTCCACAAGTCAGACACATGTTGTCTGAGACTATCAGTGGAAATGGCAACACCAGAATGAAACTCAAACCCTTTTCAGTAAGTTCTGGTCCAGATCTAATAAAACAGATCTGGGATGTGATTGCAAGTAGAAACCTCATGTAGGAGGTTAGAAATGTAAATATTGTGATTCTTATGGCGAGGCAACTATTGTGGGTGGACCCCTAGGCCCTGGAAGCAAGCTGTATTTTGACCCACCAGTTGATGATGAAAATTGGAAAGGTCCCTTTGCTAATGGGACCTGGGCTCTAAAGGGGCATTACTGGATTTGTGGCCAAAATGCTTACCGCAGGCTATCTCCAAACTGGTCAGGAATATGTTATGTGGGGGTATATTAGACCATTGTTCTTTCTGCTACCACAAGTTCAAGGAAATCAGTTAAGAATCAAAGTATATGATGATCTAATTAGAGAGAAGCGGTCCATTGATGCATCCCTGGTTGGAAGGAGCACCCAAAAGTGGGGAAAAGATGAATGGCCACCTGAACGAATCATACAACACTATGGACCAGCTACCTGGAACCCAAATGAATTAATATCAGGTGCCAGAGAACCCATTTATAATCTAAATCAGATAATTAGGCTGCAAGCTGTCTTTGAAATGATAATCAACCAGACAACTACAGCTCTTGACCTTCTTGCTGACCAGTATACTCAGATGAGAAATGTAATATTTCAACATCGGATGGTATTAGACTATTTATTAGCAGATAACGGGGTGGGGGGGGGTGTAGAAAATTTATTGACTCAAACTGCTGTTTGCAAATAAATGACAATAGAAAAGTGGTAAAACAAATAACAAAAGGAATAAAAAAGTTAGCCCATGTACCGGTCCAAACATGGAAAGGATGGGAATGGGACATGTTTTCATAGTTACCTGGTAGCATGTAAGTCAAACAAATGCTTTTTTCCTCTTATGTGTTGTAGCAACTCTAATCTTTTTACCATGCGTGATCCCTTGCTTAATACAACTCATTCAACATGTGATCAAAGGAATGTAGGTAGTAGCCGTGCCTACTGATCCAGAGATAGCTACAAAAAAGCAGAAAGTAATGCCACTGCAAATAATTGCAAAGCCAAAAAAGAGCCAAGAACAAGAAATTAGGTCAATGATAACTAAAGTTTGTAAAGACAATTATTAACAGAAATTAAAAGAGGAGGGATTGAGAGGAATGATGAGCTTGTCTTTACAAACAAGCTGTGGGTCAGTTGATAAGATGTAGCTATCAGTGAGAGATGACAGAAACAATGGGATGGATTCCAGTAGAAGATCAAAGAGGCACTGAAAGAACACTATGAATTCCATAAAAGTTAAGAAGGGATTATGCATTGGGGGTGGGGGGGGAAGGTATCACCGCCGGTATCAGGCGTTCCGGGAAGCCTGTACCTCTCAAGTACCTCAGCCTATGGGGAAAGGGAGAAGGGACAAGCGGCCGGGAATTAGGATAAAAAGGAGGCTGCGCCCTCCAAAAATTTGAGAGACCCCAGGGGAATGCCCCATGGCCTCTCCCTTTATTCGAATAAAGTAAAAGGACTCCTCTGTCTCCTTTTTGGACATAAACCTCTGGTGTTTGTGGATTAATTTTCCTGACAAGTATCTTCAGCATGGGTAAGTCTGATTAAAATAACACACAGTTCCAAGCTGATTCTAGTTTTATTAGAATACCACATAACGTAAAATTCACAATTTACGACACTTAAGGGTCAAAATCTTGCTCTATTCCAAAACCTCTAAGATGTGAAGAAAAACCCAACAGGTTGTTCTAACCCAACATCTTCAGAATGTTACTTTGAAAACGTTAGCAAAGTAGAATTTAATTTAAAGCATTTAAGAGCTGAGACATGCAATGTGAAAAGCTGAATTACAGAAGAAACAGTGCAACCCAATATTCATACTACAAATCTACCTTTCCGCAACAATTAGTACTTCCAGGTCAGTTTTTTCCACCAAAAAGATGTTGTAGTGGTGAAAAGATGCTGGGGAAACAATAACAACAAAAAGAGCATATTAGACTTCTCTGAAAATCATGAAAAAGCTAATTTCTGTCCAACAGAAAGACACAATGCCAGTACAAAATAATACAAAGGGAAACTGAAAAAACAGAGGAAACAATAACTTGTGTACTAATGGTCTGGTCTCAGTCATTAAAGGAATGGCACACATTACAATTAACAAGGAGTTTTATTTTTTAAAACACTAACAAAAACCAGCAGCTGCCAATATCCAGCTGGTGCTGTGCAGTGATGGACAGCACTCACAGGATCCAGCCTCAGCAGCATGAAATAACTCCTTTAGGCAAACAGCAGGTGTCTGCACAGTGACACTGATTTCCATTTGAAATGGTGACTTTGGGAGTCAGAGTTACAAAGTCCAGATTTGCTCAGTGGCCAAATAAAGGTCACATGAAGCTTAATGGGGCTGAAGGTCCATCTGGGAAGACCCTTTTAGCTGGCACTTCTCAGCTGAGGAAAGACACTTTGTATAAGGGCTGAGATGGAGATTCAGTGACTCTCTTATCAGGAGTTTTTCCTAAAGACAGTTCAGAAGAGGAACATTTAGTGGGAATGCTGCCCCTTAGCACAAGATAAAACAACATCCCTTTCTTTGCCTTGGGGGACTTTGGTTCCATCACAGAAAAGATGTCTCCATTCTTCAAAATGATGGAAAACAACCTGGCACTGCCAACCTTTGACATAGGCTTGGACAGCGCCAGGATTGCCTCTGCTCATCAGTGCAGGATTAGTACCTTCTCCAGAACTGTGAAAGACCTCTTCCCTCTGACTTTGTGCTTCCTTTCTTTCCTGTTTGCTCCATTTGCTGTAGCAGCTGCACTGCACCCTCAGCCTGACTGGCTACTCTTTTTTGTTCAGGAGCAAATTCCACAGGTTCCCCTGTGAGAAACAGCAGCAAGAACAAAACCACAACCTCACACTCTACACACTTCCTGTGTACCCAGGGGAATGAAAACTCAGTGGAATCCAGGAATTCCTTACTCACAGCAACTCAGTTGGTCACAGTCTTTAGTAAGGGATGCTGGGTTAAACTCAAGCTCATTTACTTTGGAGGAATTCTAAAAGGAAAAGAAACCCAAGAACTGTTACATAATACTAAATTCTATTGTACAGAAATTTTTGTTGGTTTGCTTCCTGAAAGTATTAAAAGGAAGCTCTACACTCCTTGTTGTGTGGTTTCATTTGGGGATTTTTTTCTGCTATGATGAGGACTTTCTTCACTAAGGTATTTTTACACCTCCCTCATCAGGACATAACAAGATGTAATTCATTTAGAAGACTTTAGCATAGCAGACAGTGAACTAATAGTAGCTATGGAATAAGCAGAGATTTCAAAAAACATGAAGAGCTGTGGGAAATGCCAGTCCCTGGACAGTGCAGGCCCTTGGGCACTAGCCCTCCTAAGACATAGTCCTGGGATATAGACTTAACTCACAAGGGACAAAAATGAAAAGTGCCAGAAGCAAGAGGTGGGCCAGGGATACCCATTAGGAAGGTGATCAACAACACAAAGTACTACAAAAAACCAAAAGAAACATATAAAAACACAACAAAATCAGCAGGTAAGCTTCTAAAAGAGAGTAAACCCTAAAACAATGACAGGTCCTGATGGTGTTTCCCTTGCACTAATCTCAGAACCATTTAGGTTGGAAAGCCCCGTAAGATTGATTGCTAACTGGGCACTGCAAAAGCCATCAATAAACCCTGTCCCCAAATGCCACACCTAAACTCAGGTTAACACAAAATTCCAAACCTCTGATGGCCTGAGATCTTTGCAGTTTAGTCTGAGAGCATTAATTAAGTTAGGAAAATTGTCTGGAATGACAGGCAGAGTGTCTCTTTCTTTCTTTGACTTTCACTGGTGCACTGTGTAAGTGAAAAGACACGCAGGTTTGACTACATTCATCCTGACCAGATGTCACCATCACAGGCCTGGGAGACATCTGGATGACAGCTGAAAATGCAATCCATTTAACAGTCATGTGCCTGTGGCACTTCTTTACTCCTCGTTCCAAACCCAACGTCCTAAAGTCAATCCCACGTGTACTATGTAGACTGACTGACCTCCTGTTTAATGAGACCCTTCTCTTTTTGAGAAGCATTATAAAATACTGGGTGGATTTGAAACCAAAGCCATACACTGTTGAAAAAATGAGAAAGAGTGTTGGAAGAATGACCAGAAAAGCTCTGATAAAGTACAGGAGCTACTGACATGTTTTTATCTTAAACCTCATCTTTCTTCTCATCCTGAATTGAAAGGAAAAAAACCCAACAAAACCAAATGGAAAGCATGTCACACAAATATTTGGCTTTCATCTTCTAAGAATGCATGTTAGGAAGAGGACTTCTGCCCATGATTTCAACAGCACTAGTGACACCTGATCTGGTGTTCATCAACAGAACAGTGTCCAGACATCCCTCTCAGTGTAACAGTGCCTTGACTAGTACAATTTTGAGGACAAGTAATGATGCCACAAGCAGCTGCTCCAGAAAAGGTTCTTCTCACCTGAGTTGGTATCTGCTGAGTTGATTTTTACATCACAGTTCCAGTTTACCCAGAAAGTGCTCAAGACATGTCCTCCCACATTAGTTAACGCAAGAGGAACTTGCAGTGATCTCTGCCACCTGTAGTATGTTTCTCAGGGTCCAAGCTGCTAACCTGGAGCTCCAGCTTTCAAGGACTCTAATGTCTTGAAAACTGTACAAAAACCAGAGGAATTCTGGAGACACTGATTATAGCAAAGTGGGGAATAAAAAAGCATCATTCAGAAAACGATCCTTATCTCACCAACAGTGCTTTGAGTACTTGAGGAAAAGCCAGAGAAGGCATGTGTAGACACCTGTCACTAATACTGCAAAGGTAAGCAGAGCTGGGGGGGAAAAGGGATACAAGTTTTACAGACAAATAAACCTGCTTGTTTTAGAGAAGTTATTCTTTACTGAATGTTCCCAAGGAGTTACCAGGCAGTCTTCTCCTGTCTTGCAAATCCAACAGACCTGTCAGAAAACCCTGCTCTGAAAGAAAGTTTTGGGCTTCCTTTGTGGGCAAACCCAAGAGAAATGTGTTTGCCTCCTTGGAAAAAAAAACACTTCCAAAGAGTTAGAGACGGGGGGGAAAGCCAGAAAGGTGATAGTGTGGTAGGGATTTGAATTGAATTTAGAATGGGTATCCAGAAAATAGATGAAGTGTATTTGGGAGGATGTGCAACAGCCAGGAGGACCACGGGCATTGGGGTATGCCTAAGAGCAGCTCTATCTGAGCAACCTTGGAGCCTGTGGGCTACAAGAGAAAGAATCTTCTCCTCCTAACAAGGTCTTTGGAGAACAGTGGCTTTAGAGACCAACAGCCAATCCCTCTGGAACAATCCTGTCATGAATCTGCCTTCTGATGCCATAGTGAGAAAAGGCATGGCAGTGTTTCAGCCACAGGGTGATGCCTGCATGGCCATCAGCAGAGAGAGGTGGGGAGTGGCACATGGTCACAGCGAAGCCAAGGTAAAGATGCCAGCATCTACTGTTGGCCCTTTGTGGAATCCTCCATAAAGGGGCATGTGAGATGACAGAGGACTGGAGTCCTGGAGAAAAGGCAGGGCATCCCTCAGGCTCACCTCTCAGAGGCTGAGCTTACCCCCAAGCTTGTAGCTTGACAGTCAGAAAAGCTTGTGTCATCTAAAAAAAAAACATAATTCATCCCTTTGCAGTCTGGAGAGGAGTAAAAATTTATTAGGGTAATGCAGGGAAAAAGGAGACTAATTACCTGCAGGCATTTTTATGCTTGCCACTGTAAGGGTCCAGGATTAATTGATGCTGTTGTCTCTTTCTGAATATTCTGTAGCTTACCTTTTCAAATCCATGCTCTGCTTTACTCATCTGGTGAAGACACTCTGCTCCAGTTCTAAAGATAAGCAAATAAAAACTGAGTTTACAATAAGTCACAAGAAGGAATCAGCTACTCCAAGTACATCACTAGAAACCAGGACTATAGTAAGACTCTACTCAACAAGATAGATACCCTTAATCTGTATTTGTACTCATGTTTCAAACTCTTCCTTAAAAATGAAAATATGCACTCATTTTGCTTTTCTATGACAAACAAGCAGTTAAAAAGTGTTAAATGAAAAGGGGGATGAGCAGATAGCTGAGAGAGCTTGTGAATCTTACAAGGTTACCAGGGCAGATAGCAAAGAACCACAGAAAGATCTTGCAAGGCTTGGTTGTGGGGCATTAAAATGACAGAGGAAACTCCATATGGAGAAGTACAAAGGGATGCATGTGCAGAAAAACCATCCCGGCTTCACTTGAGGTGATCAGAATCACTGGCAGTGTCACTTGGAAATTCTGATTTCTCAATGCTCAGTAGCACCCCAAGAAAACCCAACCCCCCCAAGAGAATTTAGGAGCAAAAGAGCTTGTCCAGAAAGAAGACAGAGAGCTGGTCTCACTACAGCAGACACACTCCTTCCTGGGGCAGGGAAGATGCTCAGCCTGAATGAGCTCTCCAGTATAACAGTGTAACTGGAAAAAAATGACAGAAGGCTTGAAGCTAATGCTCACAAATTTGATTTTGAAGTCAAGCATACACTTAGGAATTATGGATTGTTCTAATCATACCTGCTGAGGCAAGATACAGGACCTAGAGAGAACTGCTAGACTGGATCATGAAATAGTCTTTTTTCACCTTGTATTTTATTAATCTACAACTTGATTGTCTTTGGCTAAAAGAAATAAAAGCATTCTGAATCCTGGGCTCATTCTTCCCTCATATCCAACAGTTGTACTGCGAGTAGAAACAAGCCAGGGGGATGGGGGAGGGATTAAAGGACTACATTTGCATGAGCAGGAGAAGAACTGGCTTCAAACTTTGTTAATATCCCTGCATGAAACACATCTGGGAATTGGGAAGGATATAAGGCAACAAGGTAGATGATTGCATATAGTCTGTACATGGGAGGGGAAAGGTGTGTGTAAACACTTCTGACCATGGATGGATCCACGACTGTTTGACACATACTTGTGAGGATCCAATACAGGTATACATTTTCTTCTTTTAAAAAAAATAAAAGAAGCCTGCCAGCCTGAAAATAACACTGGGTCTCTGAGAGGTAGTCAAGAACTAAGCCCAAGGTTAGCCAAGAGCCAGTTCTGTACCCCCACACTGAAGGTGTCCAACAACACCCTGAGCTGAATTAGGCAGAGCTCTGCCAAATCACTGTCCTCAAGCAGTAATCTCTGCCCTCTGCTCAAGGCTGCTGAGGCACCTCTGTCCCAGTCTGGAGCAGAAACCCCAGTACATGACTGGGACTCACCGGGGTAAACTGAGGCTTTGAGAGATGAGGCTGTTTAGCCTGGAGAAGGCTTAGGTGGGATCTTACCAATGTACACCTGATAGGAGGGAATGAAGAACAGAGAGCCAGACTCTCTTCAACCCTCTTGTCTTCTGGCAGGACAAGAGGAAAAAGGCACAGACTGCAAAACATGGAATTAAATTTGAACACAAGAAAAACCTTTTTGACTAGAACTGTGGTCATACACTGCAAGTGGCTCTCTACAGTTGTGGTGGTTCCACCCTCAGAGTCTACTCAAGACCTGAGGGAAATTGCTTTGGGTGACCCTGCTTGAGCAGGAGGGCTTGAACTCGATGGTATCAAAGGACCTGTCCAACCTCAACCATTCTGTAAAATCCAAAGCTAGAGATCTACTTGGGAATCACCATGAGAAGTATAGCTACAGAAGAAACACATGGTGAAGTTGTGGGAGAATACTCCTGTGTACACACAACATATGCAATTTCTCGAGACTTTAAAGCAGTTGGAAAAGAGCAAGTTCCAAGGTGTTTTGCCATCAGCCTTGAGCCAAGAGGGCAGAATTCATCAGCTGGCTCAATGGAGCAGGCTGGGAGGCAGGTGGAAAACTGGTTCCAGTTCTTCCCTTGCTGTCCTAAACTCAGGTGTGCAAGTCAGTGCACTGTTCTGTCTGGCTGCTGAGCTATCACCTCACTGTGACTCAAAAGGTGATGTGAACACAGAGGAATTAAACAGGCAGAGCTTTGGTGAATGGTATGGGAACTTGGAAAGTACAGGACCACTTTCTTCCCAATATAAGCAACGATGCTTAGATTGTGTTACCCATGGAAGAAAAGGAAGAAGAAAAATGGGGCAAAGGATTGCACAGAAATGAAACATGAAGAAGGTACAAGAGACATTAAAAATATTAATATGTGTCCTGGGAGACTCTTTTGGAGTCAACTGACCTGTCCATACATGATTGTGGGCATGAGATATCATCTCTGACTTCCACTCTTCTCCTCTTCACTGCTTCTTTCGTTGCAGTACTTTCTGACACTTCGTTTCTTCTCCTGACCTTCAAAACATTGCAAACTGGGTATTGATAACAATTGATTTTGACTTTTCTATTTTAGAACAAAATTCATAGTTAATGTACATTCATATTTTGCAAAAATTGTCCCTGCTTATACACTGAAAACCAAAAAAGGATTCAGGACTGAAGAAGCAAGCACTGGCAGGTCAGCCAGAGAATTATGCTCAACCGTTTTAAACAAAGTATTTCTTTCTAGGATATCTTATTTCCTCCATTTTCAGAGGACTGCCAAGGAATGTAAGTAGCAGGAATGCAGAGGTAGAAAAAAAATCCGTAGGGGAATCTGGACACTTCTTTGGGGAAATTTGGATTTGAATTATTCTTCTTTAATTCACTTCAGACACTTACCTATATTGAAAATAAACCTACCCTGAGCTCTCATTACACAAAAACTCCTCAAATAAGCATAACTTTGCTGTTTACAACACAGTACCTGGGGAACTAAATTACTCAGAAATATCAACCTCACAGATTCTTCCAGTGAGAAAAGACTGGACAGCTCACTCAGGCTGGCAGGAAATCCGGGGAACTCAAGGCAGCAGGCTCTTAGGTCCTGATACAAGACTGCTTTCCAGGCACAGCAGAACTACCACAAGAACTTCTCTCCCTTGGATGGTTCCAGGTGAGAATTTGGTGCCACTTTACACTGACTGACTAACTCCTAGTGGTAGGAGAACTCTAGCATTGCCTAAAGGCATATATTCTGCTTCTCAAGAATACTTAGAACAACAAAAGAAAACCAGATGCACAACTTACAAGCTTATCACTGCCCTTTTTTACTCCTTTACCTGCAAGAGAGGTATAAAACTTGGTGAGTATTTAGACTGGACTTTAACCAACTGAAAAATACATTTTTGCACTGCAGTTCCTCTTCCAGGAGCAAGATAAACTACTGGACCTGCACAAGATACACTGAAATTGAAAATGTTCAAATACAGCTCTTCCTGAACCAGAATTCCTGGCTATGAACACCAGATATCAATGGGATGTGACAATTGCTTGTCTTCAAGAAGTCAAAGGTGTCTTCAGAAGACAAGGGCCTGAAGAACAGTTAGCATCTCACTGTGCTTTGGGCACCAGATGGAAGATGCAAGGACATCTGGAACACAGCCCCTAGAGAATACTGGCCAGCTGTAGGATGTATGGGGTTCACATGTATTTCCCTGAAAACAAATCCCCACCAACAGAAATTTGAAACATCAAGTCTGAAAGGAACAGAGCCTTATACTGATCCTAATTTTAGAACAGTAATGCACTACAACTATCTGGATAGGGCAATTAAATACTGGAACAGGTGTAGAGGGAAGTTCGTGAACTCTCCATGGCTAGAAGCTTTTACATCCAAACATGGGATGTTTGATAGTCTAAGAAATTATTAGTTTCTTAGACTTCTTTCTCTTGGTCATTTTATAAAGATCACATTATCAGCTAAGCAGTCATTAAAAGAAAAAAAAACAGTAACTTTTTTCAGAGCTTGATAATCAGAACAGGAAATAGTAAGAATACTCAGTTTTCACAAAAGAAGTTTAAATGTAGAGTCCTTAAGGAGGCCTTAGTTGCAGCCTGAGGTTGTTCAGAGAATTCACAGAAAACCTGGAAAACGAGACACTGTTGAGGGGAAAATGTTTGCTAATTATATAAAAGAGGCTATTACCATGATTACTATCATTATTTTTTTAGAGAAATCCATTCTTTCTTTAGTAAAATAGCAACAAAGAGTGGGATGTTCTCTGTCAACAAACATAGTAAAGCACAAGGAAGAAAAAGGTGTCCCATATACATGCATGTGCTGGCTCCAGCCCAATGACTGACATTAAAAATGAAGGTTGGGAGCCAATGGGCACTGCTTCGTAAAAATACCAACTAAAGAGTCAGCCGTGGTTGGAAAGACAACAGGAAATTCAGGGAATTTTAGAAAAGCAATGTGAGACAACAAAGAACACCCTGTTATGCTCTATTTCAGACTCATGGTACAGTTATCCCACATGCAGTTTTGCTTTCTCTGATTCAGATACAGTAGGAGAAGGAAAAGAGAAAAGCAAGACATAGATCATAGATGTTTCCCAAAATTACCCAAACACAATCACAGTGACTTACCACAAGATATACTTCGCTAAAATGAGTTCAGTTCTAGGTACAACTTACAAATGTAGGGATAAGGCACAAGATGGACATTCTCATGTTTGAATTTTATCTTTGATACTCGCTCCCATTTACTCAAATCTGAGAAGAATGGTAAGATTTAAAAACACAACACTAACATTTCAAAGGAACACGAGTCCTGAAGATATCTCCTAAAGCTTCAAAAGACACAGCACACTGCACATGTGCACAAAGGAGCAAATACAACCTGCTACTATGAACTTGTGTAACGCACTACAGGAAACACTTACCCAGGTTTACTTATCCACACTGCCCCGTCAGTCACCTGTATTAAGAGTGTTCTGTTCCCTTAACTGTGTTTGCCTTTAGTATTGGCACCCTCCTGCAAAAAACCATGCCAGGCTCTTCTAAACCTATGAATAAAAAAACCCCTCAGCAGTCTTCCCAATTAAAAAGGAATTATTTTAAAATTTTATTTAAAAATTTTATTTAAAAATTGAAAAATATTTGGATTCATAGAAGCAGCATCATTACTTCAAAGTTCAAAACAGGGGGAAAAAGATAATTTACATGACAGCCACCACAGTTATAGCCTTTCCTTCATGTGAGTGCAGGTCTGACATCCAGGAGCTTCTGCTTGGAAGAACAAATGGTGCTGGACATGTCTCTTCACACACCTCTGATCTCAGGGAGAAAAAGGTGAAATGTATACTGTCAGTCCACATTTGTTAGCAGAAACTAACATCCCAGGGACAGACGATGATGAAACATTGATACAATCAGTTCCTTTAAGGACTGAAATTGCCTGCGTTTTGGCTTGAAGGACTCATAGCTGGTGATTAACAGAGTCACTCTACAGAGAGGAGCCTGACACACCAACTGAAAGACAACTCCTCATGCCAGGCCTCTGAGCTCACAGTTCTCTTCCAGGCCCAATGCTGCCTGAGCATGTGGATGGACTTACAAGCTCTAGAAATACAAGTTTGTGAACCAAACACTCCTCAACACACAGGCAGAACTGGCTGAGCTTAGAGAAGCAAACCAATAATGGCTGGGTTGGCTGCCTCCTGTATAATGATGCTCTTGGCTACATTATCTTCCTGCCTCTAACAGGAATAGGTTGCTGTCGTATGTACCTGCTTCAAACAGAGAAAGAGGATGGCCTCATTCCTGTCTGCTATTAGGAGGCATAATGCAGTCTTCAAAGACAGGAGGGGAATGCCTTGGAGCTCTTCATGACTCCTGGGCACTCAGAATCACAGGAGGTGATGCCAGATCTGATCCAAAAGCTGACACACCTTTAAGATGGAAAATGCTAACATTTAACTGAATTACTTTTCTCTTCAACAAAAGCCTCAGGAGAGTAACTTCTTAACCCATTACATAACAGCAACTACAACAGAAATATGAAGTCATCTCTTTTTTCAAATTATGTTGTTTTAAATTAACAATCTGCAGAATATGTGGCAGACACAACTAAATTCTGTCCAGTTGCACAAGCCAGAAGACAAAAACGAAGGCCAGTCCGTGCATTCTGATGAAAAAACACCTAGAAAGCAGAGGAGCCTGCAGTACAGCTGCTAGCTAGAATAATCCAATCTCAAATGCCACAGCACTTCTATATCAAAAGTGAAATCCCAGGAAACCACACTCCTCAAAAGCTGTGCATGCCAATATTCATGTATAGTATCAGCTTCTCTATGACCATGCTGTGCAACTGCACAGAGCTTTTACAGCACTGTCTGTGGACAGCAGCCCAACGCCTCTGCAAACTTTAGGGAAGATGGAAAAGATCTGCTGACTGGTCCCAAAGGAGACAAGATACAAGTCATTGAATCTTCTACGAGTAGGGAAGAAAGGATACATGGAAAGACAGTGAAGTGGTCTGTAGAAAATGGATGTAAATCATCAAGATTTCCAAGGATTACTCGAAAAACTTCCTGGAGAGGCCAAAAAAATAAACAAAGGAGAAATATTAAAAACATCATCACAATTCCACTGTCAAGTACACTTTCAAGGCTTGGGGAAAAAATTAACATTACTTTACAGCTTCTGTGAATTATGGAAGACCAGGTTTGAATTATGGAAGACCAGGTTCTATATACTCTGCTCTTCCTTCTCCCCTTCTCCTCCCCACTCCCTCCTGCCATTTTAGAGTGCACTGCACTGACAGACTCATAGAAATTTAGGTGAATGAGTATCTTAATCTAGAATTAATATAGAAGAATTACTATGGAAAAATGAGGAAAATTATATTTAAGAAGCTTTAAATTTAAGGAGTGACATTTCATTTTTCCAGCAAAACACACATAGCATTTACCTACTCTTCTTTCTCTGAATATTGACTCAAATCAGTTACAAGGGAACTGCAGTTAAGCCCCAACAAGCTCCTCCTCTACAAACACAAAACTTTTTCTTGTAATACCTTTTAATATTTTCAAAAGTGAAAAAAAATGTAATTCTTCCTATCAATTAAAATCAGCACATTTTCTTCAGTAAGGTTTTTAATGCTATTACTATATTCTGAATATCTTTAGAAATTAATAGGAAGGAACATTTTTAAGCAGGCAATATATTTGTCTCAATTTCTTAGTAATGGCAGAGGCCTTCTTATGTCTCAGGAAGAAGATAATAACACAACTCATCAATTGTGACCATCAATTTGTGCTTGGACACAAAGCAATGGCATCCTTAAAAGAACACCCATGGGTTCCACAGCTGCAAGGAAAACGCATGCAATTTAGCATTAGATTAGCCTCCAGCTAAACTGGAGCCAGCTCACCAGTATTGCCACAGCTCCTGAAAAACCAAGGGGTATTAACAGCCAGTCAAGCCTGACAACTTGAAATTGATGGTCAGTTTTGAGGTTGAGACTAAAATCCTGAGAAAGAGCTCCTGCAAGAATCACTCTGAAGAGGAATCAGATAGAAACTGTCACTAACTCAACAGGAAATGTTGAAACATGGAAACAGCAGTTTCCATTTGTCCAATTTTAAGAGTCAGTAGCTTCTTTGGAATATTTCAAACAAAAGCATGACTCTTCTACACTAAATTTTGTCTGTTGAGGAATATTTTTCATTAATGTAATTTTTTTTTTTCCACACTCAGACTCTCCAGGAAGTTCCCCATTATTCACACCTGAAATGCTGCATTTGACAAAATACTGTCAGTGCCATAACAAGCATTTGCTCACCTAACACCCATCTGAGGTCCTATGGACCTGTCTCAGCTCCTACCTCTGACTCCTTGGCAGCACTTTCAGTGAGACTGAGATTGGGAGAACTGTGAAACAAAGAGAGAGCTGGAACCATCCCAGTCAAAATGCAACAAAGCTACGTTTCATGTAAGAGTTTAAACAGCAACAAAACATAATTCCCACTGAACAGGAAAAAATACTTAACAGGCAGATTAATTCCTCATTTATTACTCTTAAAAAACATCCCTTATTCCAAGGATTGCTCTGTGTGAACTTTCTACCCACTTGTATTCTGTGTTTTAAGGTCTTGTATTAACTCACTACCACATGCAGTCAACAGACAGCAGGCTGACTTCTTGACTTTAACACACGTACCTGTTGAAGTTGCCATACCGGATTTTAAACTTGTACACATGCCTGCCAGCATGAAGAAACCTTGTTTCAGGCAATGGATAGGTGAATGGTTTCAACGACATCTCTCTCCCCGAACGCCAGACTAGCAAAGCAGGAGAGTCAAAGGTTAAGTCCTAACCCCCCTCATCACATCTCGTTCTGTCATACGAAAAGATTACATGCAGGTTTTTTTCTCCAGGGGACATCAGCAGAGAGAACTCTCCTACCAGTCAGCAAAAGGCTGATCGGAGTGTCCGTTTCAATAGCGCCTATTTTTGAGCAGGATCCGAGGACAGACCTAGAGCAGACGGTCACCCCGTCTTCAGCTGTGCTGCCCTGCACCTGTTTCTGCCGAGGTCCCTGGAGCTTTAGTGGCCTCCCGCCCCGGGGCCGGCAACCCCCAGCCCCCTCCGCAGAGCCTCATGGGGCCCGCGACCCCCTGAGAGGGAGCCCCGGCTGCCGCGGATCCGGGAATCCCCGCGAGTCCGGCCCGCAAGAGCTCGTTGCTCCCCGCCCCCCCCGCACGTCCCCGCTGCCCCTCAGCCGCCGCCGCCGGCACCAGCGGCGAGCAGTGCCCGGCTGCCCCCGGGGTGGGGCGGAGAGCCCAGGCCCGCTGGAGCAAGGCCTGGCCCCGTTGCGGACGCCGGCCCAGCGTCTGCCCTGCCAGACGCGAGATGGCGCCGCCTTCCCAGAGTCGGGGGCGGCCTGAAAGGTCTCCGGACAACTCCGGCGCCTACCGACCCCCCTCCGCTCCGCGTCCACCGGGCCGGGGCTGCCGACTGAGCGGAGCCGAGTGGCGCTCAGCCGAGCCCAGCATAACCGAGCCGAGTGGAGCCGAAGCAAGGCGAGCCCAGCCCAATGGAGCCGAACCGAGCCGAACTGAGCCGAAGCAAGGCGAGCCCAGCCCAATGGAGCCGAACCGAGCCGAACTGAGCCGAAGCAAGGCGAGCCCAGCCCAATGGAGCCGAACCGAGCCGAATGGAGCCGAAGCAAGGCGAGCCCAGCCCAATGGAGCCGAACTGAGCCGAATGGAGCCGAAACAAGGCTAGCCCAGCCGAATGGAGCCGAACTGAGCCGAAGCAAGGCGAGCCCAGGCGAGCCCAGCCGAGCCCCGATGCAGGTAGCGAGGAGGGACGTGGCCCAGAGCGGGTCCGCAGCTCTCCAGCCCCTTTCCTCTGAGGGGTAGCGGAGCAGGACGTGGTGGTGGCGGATGCTGGAGCTGGGCGGGCTTGGGCTGCTGAGGTGGCATCTCAGATGAGACAGAGGCTCCAGCAGGCACTAGACCTGCCACGAGAGGGGCTGGGGGTCGATCCTTAGCCACCACAGCACGTCTTTCTTTTCCTTTTCTGACTCACACAGCTCCTCTTCTGCTGCAGCCCCTGTTGTCCTCCCTTTATGTAACTGGAACATTTTATATACTACATCTTTTTAAGAAAGACTGGAATTGAAAGATCTTCCCTCTTCCCACGGTGTTAATACCCAGGGACTTACACAGCGTCCCTCGCCATCCACTCAGTGGGATGATCTCAAGTGCAGTTCCTATAAGCAGCTGCACGATGCAGCCCCTCAGCATTGGTAAAGACATGATGTAGAGAATAATTCAGCAGCTGCAGAACAGTTCGATTTTCACTGGCTTTTGGTTTTAAGAAAAGGAAAATAAGCTTAGGGAGTCAGGAAGTGAATTGACACATGAATTTCATGCACAAGCAGGAAATCGATAACTACGGGGAAATGATGTTCAAGCAAGCAGATAACGCAGTGGAAAACAAGCTTCACTAACAAAGCTAAACCCACCCTTTTGGGTGCATCTCAGCAACAAGGGCTATGTCCTGCTTGAGCTGCTCTTCAATAGCAAATGGGCGGCTCTAAGTTGGTTTTACAGTAGGATAGCACCCTCAGGAATCCTACTGCACTACTGCCAGATAAAGTGACCTCAAAAGCTGGAATCCAATTCATTATTTTTTAAATTGTCTTAGCACTACTGTGCTTCCTGATACCCTCTGGTCATTCCTGGAACACTGTATGCACCTCCCCCTCTTACCCATACTAGAGAAAATGCTGAGGGGGGAAGGCTTGCAGATGTAGTTCATCAAGTTTAACCCACAGCCACATTTAACGTGTGCCTGTCTTTCCAACATTTTCGTGTCCAAGATCAATATATTTTATACACTACGTTCTTGTGCTCAATAGTCCATTGATAGGAATAAATGAGGAAAAAAACTGGTTCCATTCCCCTTCTCTAAGAAAATTATTATATGGCTTCTTTCAGCTGTACTCTAAAGAACTGAGATATGTGCCATGCAAAACTATTCAAATTAATGCCTAAGATGTTTAGGCACTTAGGAATTTTATTCCATTTTGTGTTTCAAAACAATTCCAGTAAATAAATATTTTTGGTAATAAAATAATAATCCAGTAATAAAGTATTTTTGGTTTATATAAAACACATGGTAAGCTCTTAAGGTGAGGTTTGGGCACAGGAAGTTGTCTGAGATTGACTTTTTGTGACAGCGACATGGCAATACTCTCTGGTGAGCAATTCCAGTATCTCCCAGTCCTGGCTGCTTCTGAAGAGAATCTGTGCCAAGGCAGGGGAAGGTACTTAGGCATTCTGAATATTTCTTTGTATATGCTCTGAAAAATGTCATTTGAACATAATATGTGGGAAACAGTAAAGGTAAGAGGACTTTCAGAAGCTGTGAAAATAGGCCTCATGAGAGAAAAAGCAGAGAACTTAGAGCTAGCTGCAGCTGCAAAGCCTAAAAGTAAAGAAGATACAATATGCAAGGACATGAAACAATAGTTGAGTTGTTAGGCTTGGCTAAGCTGGACCTTAAGACTGCAGAAAAACAAGCTTACAAAATAGTAGAAGGTTTTAAGCTTAGTAATAGAGTATTACAAACTGTTAATAGAAAGCAAACAAGCATTGTTTGGAGGTGTACATGTGCTTTTAATGTTTGGCTAGAACAACTGTCTGTAAGCTTTAGCAGTATGCTATTGCCTGCAAAACTTATAAAATGTTCTGTAACAAAGAGATTTTGGAGCTGCTTGTGGTAGACGTGAGCTTGTGCCATCTCCTGTGTCTGTAAGCTGAGACTGGTGCCTGAAATAAAAGCTTCACCCGGTGGTCCCATCCCATCTGTGAGAAAATTACCCTCCAACAGTAATACTTGAAAAACAGTGAATATGGCCAATGTGATAATTTAACAGTGTGACTGTATTTTTAATTAAAAAAAAAAAAAAAAAGTTGTTTTCCAGTACTTTTTAAGGGATTATTATGAATATCCTCTAGACAGGTGGTAACATCTTGCTCTGCCTTGGTAAGAAAACCCAGTGTTCTTCAGTCAGTTTAGCTTTTGTGGGCCTACTGTGTTAGAAAAAGAATTTGCTTCTTTTCAATGCTTGTTAGACCACCCAAAATTTTTTCTTCATTCTCTCGCTGTTATATACCTAGATGTGACTTGTTTGAATGTGTTACCAACAAGTTTTCAGGTTTATCTTTCTGCAGGATTACTATGGAGGAAAAAAACCTCAGATGGGAAATGCTTGAAGATCTACCAAAAACATTTCAACACTGTGCAGGAATGCTCAGACAGAAACTACTGTTGTACCAAAGATAGGCACGTGTTTACTATAATTTGTCTCTGAGAGGTAAATTCATTCACGTAAGGCTTTTAATTTCTTATGTATGTAATTTTTCAGTATGTAGCTGAAAAGACCAAGAATTTTGTCATTGTCTTAATCCATATCATAAACCAGAATCAAAATACTAAAATAAATGCAGCAGACTAGACACAACTATTTGGAAGAAGTTAGAAGTGAAACCAGACCTTTGCATATATTTGTTCTTGTACTATATACACTCTAGAAACTGGATACATTAAAATTATATTTTAGCAACAGTAGAGTATGGTAATTTGCTGTATTCACAGAACACATAAAAGCAATTACCTAATAGATTTTCAATACATTTTAGTATTTGATAAAGTTCTGTGTTATGTATGCAAGAATATAATTTTTAATGTTAATGCCATTGTCGTGGTTTTAAAGCAGTAACTAAAAAATCAGTAGAAAACTTACTTATTTCTTGCTGTGAGATATGGATTAGAACAAGAGCAAAACAGGGGTAAAACTTAAAAGGAATAAAGAAAGTTTATTAACAAAAGTACAAGAATAAAAAAACTAAAATAAAACTTCCAGAAAACTCCTTTTTTTCTCCCACTACCCAACCATTCCCTTGTTTACATGACAACATAGAGACAAAAACTTTGGAACTTTGGTGTTTAAACAGTCCCCAATTCCTGCTAGAATCTTTTCATCAGTCTCTGTAGAGAAACAGAAGTCTTCTTCTGCAAATCCATGGAGTTTCTCACAAGAAAACTATTTCTGTTACAGTTTTCTATTTCTCTGATGCCAGCTGCCCGAAATCTGTCATCAGTCCTCTCCTCCCATTTCACATCACTCTGAGGTGTGTATGGGTCCATGAGTCTAGGGATGTCATTTTTAAGGATGAGTTATTCAAAGGCAAAAGTTCTCTTCATCTGTCTCTGTGAGCCTCCCTGGAAACAGAAGTTTTTTCTTTGCCTCAAGCAGCCTGTGATAGATTGGCATTTAAGAAAACAAAGAGAAACACCTAAGGAAGTTAAAACCGCTGGAAGCTGGTGGGAGTTTGTCTCCTAGCCAACAGCTGGCCATTTCTAAGAATTGACAGCAGTTTTAACCATTGAAAAGTGAGATCAACCTGTGAACACCACCTTAAGACCTAAGCCTGGGAATTTCTTTGTTTCCTAGCTGTGAAAGGTAACAGAGCTCCAGCTGGCTTCCCGTCCCCGGCCCAGCCCATGCGGCCCGGGCAGGGGCTGGGCTGGGCCCAGCGGCTCCAGGCCGGGAGATGGGGCCTGCGGGGCTTGCCCTGGGCTCTGGCCGGGCCTGGCCGGTCCCTGGCTCGGCTGCAGTTTTTGCTGTGACTGAATTCACCACAGACTGCCGAGTAAAGAGAGAAAAAGCTCTTGACCTGTGGCGGGCTGAGACAGTGACCACACTCTCCAGAGCAGCCATGAAGAATCTTCCATCGCAGACAGCTCCAGCCGCTGCTCCGGCAGAGATCACAAAACCATCTACAAAGCCTGGGCAAGATTTTAACCTTTTCATTACCCAGATGAGACTTGCAGATTAATCCTTTTACCCAGAGAGAGAAAAAGAGAGTAATCAACATGTAAAGAGACTTTATAAGCTATAAGAGACAGTAAAGAAAAGATTTAAGCTTCAGAAAAGGTAGAGAATAAGGAGATGCTTTATAAGCTGAAATATTTTTCTGTTAAACCTATGGAGATGGACAATAGTGTCCTGAAAAAAACTCCTTTAATTCATGACAGAGTATATTGGGAGGAATAGAGTGTTTAAAGTGTGGATTTTGAGCAAAAGGTGGAGTAACTGTGATACAGTGAAGTGCTGGAACAGGGCGGGGAGAAGTAATAGTTGAAGATTTGGGGCCTTGAGGGGCAAAGAGAAAACTTCTGTTTCCAGGGAGGCTCACAGAGACAGATGAAGAGAACTTCTGCCTTTGAATAACTCATCCTTAAAAATGACATCCCTAGACTCATGGACCCATACACACCTCAGAGTGATGTGAAATGGGAGGAGAGGACTGATGACAGGATTTCTGGGCAGCTGGCATCAGAGAAATAGAAAATTATAACAGAAATAGTTTTCTCGTGAGAAACTCCATGGATTTGCAGAAGAAGACTTCTGTTCCTCTACAGAGACTGATGAAAAGATTCTAGCAGGAATTGGGGACTGTTTAAACACCAAAGTTTTTTGTCTCTATGTTGTCATGTAAACAAGGGAATGGTTGGGTAGTGGGAGAAAAAAAGGAGTTTTCTGGAAGTTTTATTTTAGTTTTTTTATTCTTGTACTTTAGTTAATAAACTTTCTTTATTCCTTTTAAGTTTTACCCCTGTTTTGCTCTTGTTCTAATCCATATCTCACAGCAAGAAAATGAGTAAGTTTTCTAGTAATTCTTTAATTACTGCTTTAAAACCACAACAGAGCCCCAAATCTTCAACTATTACTTCTTCTCCTCTGTTCCACCACCTCACTGTATCACAACTACTTCACTGTTTTGCTCAAAATCCACACTTTGAACATTCCATTCCTCCCAATATACTCTGTCATGAATTAAAGGAGCTTTTTCAGAACACTACTGTCCATCTCCATAGCTTTAACAGAAAAATATTTCAGCTTATAAAGCATCTCCTTATTCTCTCTTCCTCATCTAAAACTTAACTCTTTTCTTCACTGTCTTTGATGGTTTTATGATGTCTTTTTTTATGTTGATTGTCTCTCTCTGGGAAAAAAGGAGTAATCTGTAAGTCTCATCCAGGTAGTAAAAGAGTCAAAGTCTTGGAAAGCTGCAGATGTTCATGGTGTCAGGTTTCAGTTCAGCAGCAGAAACTGCAAACCCAGTCAGGCCGGCCGGCTCCGTTTCTCTTCCCCCCGCCCTCTGCAGCCTTGTCCGGCCTGGACGGGGGAGGGGGAGGAGGCCGAGACAGAGCCTGTTACCTCTTCAGAATCAGGAAACCAAAGACAGCAAGAGAACCCTGGCTTTACATCTTAAGGTGGTGTTCACAGGTTGATCTCACTTCTGAATGGTTAAAACCACCACCAATTCTCAGAAATGACCAATAATTGGTCAGGAGAAAAGACTCCCATCAGCCACCAGCAGCTTCAACTTCCTTAGCTCCCAAAGCTATCTTAAAGGTAAAGCCACCCTATGACAGCCATGATGTCACAATTATTTTATTTTGAGGAGTAATAGATTAAAATTGTTATTTATCATGGGTTTTACAGTCAGGAGTGGTAATTTAACCAAAAGTGTCGAAATAGTTCCCAAGCTGCATGTTATCGGCTTATTATTAGTTTTCTTTGAATAGCAGAAAATGAGACATACTTGATTTGTTATATATTGCAATTCAAAATATACTAGTATTAAATATTAATGTCATTACTGTCACACTATGCTTGTGCAACTGTGGACATCATCAAACCTAAAATAAATACAGAATTTCTGCTTATACTCATTTACGTATTAAAGCTTTTATTTTGTATTCCAACACAGGATATTTGCTGTTGTTATATTTTTATATTCCAGCCCAGAGCTGGAAAAAAATGAAAGAACCCTGGTAGTATGCATAAGCTATGAAGTGAAAAGATTCATTCCAACAGATTCCAGCTCTGCTCTTTGTTTGAAGTAAAAGAGGAGTAAAACTCTTCTGCTGGTCACATCAAACCAACGTAAGTTTGAATAGTCTGTGAAAGACAGAAGAGTATAAAAATTATTTCATTTTATAGTACTTACAGCCTTGTAATTCAGCCATAGGATAATTATGCTGTAATTTACTCAATTACACTCAATTAATCAAAGAACTGGAAAAAGAACTGGAAAATAAGTTTTTCTAAAACTAAGTTTAAAAAAAGTAAATTAATTTCATACACAAAGCCATGTAGTAAAAATATAGTCATTTAAACTTCTCAAAGCCCTTTGATAATGGAGCCCTGCAGCCTAGTCACGTGCAGTGCAGCCTCAGTTTCCTCTTGGAGCCCAAATTTGCTAAGGGTCAGGGCTGGGATGAGCCTTCACCCAGAACTGGCTCCAAGACTGATTGGGAGTCAATCCAGAACAGGGCTCACACAAAGAGCGAAGTCTCAAGGCCAAAGCCAAAATTTCATCAGGTTGGATTGGTTTTAACACTGAATTGTAGCAAATTTGCTTGTCCAGTAACATCACTGTTACCATGAAACTTGAGCTCTTAAATAACCTCTGTCCTATCATGAAATGATTGCCAAATATTGTGAACTTGCTTTGTCTCTGCCCGCTGCTCCTGGGGCTGCTCTGGGCCAGGCAGCCTCAGTGGCAGCCAGCACTGGCTGCAGCCCGAGCGGGCTCCCCAGGACAAGGCCCTGCAGTGAAGAGGCCAAAGAAAGGCCTGGGCAGCAGCAGAACTCTCAGCAAAGTTATTTGGGCTACCAAGGACTACCCACAAGTGCACAACAGCATGACTGTGGACAAAAGTCAACAACTTTCCATCTCATCTCGTAGAGCTTCCAAATCCCAAAACAGCAGCATATCAGGACAAGTGGCACAGTGAACAGTGTCACTACTGTGCCTATCATGCAGGACCTGTGGACATCCTGGGGGCAGACAGTTCACTGCATCCTCGACATAGACTCCTGTTTCAGTGATAACATCTACAGAAGCAATGGGCAGTGTGAGCCTGTGCTGTGCTCTGCTGCTGAGCTGGCAGCATGCTGGATGCGGCCAGGATGTTCTCTGTTTGCCCCAGAGCTGGGGCCTGCAGGCACCTTGCTGCCCCTTGGCACAGGCTGTGCCACCCATCAGAGCCCAGAAGGCTGGGAGCAGAGCCAGGGACAGCGCAGCCGCTTGGGCAGTGGCTCCTTCCAGGGACTCAGGCCAAAGCCATCCCTGAGCAGCCAGAGCCACCCCTGACCCTCCCTGCTCTGTGACAGGTCCCCCAGCCCAAGGGGACAGAGCCAGGCCCTGTCAGGAGCCAGTGCAGGCCGTGCCCAGTTGGGAGCCAGGGCTGGCTGTGGCCCTGGGCTCTCAGCAGGGCTCTCACTCGGGGCTGCTCCTGTGCCTTGGGCCTGTGATTCCAATGACCTGTGCATGCAGCACTTCAAGCAAGTAATGCCTGGCTCTTAATATTAAAGCTGCGTTAAAGACATTTATTCCCAACTTTGACAAGATGAAAGAACTGAAGCCCGTTTTTGTAAAATGCCTGCATAAGCACTACCATAAATCACAGCCAAAAGGTGCCCCACAAGGTATCCCACAAACATGGACCAAGCAGCTGCTGATCCTTCTTCAATCCTGGCTGCATTGCAGCCCCCCAAGCACCAAGAAGAAAAGGTTCTTACTGAGAGCAAGCAAACTTAACCCTCTGCCAGGACACAAATTTAGAGGGCAAAAAATTTAAAAATGCCACACCAGCAGCCATGCTTCCCAGTGAGAAGGGTTGGAATTCTCTGCCCCTCAACACTTCCCCAGCAGGTTCACAAAGGTAACTGGGATCGAAGCTGTGCCCTCGGAACCAAGAGAGCCAGCCTCCCTTCAGGGTGAGAAGCCACTGCCCCAGTTATACCCCTGGGTGCCTCCTGTGCCCCAGAGAATGGCCATAGCTGTAAATGTGTGTTTGGCTGCAGCACAGGGCCAGGCTGAAGCTTGGCAGCCTCATCAGACCTCACAGCTGCGGCCATTCCCTGCCAGGGCCCTCACCAGGCCCAGCCCGGCCTGAGCAGCCCAGACTGGCCTCAAGGGATGGGCTTTACCTGCCCACTGTGCCCACAGGCAAGGCCCAAGGGCTCGCAAGAGGTTTTCTCCAAGCACTGCAAAACCTCAGCCAAGAGTGTCCCCTTTGCTGTGCTGAGAAGAGTAAAAAACCCTCTCAATTAAACCCTACTGCACACCTCATGTGGGAACACTGCACACTTCAGGAGAGAGCCGAAATTTGCCCTGCGTGCCTCATGAGGTGCAGGCCCAGGTGATGCCACTGAAGGAAATGTGCCCTCAGCCCAGGGACGCTCAGCTTGGACTCCCCCAGCCCCTCGGGGCCCCACCGCTGGTCACAGCAGCCCCTGCCTGGCTCCTGCCTGCCCACACCGTGGTCAGCCCCGGCTTGTTGTGTCATTCCCCTCTGGCTGTCAGCTCGGGGAGTGCCCACTCCTCCCCCCTACCCCACTCCGGGGGGAGCGCCACAGGTTGAGGCTTTTTTCCTCTGTCCTTCCCTGCTCCCTGCCGGGGCCCGGGTTTATCGTTGTTACTGGAGTTTCCTTTTTCCGGACCCCTCTGTTTGAGTCCTTGCCGCCACCGGGGGCTGTGCCGACCGCCCTCCCCCTCTGCCCCGCCGCGGGGATGCAGCGGGGAGCCTGAGGGGACGGAGAGAAAGCGCCGCTGTCATTTCCAGCAGTCGGGGCCGCTCCGTGTTTCTCCGGCCCCAGCCCAGGAACATGCGGGGGACTCAGCCTTTTGGTTTCCCGAGGATAGTGAAGTGTTCTCGCCGGTGGTCCCTGGGGCATTTCCGTCTCCTGTGTCCCATCTAAAGGAGGTCGGGTGACTGTCCACCGCCCCGCTCTCCCCGAATACCCAAGTCCCCTCCTGTGAGTTTACTCCTACACCTTTGTAGGCATTCGAAGGAGTCTGTGTCTGTTATTTCTTATCTTAGCGTGTTTAACATTGATTTGTAAAAAGTTTTTAAGTTTGCTAGCTGTGAAAAATAATTGGTTCTTTCTGAAACTCGCACCCTTCAAAGAAGTCCTGTTAAAATAATCAGCCCAGACCCCCAAACCTTTGCCTCTTCCTGGCGTTCCCTTTGCAAGAATACATTGTGAAATATAACCCAGAAGAGTCCCCCTTATGGCTTCTGTTATAAATTGTCGTGACAAAATAGAAGGGACAATTTATATAATAATTAATGAAAGCCAAATTTATTAATTCAGCAAGCAGTAAAGCAAGCAAAAACCCAGCTGGGGGCGAGCTGGAGGACACTTCCTCTTAAGTGTCCTGCACATGGCGCGCGCCTTGGCTGAGGAGGTTCCCTTTTTTATACAGTCCCTGCATCTGTGTCTTCCTGGATCGCATCAGCACCTGCGCCTCCTGTTGCTAGGGGTCTTCTTCTGCCTCTTGGTGGTCGTGGGTAGGCAATTGTCCTTAATAAGGAGATGTTCTACTTCCCCTTTGTACAGCTGGATGGCATTTTGCAGCTCCAGCTCTGCAGTTTCAGCTTCTTGCCTTCACAGCCGCATATGTGGTCATTGTGGTTAGGCGTTTCTGCTATGTTAGCTTTTTTAAAACAACCTTAGCAATCATGTTTTAGTAATAATATTTAATTTGATTAACAAATAATAAAAATTTATTACAGCTTCTTTACTTGGTCTATAGACCTGTGCTCAGAGGGAATTGGACTGCTCAAATCCTGATCTAAACCCAGACAGCAGCTCTGGCCAAGATCCCTCCTGGCAGTGGGCCGGAGAGAGAAGAAAACCTGTATTTGAGCTAGCTGGAAAACTCTGGCTTGAGTCACCGGCTGCTCCTGGACATGGAGCTCAGCTGGGGCTGGTGCCATGTGGGCTTTGCTGGTGCTACCAGCCAGACACTGGGGTAACAGTTTCAACTCTTTATTTGAACACAAAACATGGGCCAATATTTGAACACAAAACATGGGCCAATATTTAAACACAAAACATGGGCCAAGGCTTGCTCTGGTGGACAGGGGCTGCCCACCTTCAGTCCTGGCCAGGGTGCAGGGCCAGGGGGCTCAGGGGCAGAGGGTCTCGCTTTGGAGGTTTGGGTTTTATGACGCCCTCAAAACAGGGCTGCACCCGCAGCAAAGCAGATGGGGACAGAGCTGAAGCGCAGGGATAACAGGTCAAGTGCTCACTGACTAAAGTCTTTGTCAGGTCTTCTGAAGGTGCAGAGGTGCTCCTGAGCAAAGAGGAGGTGGCTGAGGCCCCCAGCTGCCGCTGGCACACAGAGACCCTCCTGCACAGCAGGGCCCAGAGCGGCCAAGGCTCCCCAGCACGGCTGCAGCTGCTGGCACAGCTTGGCCCAGCTGGAGAGCTGCCCCTCAAGGCCCCGGCGAGCAGGGGATGGCTCTGGGCAGCGTCCCTGGCCAGGAGCAGGCCCCAGAGCGCCTCTGCCTTTCAAGGGCAATCTCATTCCCGCTCTTTGTCCTGCCCACCTTGCTTTGCCTCTGCCTGCTGCTCCTGGGGCTGCTCTTGGCCAGGCAGCCTCAGTGGCAGCCAGCACTGGCTGCAGCCCAAGTGGGCTCCCCAGGACAAGGCCCAGCAATTAGGAGGCCAATAAAAGGGCTGAGCAGCAGCAGAACCCTCAGCAGAGTTATTTGGGCAACGAAGGACTATCCACAAGTCCACAGCAGCCTCCACTGGGAATGTTTACTATGAGCAACCTTTCAAGAAGCTGTTTGAGGTAGAGATCAGCAAAACACTCACCCTTTTCTGTTCCAACAATACCAGATTCCAGCACAGCACATCATCAGGAAAAGGGCTCCAGCAACCAAAATGGCCATTAGCTTAATCAAACCATGTGTTCCTGGGCTGAAAATTCTTCTCATGCTTTCCCCGATATTCTGAGCATGAGTTGTGGTGCCAGCTGTGGGAGCAATGGGCAGCGTGAGTCCATTCTGTGCTCCTCTGATGAGCTGGCAGCACAGTGGATATGGCAGGACGTTCTCTGTTTCCCCCAGAGCTGGGGCCTGCAGGCACCTTGCCACCCCATTTTGCACAGGACATCTCAGTACCCAAACCCCTGAGCTTGCATGGTATAATTCCTCTTCGCTGTGCTGGTCTTCTTCAGAAAATGCTTGTCAAAGATATGGATAAGGATCAGGAACAAGCCCATGCTTTTGAAACTGCTTTGGGGCCCTCCCTCTTCCAAACACCCCCTACAACTGATCTAGCCCGAGACTGAAAAATTGCAGGGGATCTCAGGGTGTGCATGGCCTGTGGTGCACTTGGGGCTCCCTGCCAGCTGATGCCAAATGCCTTCCTGCGGAGGCTGGGGAGAAGCTGCAGCCAGGCCAGGCTGGGAAACAGCCCTGCAGGCTGTGAAAGCAGCAGCAGGACAGCGAGGTTGCCATGGATCTCTTCCTGCTGTGCCGGGCACAGCGTGTCCAGGTATGCAGAGAAAGCCCCTGGCTTCTGAGTGTCAGGAGAAGGATGGACTCACCTTGTCCTCCCTGCACTTCTTTCTCTGTTGGTCTCAGGAAATCATTTGACAATAGAGACTTTTTGGTTCCATTATCTTGGGTCTTTCTTTTTGGAGGACCTTAACACAAAATATTTCAATTTCCCAGGAATGGATCCCGCAAAACCAGTGCTCAGTCTGCGGGTTCAGCAGGGACACACCACTTACCCCTGCGATGGGAGTCGGGCTTGGGTGCAGTAACCACCTCAAGATCTGGGGAAGTGCTCCCTGCAGACACACCTGTAACTAAACAGCCACAGAAGCTTCTTTCATCTCTGCTGATCTGCACAGGCAGCTCTGAGCTGCAGGAGAGGTGAGGGGATCACACAGGCCAAGGGCACACACGTGCACAGCTCTGTCCTGGAACCTTCAGCGATGCTGCCCTGACCGAGCTCTGGGCTCTGAGCTGGCCGCTCTCCCTGGGGGAAAGGCCTTGACATACCCTCACCACCTCTCTGAGGCTCAGTCCTAGGTGTGGGTTGTGAAGCTGCATCACCTTCATCAAGAGGTTTGTCTGCAAAGAAAGGCAGGACAGAACAGCTGCTGTGGCTCTGTAGGAGATTCTCAGGCTCCCTGGGGCCAGCAAAGGAGCCACACAAGACACAGCCCCGTGGCACAGCCCTGGGCCTGGCCCCTTACCTCTCTGCTCCTCTCCATGGCTGCACAGAGCACACAGAAAGAGACACTGGTATTGCACATGGGAAGAACATTGACAGCTAAATGCTCCTTCCTCCCACTGACAGCAATCCTGTGGGATCCCTCCAGGCTGCAGGAGGCACTGGGACAAGATTTCCAGAATCCATCACCCCTGAGATTATGTTAAGGGAAATGGCACATGGCTGAGTGTTGCCGTCCGTTTATTTTGTTCAGGTTATTAATTTAAATGGTTTGTTCTTGATGTTATTCCCCCCATGAGTTGTAATGGTTTTACCCGCTTGTCAGTTTTGTAAACCCCTCCCCTTTTTCCTGAACCTTCCTTGTCCATCACCCTGTTCCTGCCCCTGAACCCCATCAATCTATGTAAACCCCACCTCTTGTTCTAGCTCCTTCCCTGTCATTTATCCCTCACTCGAAGCCCCATTGGCGTTGTGACTGCCGCCCCTCCCACGTGTTATTCCTATTGGTCCCCAACATTGTAAACCCTCCCCCAACTCCTCCCCTGAGATGCCCTGATTGGTTCCTGTGTTTGTACCCTCCCCACCTTAAATTGGAGCGCACGGAGGTGCTCCTTGCTCAGACCGTCCTACCCTTGACCTTTCCAGTCCTTCCCCCATCCACTGCTCCCGACCCTGGAATAAAACCTGGTTTCTGGAGAGAACCTGGGACTCTGAGCCTCCTCCTTGCCTTCATCGGGCACCCACGACGCACCTGAGACCGCAGAGCTTGGTGGCTTACAGGCTCTGAAGGTTCAGTCTGGGACAACGAGCTCCCAGACCGTTCCCCACTCCCGGCGCTGCCAGCGGCTAGGGAGCAAGAGCTAGCCAGGGCGAGGAGAGCCGCGGCAGGGGCAGTGTCAGCTGGCGCCCAACGTGGGGCCTCTACAGCCCGTGGAGACCCCCGGAGGAGTCTGTGTGGAATTATAAAGACTCTTTGGGCGGCGGCTACCCTGGTTGCAGCAGGCCGGTTTCTGTCCGGCAGCGCTCCCAGGGGAAGAAGCGACAATCTCCCGGTGCGCAGGAGACCGCTTCTGGGGTGCTCGGACGTCTCCCACAGCCCAAGTCAGGACCCGGTGAGTATTCCCCGGTGGGGGAAAAGGGGGTGTGTGTGTGGCCCCTGTGAGCATTGTGTGAGTATTGTGTGTGAGCTGGGTCTTGACCCTTATTCTTTTGTTTGTTAAGTTCCCGTTTGCTGTTGGGAGGCGGTGGAACTGCGGAGCCGGGGGATAGAAGATGGGCGCACGTTTGTCGGCTCCGCAGAGGGGGATTTATTTCCAAGTTGTGGGTCTCCTTGAGGGTGGGAAACATAAGTATTCGCGTGGGTTGGTTAAGAGGCTTGTACGTTGGCTTTTTCTGCATTTTCCCCATGTGTCCTCCGAAGATGTTCTTTCTGTGTCATTTTGGAATTCGGTCGGGTCCAAATTAACAGCTTTGGCAGTTCAGGGGGACAAAACAGCCGCCAAATTAATCCCGCTTTTCGTTCTAATTCGGACCGCCTTAGTGGAAAAGAAGGAAATGCAGAAGCAGCCAACGCAGCCTTCCCCAGTTTCTGCAGTTTCCCCAGTTTCCCCAAACCCCTGCTCCTCGTCCCTTGTCCCTAAGTTGGGGGAGACCTGCGGAGCAACCCGTAAAACGCAGGGCTCCGAAGTCGGCAGTAGTCTCCCTGGCTCCCCAAGCCTCCCTCAGAACCCTTGCCCCGGTAGCCCTGGCCAAGCTGCCGGAGCCCTTACCCATTCTCCTACTTCCCCAGTTAATAACTCCAAGTTTTCCCCTTTCCAAGTTCCAAATCCCCAGTTTGATAAAGTTATTGATCCCCAGTTACTCTCCCAGAACCCTGGTTCCCTTACACTCCCTCATTCCCGGTGTTCCCCTAAATCTTCCCCTAAGTCTCCCTATACCCTACTTGATTCCCAAAATGGCCCCCGAGGGACACAAGATGGCGGAGACCGCATGGTCGGACCCCTCCCTTGTGCTCCTTCTTCCCACAATCCTTTCCTCCCCTCAAAGTCCAACCCCTTCCTCCCTAGCTCCTCCCTCTCTTCCTACCCTGACCCCTCCCACTTGTCCACAGATGGTTCCTCCTCCTCGGGGGTGTGTCCCCAAGGTGTTACTACCCAAAACTCCACCCCTTCCGGCCGCCGCTCCTCCCTTCAACCCTCCCCCTCAGTCGGTCCTCCAGCCCTGCCTCTTCCGGCTTCTGGTTCCCATGCCCCTCCTCCCGGTTCCCACGCCTCCCCTTCCGGTTCCCACGCCCCTCCTACCAGTTCCCACGCTTCGGGAACCGGAAGTGACAAGCCTGAGGACCAGAGCCCGGAACAGGTTATAATTCCCTTTGCCGCACCGGTTAGTTTTAGAGGAAGGGGGGGGAGGTACCGAGAATGGGAACCCTTCTCCTTCCAAACAAAGAGGGAGCTGTGCAAGGCTCAGAAGGAGTTCGGCAGGAGAAGTGAATATTTTAAAGGCTTGTTAAAGGCCACCTTCTCCGCGAACGAGATGGTCCCCCATGATTTAAAAGAATTGTTTGCCTGCCTCCTTTCCCCAGCTGACTATAGGTTGTGGAAACAGAGGTGGAAGAAATCGTTGGAGGCCATCCTTCCTGAGCTGCTGCGCAGCGAGGAGACCGCAGTTGACGCGGACGAAAACCCCCTCTCAATAGATCACCTGTGCGGTGAAGGGAATTGGGGAAAGCCAGAAGAACAGGCCAGGGTCTTACCCCGGTCTGTCCTAATCAAAATAACAGAGGCCGCTGAGAAGGCGTTCAACATCTTGCCGGGGGGGGAACCCCTCACGAATTTTTCTAACATTAAACAATCCCCCAATGAACCCTTTAACATCTTTATCAACCGCCTGCAGGAACAAATCGAGAGGCAGGTTGATAAACCAGAGATGCAAGAGCAGCTAATTCTAGAAATGGCCAAAGCTAATTGTAATGATATTTGTAAGCAAGTCATTTTTAGCCTGCCAATGTATCCGCCGCCAACCTTGGATGACCTCATTGACGCCTGCGAAAAGAAGGTCCCGTTAATGGGGGCGTCCAGGGTGCCACCACCACCGCAAGCGGCCAGGAGACTACCAACAGCTGCAGTGACCCAGCACCCACCAGGCCAACTACCACCACCAACTGGAAGGCCTCTGCAGTGTTACCGCTGTGGGCAGCTGGGGCACGTGGCCCGGGATTGCCCTGCTGTACTTCCCTGCCCTGGACCTGCGAGGGGCAACATGGGGGGAAAAGGGGGAGAGGGAGTTTTTAATAAAAAAAACTAAGAGCGCGGCGCGAACCTGCCCCGCGCGAAGCTACAAATGGGGCAGGTATCGCAGAGGGGGGGTGGGAACGAAAGCCGGACATGGCCTATTCACAGGACGAGACACTTAGTAACCACACGGGACATCCTCTTCCGGTCCCAGCGCTGGACGGTAGTAGCTGTGGACCCACTGGAGGAAAAGACAATGGACACCGGACGTGACAGTAAGTGCATCGCCATCGGGGACACCAAGCACACACCCCCGGAGATTGAGATTTCGCCGATCACCTTTTTGGGTGGTCCGGAGAATCTCATTCTCCTGGCGCGCTGCACTCACCCACCCTTCTTTTTGCCCAAGGGGCAAATCATTGCCCAGTTTATACCAATACCTGAGCAGGTCCCAGTAGACGACCACGCACCAGGCGTCTACTGGGCAGAAGTGGTGGGTGAGGAAAAGCCCATTCTGGACTGCAGCGTCAAGCAGGGTGCAGAGTCCTTTCAGATGAAAGGACTGCTTGACACGGGAGCAGATGTGACGATCATCCCTGAAAGGAGATGGCCGTCACATTGGGAGTTGCAACCCGTGGCAGGCAAGATACAGGGCATAGGGGGTACCCAATTGGCAAGAATTTCAAAGAGCGTGGTGCAAATTGCGGGGCCAGATGGGCAATTGGCAAATTTACGCCCATTTGTTGCTGACTATCAGGTTCCCCTGTGGGGAAGAGATCTCATGTCCCAGTGGGGGGTTAAAATCGAGATCCCGAAAACCCCTCGGGATTTTTAGAGGCGGCCACTGTAGAGCGCCCTTTCCAGAAATTAGATTGGACAACTGATACAGCCGTCTGGATTGACCAGTGGCCGCTAAGAAAAGATAAATTAAAGGCGCTCAACGAACTCGTGGAGGAGCAACTTAATAAGGGAAATATAGTAGAAACCACAAGCCCTTGGAATTCCCCGGTCTTTGTTATCCGTAAGCCGGGGAAGGATAAGTGGCGGCTCCTTCACGATCTTCGTGAAATCAATGAGGTCATTGTGGACATGGGACCCCTTCAACCAGGGATGCCTACCCCTACCATGCTCCCCCGAAATTGGAAATTGGCAGTGATTGATATCAAAGGTTGCTTTTTTCAAATTCCCCTACACCCTGACGATGCCCCACGGTTTGCCTTCTCGGTGCCCACTCTTAACCGAGAAGCCCCAATGAAGAGATACCACTGGCGAGTGCTACCCCAAGGAATGAAAAATTCACCGACCATCTGCCAGTGTCTCTTCGTTGCTGTCTCCCGTTCGCGCCAAAATGGGGGAGGTCATCATCTATCACTATATGGATGATGTCCTAGTGTGCGCCCCCCATGATGATATGCTTACTCAATCACTTGACCTAGTGGTTAGAGTTCTAACATCTGCAGGATTCCAGCTCCAGGAAGACAAAGTTCAAAGGATGCCACCCTGGAAGTATCTGGGACTGAGGATTACTGAGAGGACCATTGTTCTTCAACAATTGGCTATCAACAGTAATCCAAAGACTTTGGCAGACCTTCACTCCCTGTGCGGGACCTTGAACTGGGTCAGGCCTTGGCTGGGCCTCACCACCGAAGACCTAGCCCCCCTCTTCATGCTTTTGAAGGGGGAGAAGGAGCTTAGTTCTTCTAGGACCCTGACTCCAGAGGCGAGGGAAGCACTGAGGAAAGCACAAATTGCGTTAATGGAAAGGCAGGCACATCGATATGAGCCGACCCTGCCGTTCGAGTGCATCATTCTGGGAAGGTTGCCGCACCTGTGTGGGCTCATCTTTCAGTGGGATCAAGGCTCAAGGGACCCACTCTTGATCATAGAGTGGGTATTCCTGAGCCATCAACGATCCAAGAGTATCACCCGGCCACAAGAGCTGGTGGCTCAGCTTGTCAGGAAGGCTCGAGCCAGGCTCAGGGAGATGGCAGGGTGCGACTTTGCGTGTGTACGGGTGCCTGTCAGCTTGTCGCGGGACAGGGCGTCCCCGGATAAGCTGACAAAGGAGATGTTTGAACAGCTGCTGCAGGAGAACGAGGCTCTCCAAATCGCATTTGATAGCTACAGTGGACAAGTTTCAGTCCACGCCCCAGCACACAAATTCTTCAATGCTAAATTTAACATCATTCCAAGTTCAATTCGGAGTCGAAAACCCCTCAAGGCCCTGACAGTTTTCACTGACGCATCTGGAGCATCCCACAAGACAGTTGTGACTTGGGTGGATCCTCAAACTCAGCGGTGGGAAGCGGATGTTAAGTATGTGGAAGGATCTCCACAGGTCGCTGAGTTGGATGCTGTCGTCAGAGCTTTTGAGAGATTTCCTGAACCATTTAATTTGGTTACAGATTCAGCATATGTTGCTGGGGTGGTAGCTAGGGCAGAGAATGCCGCCCTAAAGGAGGTCTCCAATCCGCAACTGTTTGAGCTGCTTTCCAAGTTAATCTTTACCGTTTCCCACCGAAAGCAGCCATTTTTCGTGATGCATGTGAGGTCGCACACTGAACTCCCTGGCCCAGTAGCCGAGGGAAATGAAAGAGCTGATTCCCTCGCTACTCCTGTCACTATGGCTCAGCTCCCTGATGTATTCCAGCAAGCCAAGCTGAGTCATCAGATGTTCCACCAGAACGTGCCTGGGCTGATCCGCCAATTCCACCTGAGGCGAGATCAAGCCAGAGCCATCGTGGCCACATGCCCACACTGTCAGTCCACTGCAATGCCCTCTCTGGGAGCTGGGGTCAACCCCAGAGGCCTGGGGAGCTGTGAGGTGTGGCAAATGGATGTCACACACGTCCCAGAATTCGGCAGGTTCCGCTATGTGCACCTTTCCATTGATACCTTCTCAGGTGCTATCTATGCCTCTGCCCACACAGGGGAGAAAGCCGAGCATGTATGTAAACACCTCATGCAGGCTTTCTCTGTGCTGGGGGTCCCCAAAGAGATCAAAACGGACAATGGCCCAGCTTATACCTCCAGGAAACTGGAGGATTTCCTGCAAGAGTGGGGAGTGACACACAAGAGAGGCATCCCACACTTCCCCACAGGCCAAGCGATTGTTGAGCGAGCCCATCAATCGCTCAAGCACGTCCTCGTCCATCAAAAGGAGACAGTGAAGGGCTGCACCCCACAAGAACGGTTGTGCAAAGCCCTTTACACCCTAAACTTCTTAAACTGCTCAGACAGTGATCCTAACCCTCCAGTGGCCCGGCATTTTACATCCGCCAACAGCTACAAGTTGCAGCAGCGCCCTCCAGTGCTGGTCCGAGACCCCGAGACCCAACGAATTATGGGTCCCTTCGATCTGGTGACCTGGGGACGGGGATACGCTTGCGTTTCCTCGCCCCAAGGACTGCGGTGGATCCCACAAAAGTGGGTGAAACCGTACGTCCCAAAACATCCAAGCAGGCCACCAGATCAATATGAGGGTTCTGTCCCGTCCGAATAGGTCATCTCCGGACCCCCCAAGGAGGAGGAGGAGAAAAACCCCAAATCTTTTATTTTGAAGATTCCTCTTTTCAGTTGAGTTATGTTTTGTGTTTGCTTTGTTTTAGAGAGAGCCATCCCTGAAGACATGACAGCCCCAAGCGTCGCCGAGATCATCTTCGGTGTGATGTTGGTAGTGGCCCAGATGGAAGGGTGGATCGTGCCTCAGCCAAAGCAAAACGTGTGGGTCATGTTGGCGAAGTCCCTGCAGCGTGATGAGCTGTGCCTCTCCACCGGAGCAGCGGGAAACCCAATGTCAACATGCCTGGTGGGGATCCCTTTGAAGCCTGAAGAGTTTCCCGACTCCCTTACTACCCTGCTCCATGACGCCAACCGGGGAAGGCCGGCTCAACGTGTCGTCCGCTCAGCGCCGATGTATAAGATCAGAAGGCCAGCGAAGAACCCCCTCCTCCTCTGGAGAGACTGGCAAGCCACGCTGGAGAAGGCGACCGTTGAGCCCCAAGAGTTTGACCTTCTGGATTCCTCCCCAGTGTCATTTTGTGTTCATTTTCGTTACTACCCTTCTGACCCTGCCCCCTATCCCAAAGTGGTGCAAGTGAACAAGCAATTTCAGGCAGCCAAATGGTGCCAAAACATTGCCCACGTGAAGATGCCCTCAACCCTTAACCCTACCCCTCTTCAGTTGCCCAAAGGTTTATTTTTGATCTGTGGGGATCGGGCATGGGCAGGCATCCCCTCTCGCCTTCTCGGAGGGCCGTGCACACTGGGCCGGCTGTCCTTGTTTTCACCCAACACGACCCAAATCGAAAATTGGAGCCAAAAGAATAATTCGGCCATCAAGAAGCGCAGCCTGGACGACTTAGACCCAGACTGCGACTCAGAAATTTTCCATTGGAGTAAGCTAAAACGGGTAGCAGTGTCTGTTTTTCTGCCCTGGTTGGCCGCTGCTCAAGCCCTTGGAGAATTAGGCCAATTCGAGTGTTGGGTAGTAAAACAAGCAAATTTAATGTCAGCTGCGCTAAGCGACCTCCTCAAAGACGAGGAAATCACCAGGCAAGCCACCCTCCAAAATCGGGCAGCCATAGACTACCTGCTGCTCCTGCACAACCACGACTGCAGGGAATTTGAGGGGCTTTGCTGCATGAACTTAACATCAAAAAGTCCCTCCATTCGCCAGACCATTGAGCAAATGAGAGGCATGGTCCACCAGATAAAACAAGAACACGAAGACTGGGCCACCAACATCTTTTCTAACTGGGGACTGTCCGGATGGCTCTCATCCGTTCTGAAAACTGTTTTATGGATTGTTTTCATCATTTTTATAGTTTTAGTTGCGTTCGCCATTTTGAGAAGATGTTTAATTCAATCCGTTCTCCACCTTGTATCTCCTCCTCCCCAAGTTAATTGTGTGAATGCTCCTTCTCCTTCTTCCTCTCCTCCACCCTCTCCCTCCCTTAAAGACTGGTTCCCTGAGCCCTCTGCACCTCCTGCGGATGCAACCTCCTCTTTCTAAAAAAGAAAGGGGGAGATGTTGCCGTCCGTTTATTTTGTTCAGGTTATTAATTTAAATGGTTTGTTCTTGATGTTATTCCCCCCATGAGTTGTAATGGTTTTACCCGCTTGTCAGTTTTGTAAACCCCTCCCCTTTTTCCTGAACCTTCCTTGTCCATCACCCTGTTCCTGCCCCTGAACCCCATCAATCTATGTAAACCCCACCTCTTGTTCTAGCTCCTTCCCTGTCATTTATCCCTCACTCGAAGCCCCATTGGCGTTGTGACTGCCGCCCCTCCCACGTGTTATTCCTATTGGTCCCCAACATTGTAAACCCTCCCCCAACTCCTCCCCTGAGATGCCCTGATTGGTTCCTGTGTTTGTACCCTCCCCACCTTAAATTGGAGCGCACGGAGGTGCTCCTTGCTCAGACCGTCCCACCGTTGACCTTTCCAGTCCTTCCCCCATCCACTGCTCCCGACCCTGGAATAAAACCTGGTTTCTGGAGAGAACCTGGGACTCTGAGCCTCCTCCTTGCCTTCATCGGGCACCCACGACGCACCTGAGACCGCAGAGCTTGGTGGCTTACAGGCTCTGAAGGTTCAGTCTGGGACAACAGGCTCCCAGACCGTTCCCCACTCCCGGCACTGCCAGCGGCTAGGGAGCAAGAGCTAGCCAGGGCGAGGAGAGCCGCGGCAGGGGCAGCGTCAGCTGAGCTCTTGCCACCTTGACATTGATTATTCTGTAAGTAAAAAGGGAATTGAGAACTTGCCTCCAACATCCTCCAAGAATTTCAAGCCATTTTCCACCAGGGCTTCCACATAATCCATATCACGATCCCAATCTACAACGGAGCACACATGAGAACCCTTTTCAGTCCATTCTGGGATCCCCTTCTGCCTTAGGGGACTGGGCACTGCAAGGGGTTTGGGGAAGGCTGTGGGAGCCATGTGCCAATGGACACGGCCAAAGCTGCAGAGGGGCCTGGGGAGCTCTGGGCTGGCTCCTGGTCACTCTCCACCCTTTTGCCATGCCCTGTGCAACTTCCGTGGAGAGGTAAGTGGGGCAGCCGGGGGCTCCTGGGAGCTCTCTCCTCTCCCAAAGAGAAAACCCTCCCTAAAGCCCTGGGGAAAACAACAGCAGGCAGTGCCACAAATATCCCTTCCCCGCTCCATCCCTCCTGCCCTCCCTCTGCTGGGACAGCTCCTACAGCCCAGGGGGACAGAGCCAGGCCCTCTCAGGATGCAGTGGAGCCTTGACCTCCCCCTCTGAATTTTCCCCACCATGGGCACCCCTTTGCAGCCACTGCCAGGTTTCAGGATGTGTCTCTCATGAAGGGACCTCAGCAGGACCGCTCAGTAGCCAAGTGCCCTGAGCCTGCTGGGGATAATTCCTCTGGGCTCTGCCGGTTTTGTCCAGGCTGCGCCTGCACTGCCAAGCAGCAGAGATGGCAGCTGAAGCCTCAGCAGGGCTCAGGCCCAGAGGCACAGCAATTACCTCCTGGGACTGTGCCTGGCATGGCCTCCCTTCCTGCAGCAGAGGCTGCCAGTGAACCACTGTTTCCTCCAGGAAACACCGCCTTCAGCACAGCCTCTTCATGCACTTCTGCAGAAAGGAAGAGGCAGAGCTGGATCAGATGGAAACATTCCCCAGTGGGGAAGTGGCATCTTCAGAAGGCAATGCTTGTCAAAGGCACAGTTAAGGATCAGGAAAATGTCCAGGCTGTAGGGGCTGGGCCAAAGCACTCCCTCCTGCAAACAGCTGCCCCTCCTTATCTACCCCAAGATCAGGAAATTGCAGGGGATCTCAGGGTGTGCATGGCCTGTGCTGCAGTTTGGGCACCCTGCCCGCTGATGCCAAATGCCTTCCTGCAGAGGCTGGGGAGAAGCTGCAGCCAGGCCAGGCTGGGAAACAGCCCTGCAGGCCATGAAAGCAGCAGTGGGGCAGCGAGGCTGCCATGGATCCCTTCCTGTTGTGTTGGGCACAGCGTGTCCAGGTATGCAGAGAAAGCCCCTGGCTGCTGAGTGTCAGGAGAAAGCTGAGGGACATGGACCCACCATGTGCTCCCTGCTTGAATTCCTTCAGCATTTTCCACATGACTTCAAATCGCTCCTGGGATTTCTTCTCTGAGGTGTATTTGGTCTTTTCTGTTGGAGGAACTTAACAAAAAATATTTCAACCTCCCAGGAATGGATCTCAGAAAAGCAGTGCTTAGGCTGTGGGGTCAGCAAGGACACACTACTCACCCCTGTGATGGGAGTCAGGCTTTTGTGCAGCATCCAGCCCAGGAGCTGGGGAAATCCTGTCTGCAGACACACCTGTAACTAAAACAGCCACAGAAGCTTCTGTCACGTGGTCCCTGCCAGGTTGTTAATGAATATTCCTTATTATATATATAATAATATATATATAATGAATATATCTGCAGGTGTCCCAGAGAGCTTCAGATCTTCATATCTCAAGGCTAAGGGAGGAGCCTTCCCAGCAACCAAATCTAGAAGTAAACCAAGATGAGAATCATTCCCAGGGTGTGCCAGGGCTGGCTGTGGCCCTGGGCTCTCAGCAGGGCTCCCACTCAGGGCTGCTCCAGTGCCTTGGGCCTCTGGGCACTCAGGACCAGCTCCGGGAGCAGATGCAGAGGGAGTGATGTTGGTGCATGAGTCCCATTTCCCAAGGGCTGGGAACGAGCTCCAGAGGCCTCGGAGCTGAGGCACCTCCAGCTTTGGCTGCCGCCGCACTGTGCAAGGGCCGGCCCTGGGGGGAGAGCTGCTGGCACACAGCCCCGCCGAGGGCTGAGCCCAGCACAGCAATTACCTCCTGTGTCTGGGCCCGTACTCATGTGTGCCATCCCATTCCTTCCTGCAGCAGAGGCTGCCGACGAGTGACTGCTGCCTGCAGGAAATGCTGCCTTCCACAGAACCTGTATGTCCATGTCTTGAGAAAGAAAGGAGCCAGCTGGATCATATGGAACTGTTCCCCATTTGGGTGGTGGCATCTTCAGGACCCAGTATTTATCAATGACAGGGACCAGGAAAGTGCCCAGGTTATTTGGCCTGGGCCAGGGCCCTCCCTCCTCCAAACAGCTGCCCTTTCTGATCTGCTCAGAGACTGGGGAATTGCAGGGGATCTCAGGGTGTGCATGGCCTGTGCTGCAGTTTGGGCTCCCTGTCAGCTGATGCCAAATGCCTTCCTGTGGAGGCTGGGGAGAAGCTGCAGCCAGGCCAGCTTTCATGAGCCTTGCAGGGCATGAAAGCAGCAGGGGGCCGTGCAGGGCACAGCGTGTCCTGATGGGTAGAGAAAGCCCCTGGCTGCTGAGTCTCAGGAGGAGGCTTAGGGGGACATGAACCCACCAGGCCCTTTCTGCAGTTCGTCCACAATTTGTTTCTGGATGTTGTTTGATTCCTTCTCTCCTGTACGTTTGTCTTTGTCACTTGGAGGACCTCAACAGAAAACATTTCCATTTCCCAGTGGTTCCCACAAAACCAGTGCTCATCCTGTGGGGTCAGCAGGGAGACACTACTCACCCCTGCGATGGAAGTGGGGCTTCTGCACACCAATCAGCAAAGGAGCTGGGAAAGTCCTCCCTGCAGACACACCTGCAACTCAATAGTCACAGAAGCTTCTGTCACCTGGTCCCTGACAGGCTATCAATGATTATTCTTCCATGGGACACTGAGAACATACCTGCAGGAGGCTGACTGGGCTTCAAAACTTTATATAGCCAAGCTAATGGAGAAGCCTTGCCAGGAACCTTATCTGGAAGGGAGCACAGATGAGAACCTTTTTCAGAGTGTGCTGAGATATCCTTCAGCCTTAGGGAACTGGGCACTGCAATGGGGCTGGGTAAGGCCGTGGGAGCCAGGTGTCAGTGGACATGGCCAAAGCTGCAGAGGGGCCAGGGGAGCTCTGGGCTGCCTCCTGGTCACTCTCAACACCCTTTCCATGCTCTGTGCAACATCCCTGAAGGGCAGGCACTGCCAAGCAGCAGAGATGGCAGCTCAAGCCTCAGCAGGGCTCAGGCCCAGAGGCACAGCAATTACCTTTTGTTACTGTGCCTGGCATGGCCTCCCTTCCTGCAGCAGAGGCTGGCACAGAGTCACTGATTCCTTCAGTAATTGTTTCCTGCTGCACAGGCTCTCGTTTCATTTCTGGAGAATGGAAGAGGGACAGCTGGATCAGATGGGGCTGTTCCTCATTGTGGAGGTGCCATCTTCAGGAGGCAATATTTGTGAAAGGCATGGATGAGGATCAGCAAACACCCAGGATTTCAGGATTATCCCTGGTTGGTCCCTTCACCAAACAGCCCCTCGACCTGATCTACTCAGCAACTGAGAAATTGCAGGGGATCTCAGGGTGTGCATGGCCTGTGGTGCAGTTTGGGCTCCCTGTCAGCCAATGCCAAATGCCTTCCTGCTGAGGCTGGGGAGAAGCTGCAGCCAGGCCAGGCTGGGAAACAGCCCTGCAGGCCGTGAAAGTAGCAGGGGGCAGAGAGGCTGCCATGGATCCCTTCCTGCAGTGCCGGGCACGGCGTGTCCAGATGTGCAGAGAAAGCCCCCGGCTGCTGAGTGTCAGGAGAAAGCTGAGGGACACAGACCGACCTTGTCCTCCCTGCTACATTTCCTTCAGCATTTGCCATATATGTTCAGATCGTTTCAGGGTTTTCTTTAATGCTGTATCTTGGGTCTTCTCTCTTGGAGGACCTTAGAACAGAATATTTCCATTTCCCAGGATTGGATCCCCCAAAACCAGTGCTCAGTCTGTGGGGTCAGCCATGACACACCACTTACCCTGGGAGCTGGGCTTGTGTGGAGTAACCATCCCAGGAGCTGGCAAAGTCCTCCCTGCAGACACACCTGTAACTAAACAGTCACAGAAGCTTCTCTCATCTCTGCTGATCTGCACAGGCAACACTGAGGTGCAGGAGAGGTGAGGGGATCGTGCAGGCCGAGGGCACACACGTGCACGGCTCTGTCCTGGCACTTGCAGCAATGCTGCCCTGGCCGAGCTCTGGGCTCTGAGCTGGCAGCTCTCTCGGGGGAAAGGCCTTGACCTACCCTCACCATCTCCCACAGCCTCAGTATTTGGTGTTGGATGAGAAGCTACATTGTCTTCACCAAGAGGCTTGGCTGCAATGAAAGGCAGGACAAAACAGCTCCCATGGCTCTATAGGAGATCCTCAGGCTCCCTGGGGCCAGCAAAGGAGCTGCACAAGGCACAGCCCCGTGGCACAGCCCTGGGCCTGGCCCCTTCCCTCTCTGCTCTTCTCCGTGGCTGCACAGAGCACACGGAAGGAGACACTGCACTAGGGAATTACATGGGACATGGCATTGCACATGGGAAGAACATTGACAGCTAAATGCTCCTTCCTCCCACTGACAGCAATCCTGTGGGATCACTCAGGGCTCCAGTGGGACAAGGTTTCCAAATGCATCACCCCTGAGATTATGTTAAGGGAAATGGCACATGACTGAGCTCTTGCCACCTTGACACTGATTATTCTGTCAGGAAAGATGTATTGAGAACTTGCCTCCAACATCCTCCAAGAATTTCAAGCCATCATTCATTACTTCCAGGTAATCCATGTGATGATTCCAATCTAGATTGGAGTACAGATCAGAACCATGTCCATGGTGCATTCTGGGATCCCCTTGTGTTCTAGGGAACTGGGCACTGCAAGGGGTTTGGGGTAGGCCGTGGCAGACAGATGTCAATGGACATGGCCAAAGCTGCAGAGAGACCTGGGGAGCTCTGGGCTGGCTCTGGTCACTCTCAACACCCTCTTTCCATGCCCTGTGCAACATCCCTGGGGGGGTGACAGGACTAGCCTGGGGCCCCTGGGGACTCTCTCCCTCCCACAGAGGAAACCCTCCCTTATGCCCTGGGGAAAACCATTCGCCGCACTTCCCAGGGAGAAGGGAGTGCTGTCCTGAGAAAGGGGAACCAGGCCGCCTGCTCACCTGCTCCCTGTGCTCACCAGGGAGCAGCCTGGGCAGCCCTGTCAGGCAGGGCCACTGCCAGGAGGAGCAGGAGGAAGAGGCGCAGAGCAAAGGCCATGGTGCCTTGCCCACTGCCAGTCCTCCAACTCTTGCTGTCACCACTGTCCTGACACCGCTGTCCCAGTGTCAGCACCGCTGCCATAGCCGCCGCTGCTGCTGCAACAGTCGTAAAGGACTGACTGCTCCGTCCTTGTGGTGCTGTGCAACCACGGGGCTCTGCAACCTCTCTGACCTCAGAGCCTGCCGTGACCTCAACCTGTGTAACCCCAGAGCCTGCTGTGACCTCACAGCCTTGGCTGTACCCCTCAAGTGTTTTCCCATCTGACTGCCCTGATTGTAAATCTTTTACTTCATCAAAGGGCCATTGCTAAACAAAACCTTGGTTTTGCCTGCTGACATTGCTGGTCAGGTGTTGCTAGAGGACACGAACTATAGAACGAGGGTTCCAATCACACACAGCAACCAGAGTTTTTTTCAAGAGGCAAAAATCCTTTATTCTGGGGTTTTTCAGCACTTTTATAAGGTGTTCTGATACAGGTTATCTTGACTGGTAGAAGGAACAAGACCTCCTTCATCCCACTGGTGGGACAAGAGAAAAACACTCTCAGAACATCTGTGTCTTGTTTTGGGAAACCAAAGCTTATTTTCATAAACAGTCCTTGAGAGAGAAAAACTCCTCAAAAGACTTTCTCTTGGGAACAATCAGCTCCCGAGAGCATGAAATTCTCTCAGGTTCCGAAAATCATGTCCACAGTCAGGCTGCGTCCCTGGTGTTGCTCTTGATGGTTTCCTGGGCACTCCAGTGGAGGAGGTTCAGGCTCAGGTGATGCCACTGAAGGAAATGTGCCCTCAGCCCAGGGATGCTCAGCTTGGACTCCCCCAGCCCCTCGGGGCCCCAGCGCTGGTCACAGCAGCCCCTGCCTGGCTCCTGGCACCGTGGTCAGCCCCAGCAGCTCCTGGACATGGACGTGGACAGCTCAGCTGTGGCTGGTGCTGTGTGGGCTTTGCTGGCGCTACCAGCCGGACACTGGGGTAACAGCTCCATCTCTTTATTGGAATGGATGAAGGGGCCATCACCTACACTGGCAGATGGGCTCACCTGCAGTGCTGTTTAGAGGGCAGGGCTAGGGGCCTCAGGGACAGAGGAAGGGCCATGTTGGTCTCAGGTGGGGCTGAAGGGTGCTGGGCTGGTCCTGGTGTCTCTACAAGAACTAAGGATTGGTCTAGGCTGGGGCAGAGGAAGACCAAAAAAGGGACTGAAGGGACCTTGGGGATACCCATGGGGAGAAGAGTTGACTGTGGGATCTACAGGGTTATAGGAGGATTCCTCCTGTTCTGGGATGGCTGCTCTGGGGTCCTCTTCTCAGAGCTCTTGAGAGAGCTGCCCAGGCCCTCATTACTGAAGAAGAGCTGCTCAAGCTGTCAGGGTGTTTAGTGCAGCCACTGTCATTCAAATGCTGTCCAGAAATGCTCCTGTGGAGAGAGGAGATGGCTGAGGCCCCCAGCTGCCGCTGGCACACAGAGACCCTCCTGCACAGCAGGGCCCAGAGCAGCCAAGGCTCCCCAGCACAGCTGCAGCTGCTGGCACAGCTTGGCCCAGCTGGAGAGCTGCCCCTCAAGGCCCCGGCGAGCAGGGGATGGCTCTGGGCAGCGTCCCTGGCCAGGAGCAGGCCCCAGAGCATGTCTGCCTTTCAAGGGCAATCTCTTCCCCTCTCTTCTTCCTCCTTGCCTTGCTTTGCCTCTGCCTGCTGCTCCTGGGGCTGCTCTGGGCCAGGCAGCCTCAGTGGCAGCCAGCACTGGCTGCAGCCCGAGCGGGCTCCGCAAGACAAGGCCCCGCAGTGAAGAGGCCAAAGAAAGGCCTGGGCAGCAGCAGCAGAACTCTCAGTGGAGTTATTTGGACAACCACTGACTACCCACAAGTCCACAGCAGTCTCACTGAGAATATTTCCTGTCTGCAATAGACTTTCAAAAGAAGCTGTTTGAGGGAAAAATGAACAAAACACTCACCGTTTTCTCTTCCAGGCATAGCAGATTCCAAAGCAGCACAACATGAAGACAAGCTCTCCACTCACTACCATGGCCATTATCTCTAGTCAGCAGCGTGTTCCCTGATAGAAAGCCCTTTCAATGTCCTTCTGGGAATCAGGAACATGAGTTGTGGTGCTGGCTCCATCTACAGAAGCATTGGGCAGTGTGAGCCCGTGCTGTGCTCTGCTGAGCTGACAGCACACTGGATACTTCCAGGATGTTCTCTGTTTGCCCCAGAGCTGGGGCCTACAGGCACCTTGCTGCCCCTTGGCACAGGCTGTGCCACCCAACAGAGCCCAGAAGGCCAGGAGCAGAGCCCAGGGACAGTGCAGCTGCCTGGGCAGTGGCTCCTTCCAGGGACATGGGCCGGACCCATTCCTGAGCAGCCACAGCCACCCCTGAACCTCTCTGCTCTGTGACTGCTCCCCCAGCAGCTCCTAACCCTGTCAGGAGCCAGTGCAGACCCTGCCCAGTTGGGAGCCAGGGCTAGCTGCCCTCATGGCAGGGCTCCCACTCAGAGCTGCTCCTGTGCCTTGGGCCTCTGGGCACTCCTGACCAGCTCCGGGAGCAGCTTTAGAGGGGTGATGTTGGTGCATGAGTCCCGTTTCTTGGGGCTGACCTTTGGGCTCTGCAGTGGCAGCTCTCCCAGTGGGAAAAGCCTTGACCTACCATCACCATCTCCCAGAGAATCACTCCTGGATCCCAGGGGCACAGTTCAGGACATGGGATAGTAAGCCAGATCACCTTCATTAACAGGCTCAGCTGCAAAGAAAGGCAGGACAGGACTGGTCCTAGACAGTGCTCAAGATTTTCGTTCAGTCCAGAGGGGCATGGAATGCACCTGGGTGACTGCTGCCCTCCAAGGCACTCCCTCATCTCTGCCTTCCACTCAGGAGCAGGGGCAGGGGGACCACGTGCCTGCAGTAGCCCCACACTGGGATGGAAGGAGCCCCTTGCATGGCAGTCAGGGGAGAAGCTGACTGGAGCTGCCAGCAGCTCTGAACTGAGCCTCAGGCAGGGCCAGAGCTTGGCAGCGGCAACAGGAGCAGCTCAGGCTCCCTGAGGCCAGCAGAGGAGCCACACAAGGCCCAGCCCTGGGGCCCAGCCCTGGGCCTGTCCCCTTCCCTCTCTGCTCTTCTCCGTAGCTGCACAGAGCAGACAGATGGAGACACTGGTGAAGAGAATATTTTAACAGAAGGTGGGCATGATATTTTAGTAAAGGCCTGTCTGCACAAACCAGCCTTTGGTATAAGTCATGATATTAAAGGCTAATGTCCTTGAAACTTTCCTGAAGCAGAGAGAATGAAGCAAAACAATATCCTTGTGTATGAGAGAAAAAATGTAAACCAATGTGTATTAGCCAATAGTAACTTGCTTAGACCGCAGATACTGCAAACCCTTTAAAAGGTGCTAAAGATAGGAATAAATGGCGTTAACTTTTACTTCTGTGAAGACTCGTGAATAGTCTGGCGGTCTCTCAACATCTGGCTCTCTGAACAGGAACCTCTCACGGGCTGAGGGGATTCAGTAGTGGAGCTGGTGGAGCGGATCTGGGCGCTGGAAGCCGCGGACACGGATCGGTACCGAATAGGCGACCTGAGCGTGGTGAGACGCAGCACGGTGAGATGTGGAAAAAGGAGTCAGGTCACTGGGGGAGACTGAAGGTGGAGGAGTAAGTGAGGGGTCGTGACCCTCCCCCTGCCGTGCGCTGCTAGCATGGAAATTGAGTTTGTGGCAGCGAAAAAGCTGCTTCTGATTATTCTCATTAAACAAGGCAAAGCAGTCAGGGGATAAGACCTGGACAAGCTCGTTCTATGGGCTAGAGATAATAGGCGTGGGCGCCTGGAAGAATCGAAAGATATAGGAGATTTGTTGTGACAGAGAATAATTACAGAGAAAAGCAAGGACACTGTCTCTCAGTCCCACTTGGCAGATTGTAATTAATACCTTAAAAACCAGAAAAGCGAGATATGCTGAGGCTGTGAGCCCCGTAATTCTACCTGCGTCACAGCAGCAGATGTCTTTGCCTCCCTCTGCTGGGAGAGCATTCCTGTCTATGCCGTCCTTGGAGAGAGGGAGGGAGAGTCAAAGAGAAGAAAATAATGAGAAAGAAATTCCACAGCAAATGCTGAAACAACGAACAGAATCTTTTCAGCTATGGCAGGATGTGATACGTCCTGAACTATTTGCTTCCCTTTTGGAGACACTTTTAACACTACAGTATTATTTAAGTTCCAACTTTATTACCCTGGAAGAAGAGAAGCCAAATTTAGATTGGTTTCTACCCAAACCAGGGGGACACGGGGGAAAGCACTGAGGTGTGCACAGAGAGCAAAGGCACCCCCAGGGCAGAGGCAGAGCAGAAAAAAAATCTGCAAGGCCATGCTGGGCAATTACAGGAGCAGTTGAGCAGAAACAGGTGGCTCAGACAGCTTCAAAGAGAGACAAAACAGCCAAAAAACTGCTAACTTTGAAATTTATCACTGTAATTAAAAGTTGATAAGCTGCAATGGTCACCATTGTTACCACCTGGCCCTGAGAGGCTTTTCGTGTAACATCGCCTGTTTTAGTAAAATGGTGCCCTTTTTCCTCTATCTGTGAACAATGAGAAAAATATTGAGAGAAAGAACTGCATTTGTTAAAGTTAACTTTGTGAGGTTTTTCTTTCTGTTTTCCTCTCTGCGAGAGTATGTGGGGGATGACGGAGACTTTGCTCAAGCCTTCTAGAGATAACAGCAGAGAGCAGCAGCAGAGCGGGCAGTTCATGTACTTTTTTTTTTTCTTTAAAAAATGGGGGAAATTGATGCCTTAGAAGCATTTGATTAATGTAATTCATTAACTTCAAGGGGAGAAATGCCTGTGTTTTGTTGACAGGTTCAAAAAGGTCACCTGTTCATCTGACCAGACTGTCTGCCTCTGAACAGATGAGATCCAGTAAACACAGACGTCACCACACAACCTTGGTACTCCAAACAAAATCAGAAGTGGAGCTGTCAGGACACAGTTGTGTCTGAGCTCTACACAGACAGTTTGCCAACAGAAATTTTATGTTGTTATCATGATGTTGTGTCTCTACGAATTTTTTTCAGTTATTCTCTGTTTTAAGATTTAGAAGGATGTGAAGAACAAGCTGAACTTCGATGCCCTCAGTCAGTCACCGATCAGCTGCCAGTTGACATCACAGGAGCAGCGGACGTTCCAAGACTGAATCACGTTAAATCATTGTTTGTGAGAAGAGTTTTATAGAAGATCTAGAAGAGTGTAGAGACTCCATCTAACTGCATATAAAAGCAAATTGTAATTGTATTTTACCCTTTCAGCAAATTGCTTGCATGCCTTGATTGCATGAATACCAGAGCACATGTGTTAAAAGTAGTTAGATAATAGTTTAAGATAAAGAGTGTAGCTTGTGTGATAATTGTTATTTGTAGGTTATTGATAAGTTTAGAAAAGATATTACTATAAAGTATAAGTATTCCCCCTTCAAGAGTTAATGTGACCATAGTTGAAAGTTCATTTAACGTTAATGCCTTAATTGTGAGTCTGCAGGCATGGTGTCATTTGCATGGAACACACTGCTTATGGTAATTGTGCTGTGTATAGTCCCAGCTGTCTGCTAACTAACATCCAAAAGTGACAGAACATATGGGTCACTCTAGCACACTTGAGTGGCCAAAAATCAACGTGTTTTAGCCTAGTCACACCTGGAGATCCTTTTCACACCTGTCCCAGAGGAGTCCCTGAATGGGATCCTCAAGCATTTAAAGGTTTAGTTAGTAACGAGACATGACTGAATCGATTGGCAATATTACAAGAGTACAATCACACTGTTGGCTTCACATCAAAATAACTTGAAGCCTGCTGGCAAGCAAAAATTATTGAAGTTCTTAATGTTACCATAGGGCCCCCAGAAGAATTGGATTTGTTAGGCTCCACCAATACCTCAGGTGGATGGATAATGTTTGAGTCCCCGACAAAAAGTCATTCCAACAAAGTGGTGCAACACTGGGTTACAGTCAGTCCTATAGTTGATCTCATTACTCACACTGAAAGTAAAGTTTTTTATTCACGGTGCAATCTCAAAGGACAATTACCAAGGTGATTACCTAGTTCAATATTCCTAATCTGTGGAGATAGAGCATGGAATGGAATTCCTGCTAGTCCACATGGAGGACCCTGTTAACTTGGGAAACTTACTTTGTGTCTCGGTTTTAGAAGACAGGTGTCTGCCTTGCACTAAATCTGTGCCTCTAATATGTGTGTTGAGCTTTGACCTAAGCTGTGAGCCCCAGGCCCTGCAGGGTTCAGCCTCAAAACCTTCCAAGACCAAAATAAGGATTCTGTGAGGACAAAACAAACTGATCCCCTGAAACAGCATTTGCCACCACTTTCCCTCAAGGATCACAGATGCCCCTGAACTTCCAAGAGAGGAGCCAGCTAGGGTATTTTTAGCCCTTCCCTTTCCTAGAGGTGGGTTCTGAGATGCCCCAGTGAGAGCTCAGCCCCGAGGCCGAGCGCTGCCCCCGTCTCAGATGCTGCACACCACAGCAGCAGCCAGGAAAACCTGCCCAATACACCTGCCATGGGTGTTGGGCAGGAGGGACAAGCTCAGCACCTCCTGATTTGGAGGAGCTACTCTACTGTCTATTCACAGGCATTCCCTGTACATTCTCCCTTGGAAGACCTCTTGGCTTAGAAGGGTTGGCCATACCTGTGATACACTCTGTGACATCCAGCAGAGCTTGGCCACTCAGTTGACTCCATTGGTGGCCAAACTCTTTCATCAGTGATACTTTATCTACTGATAAAGTAGATCTTTATCTACAAGAGAAACACACTTTTCTGCTCACTCTTCAGAAGTCCTAAGTGAAAGGACAGTGGGGTGGGAAAGGGCAGGGGCAAGCCCATTTTATAAAATAAAATTTTATTTTTGAATCCTTTTCTTCTTTCCTTCCAGCTTCCTTGGGAGGGCTTTTTAATTCCAGAAGAAAAGCTCTCCTTTCACATTTGTAGATCCAAAGTCGTCTGCTGTACCAGGAGCTACATTAAACATTTCACACCAGGGACCTCAAGAGTTCAATCACATGTAAACAGTGGAAAGGGTTTGCATCCCAGAGTAAAAAGGAAGAATCCCATACTTGGAACACAGAAAGGCACTGAGTCAGGCAGTTCATGTGCTCACAGAGCAGCTGAGGTGGAGAAAGTGGAAACTCCCCTGGAAGACCTGCCTTTTTAACACTTCATTGCTCAGGCACATTCTCCAGTGCGGCATTTTCAGAGCTGACATCAATCTGTGTGGCAAAGGAATTTGCAGCAGCCCTTGCCTAGGTAGCTATTTGCTACAGCCATCTTGCCCCATGCAAAACAACATGTGGAACAAGGCATCATTGACAGCTGGATTTCTACCTGTTTGTTATAAGGAAATGAACTTGGTGAATCAAAAGTTCTCCTTTGAAAAAAGAAGCCAAAGAAGAAAGGTGGGAAATGGGCAGCGAATGCCTATAATGTAGAGCCTTCCAGGAGGCTGCTCTGCAGAAGCTCTGATGGGCCTGTGTCCCTTCATGCCAACAGCCAAGCTATTCATTTGGGAAATCAAATGGGGCCCAAGCAAACTCCAAAACCCCCTTGGCTCTGAATTCTAGCAAAGCTGTAGTCCAGGGCTTCCTCTTCAGACAAGCAGCACAGAGCCAAGGGCTCCTGGGACCTTTGGGAAATGCTGATGCACATTCAAGCCTGTTGGGGGACTGGTGTGTAGGGACTGCAGCTCCACAGCTTCTGGTGGATGTCAGCTGCAGTGTTCCACAGACAACAAGAGCTATCAGGGCTCTCAGTGATCTCTTGTGTGGCAGAGGCAGAGACACAGCTGAGGAGAGTCCATGTCAGGGCTCAGCCTTGTCTAAATGAGAAATGGATTCTTCCAGTGCTTTCACAGCTGCAGCATGAACCCCGGGATCCTTTGAGTTCAGGTTCTTTGTAACTCCTTCAACCAAATGGATGATCACCGGGCTCAAGGCATCTTCCAGGATGCCTGTGATTTCTGACAGCACGTCCAGCACCTTCTGCTTCACCTTCTCGTGGCTGTCAGATATTCTCAGGACAAAATAATCAAAAATCTGGAGAGAGCAAACAACATGACTGCTGGATTACAATGTCCTTGTTTGAAGAGGGGATGTGGACAAGCGCACTCAGCAACGTAAAAGATGAATCTGATCCTTTTGGACAGGTCAGCACTTGCTTGCACAATGTCACTGTTTTCCTGGGGGCCACTCACTGGAGTGGTTGCACAACCTCATGCTGGTTGAAAGATTTTCATCTATTTTGAAGAGGTTTGAGTGGGGAAAGAATAATTCCTGTGGTGTTTCTCTCCACCTGTAAATCATTAAATTAATTCCATTTATTAATTCAAAAAGGTGACCTTTGCTTTAGAAGTATGGAACCAGATATTTAATGTGCCCATTTTTCTATGCACTTGCCTCAAGTACTGAGGGCAGTTTTGATTTTGTCAAAACTATGGCTGGAGGAGATCTAAGTTTTCTTTTGTCTGTCTCTGGGTCTGGAGAAGTGCAGGGCTCTGATCAACTCTTCCAGGATCCACACCATTTGTCTAACTAACAGGAAGGCTTCTGAAATTTAATGTGCTCTACAGCTCTCATTAGAGCAGGTTCAGTCACTTGACAACCACATTATCAGGCACCATTTTCTGGAGAAAGGGAAATGCAGCTTCTGGGAGGTGAAGGCACAGATCTGTTCTTAGTCATTTTCCTCCCTTTCCAGAGAGTAAAATAGGCCCCCCATAGGGAGGGTGAGCACCATCTCTACCAAGAGGAATAGGGACAAAGATAGATATGAGTAACCCGGAGCTGTGCCTGTGCAAGACAAGGTGGTCTTTACAGAAGTAACCTTTCAAAAAATATGGGTTTAAACCAACCCAGCCTGATACTTCTCTTCCTCATGATCAACCATTTTTTATCGAGAGAATAATTGCCATGCTTTCAGCGCTGGTATTCCCTTCACTTAACCCAGTTGGGAGTAGGAGACAGCAGGAGCTACAGCAGCAGCAAACTCTGTCATCATCTGATGAACAGCATCAATAGGCCCCTGCCTGACAAATACAGCTGGACTGAAAGAACTTGTTCTGAAGCCTGGACCCAAATGAAATTTGTCTGTGTAAGAGGGACCAGCCTGTCCCAAACTGCCAGGATGTAGTGCCAAGACACACAGAATGAACTTCACTGCTCCAGGCTTGGGAAAGGAGCTAAAGGAAAGGAACAATGAAGATACCCTACATACTTGGACAATGTTAGTGGAGATGAGCTGGGGGCTGGTTTTGCACAGCTCGAGAAGGAATGCCACTCATTCCAGCTGTGTCTGAAACCCCTTGGCTTCCAGGAGATTGTAAAGCTTCTGGAGCGGCTCCGTTTCTTCCACAGATGGAGGTAACGTGACCTGGGCTTTTGCATGGTGTAGGAGGTGTTCCTCAGAGGTAGACTTCACCCTGGGAAATAAAACCAAATTAGAACTTGGTGGTGATAATACCTTCAGTTAATTGTGAGCAAAACATCTCGAGGAGCTTCCCTAATGATGTGATTTCAAGCTGGAAAATCATGAGGCTCTGAAAAACAACATGGACCTCATGACAATCATTACAGGAGACAGTCTGTGAGTAACACTCTCACCAGTGCTCACTCAGGAAAACCAAGGATGAGATGTATCTGATCTACCTTCAGATGGCTTCCCAGGCACACAGGTCTCACTGCTTTGTGGGGACAGACGGATATTACTTCCAAGTTTAAATGCCTCCTCATAGGGGACATGTGTGTCTTATAATAAGGAAACTCATCACTCTGGAGAAGTGTCTCTACACCAGGCATGACAATCTGTAACAGTAGCTCAGATGCATCTGAACAGATGAACAGGGGCATATCTGAAGGATCCAGGAAATCAGTAACAGAGATAAAATCAGAATAGTCAAAACAGACATCCCAGCACTATGCTAACATGATGTTTGCTTTCCCAGAGACTAGATCCACAACTTAACAAACCCACAGGGAACAATTCTCCTGGATCAACCTGTCTCTTCCATGAGCATTCCAATATCCTAGCTATGCTACTGAGGCATGTGGTCACTCTTCTGCCACCACTGAGCATGACAGAGCTAAATAACTCTCTTCTTATCAGAGGAGAACAGGTACAAGTAGCTCTGCCCCTGCCAGAAAGGACAGCAAGGACCAAATTCCTGTCTTGAATTTGGACTGCAGCACAGGGGGAAATAAACCAAACATGCTGTCCATCAAGCAAACAGTGTGAAGGACAGGAATATCATAAATCCACATTGAGACACCTGTTGACCAATGTTGCTTAGGAATTGCCTTGATACTTACTACTCAAACTTGGTACTGTTTGAGAGTAAGAAAGCCATGAATCAGCCAGGCCAAACAACTTGCACAGGAGCTGCTTTTTTGGGGAATGGCATCTTGCTTCTTGACTGGGACTTCTCATCAAAACACCAATCTGAAAAAGACTCCTCTCTGATGAAAAAGAACAGCCCTGATTGAATTTACTTGTCCCAAGTCAGGCAGCAGAGACACAGCCCTCTCCACGCCTCCACAACACTGCCCTTGCCAGTGCACTGGATCGTCTGAGCCACAACCAATGGGTGTCTTTTTGTCACCCAATTTCTGTGGAAACCTCTCCAGAGAAGCTGTGTTCAGTGTAATGCAGAAGTAGCCAATTTTTATCATAGAACATTTGCAGGGGATGGAAACAATCTCTGGCACAGGTCATCTCAAGCAGAAAGAATTTCCTGAGGAAGACACATGTAAAGCTTGTCATGTGCTTTGTCCCATCTAACAAAAGTGCTCAGTACCGTTTGCTAGAAGGCAATGTGGCCTGGGGCTACTCTGAGGAATCGCTGCTCTTCTTCACTGGCATCTTGACTCAGAACTTTCAAAGTCTCCTGAGACCCACACAGGTCCTGAAAAACAGCAGTCCACTGCAGCCTGAAAACGGAGACGTTGTCGGAGTCCACCGAACCGACCTGCCACCAGACCAACAACCAGACAGAGGCCAAACCGTCCTGCTACCAGGGCCACGACGAGAGACGACTGCCAATGTCATACCTGACACTGTGACAGTTCACAAGTCTTCTTAACTCCCTCCCCCTTCCCCTTCTTGCCCTCGTTGCCTAGCCCAAATTGCCAGTTTACACCAAAATGTACCTCTGTGCTGCTGCTGGTGCCGGGTCATGTGTCCCCAATACACAGAATAACCTTGCTTATAATTGTTTGGTTTGTTTTAAAGAGGGGGGAGATGGGAGAGAAAAGGAAAAAAGAAAATAAACCCCGCCCCCGCCCTCCAAAAATCAGAGCTAGTCTTTTATGTCCTGTTATAGAAAATGGAGAGCAAAACCATCCTTGAGTTCCTGATGTTCCCGATTATTTGGATGCTCCTGAAAACATCAGCTGTAGAGGCCTGGCTAGTAGTCATCTAGCTAGCTAGATGGGCCTTCACTCTTCTGGTTTTCCATCTCCTACAAAGACATAAAGAAAGCCCATGACTCTTTAGAATATACAGTAGGACAGTCCCTGTTTAAAACAAAGGTTAGAACCTCAGGATCACAGCTACCAAGGCTTAGGGAGACATTTCCTGGCTTACAGAAGGAAATGGACCAGAGATTCAGTGATGCCAACTCTTTGTTCTCAATAGCCCAAGGCAGGTTATGGGTGCTGCCATACTGAGCAGCACTCTAAAATCCCAATTTCATTAGTCTTGAGCAGGAATGGGAATAATGCAAACTGGTAGGCAATGAGTGTTCTTAAAGGAAGCAGCAGAAAAATTTAGATTCTCTGGGGGCTGGCCCATTGTGTTGGAAGTTGATTTGATTCAATACCTGCTCTCCCTGTTCCTCCACAAAGTCACACTCCCTTCTATAATGTAGATAAGAAGAACAAAAACAAAAACCCACAAACAAGCCTATGGTTTTCCACTGGACTCTGCTGAATTCACTAAGCTTCCTCTAGCTCCACAGGGCTCGAGAGCAGGGCAGTATTCCCAGCAGACAGACAGTAATTGTTGTAATTGGGATTGACATGTACATCTTTTGTATATTTGGAAATTTTCATGGCACTACTACATGTCCAATGTCTTTTCCAAAGATTCTGTTATCTTCAGAAGCACAATTCTCACTTAATTCCTTTACTGGGGGCAGAGTTTGGAGAGCATGGTGAGGGGTTACGCTGAAATGAAACCCCATTTTCTCCTCTTCCCTTTTCCCCTTTGTGATATTCAAAATATTCAAAACCCCACTTCTTCCCTAAGAATATCAGTTCCTTTGTAGTCTGCAGATGAACAGGCTGAGGATTAACAGCTCATTCCCAGAAGCAAAGTGATTCAGAAGAAGAATGAGATAAAGACTGATTAGGTATGTTTGAACTCATATTAGCAGTGGCAATCCTTGCACAAAGGAGACATTTCTCCTGCCAAACACTTACTTTCTTCTTAATTCTTGACAGAATATCTTCCAGGTCATGGGTAGAAACAGATTGCTCCAAAAGCCTTTTAAATTTTTGATGATTTAGCAACATCTTCACCATCTCCTGTCCATAGTGCCTAAGGAACAAAGGAAGGAGAAGAAAGAAAAGTGAACAAACATAGGAAGAGTGTTAACAGAAGAGGCTGATACCTCAAACTCATCAGGTGCAATCCTTGCATAAGAAGGCATTACCTACTCAGCAAAGAGAGACATTTACCTCCACTTGTTGCTGCACAGTGCTGTCAGCTGAACACAAGAGGCAAGAGGAGAATATGAGGCAACAGAAAATACCATTTCATTCTGAAACTGTGTGTGTGGCTCTTGGATCAATGGATCCCAGGGAACAAGCAAAACACATCTGCTTTGTTGTCAGAGACCATTAGCAGTGTCTTGCTGCCATTGCACAATAATTTGCCTTCCTTTGACTGGCAGGGAAGCCAGGACAAAACACCTCATGCTTCCTATTGATTCTTCTATACCATATGTATGGACAGGGGCAGCTAGTTGTTCCTGTGTTATTGGCAGTTATTAATGGGAATCTAATCATCAACGTAAATGAATATAATTATCAAAGTAAGGGGATGTTGGTGGTTTGGGTTGATTTTGCCACTAGGAAACCGCAGTGCTCTTCAAGAAGAAATTTGGAGGTCATTCAGCCACAGATAGCAGCATTATAGAAATTTGCAAGAGAGGTTTAGAAAGACTGAATACTTTGGCTAAAGGTCCCTGAAATATTTCTAGGAAAGTCCTAAGTTAATGAGAAATTGATGTTTGGGATCCTTCAGTGATGAACATTAGCCACCACTTTGGCATTGGGTTGTGCACCTAAGGCCAAACAAAACTGTTAGTCTGGCTAATCTGAGCTCTTTTGATCACAGTCAAGAATCCTTAAAGTCACAGGAAGTTGGCAATGCTCCTTCTTGCTGGACATGCTCAGGTTACCCAGTACACTCATTTCCCCAGGGAACACAGAGCACTGGTCACAACAACAAGGCTGACAGAGCTCAAGAAGCGTTTGGACAATGCTCTTGGGTACATGGAGTGTCTCTTGGGGTGTCCTGCACTTGGCCAGGAGCTAGACTCGATGACCCTGATGATTCCCTTCCAATTCAGCGTATTCCGTGATTCTATGACCCTTATCCACACGGAGAGGCAAAGTATTATTTCCTGTAGTTCCTACACTTTTCTGGATTTCCCTTTTAATGCCAGACACCAAACAGATTTCCTGTTTTAGGAGGTGAAATGAAGATCATTACCTTGTGTCCTTGTGACAGTCCTGAGCAAGCTTCCCTGCCACCTGTGCCAGGCTCTCAGCCCTGGGTGTGTCTGCGAGCTTCGTGACTCCAATTTTCCCCATCAAGGACAGGAGGAGTTTGGCCGCACACTTCCGCACCTGGACATAGCGGCTCCTGGGAAGAAGAGAGCAAACACTGGGACACAGGGAGAAGGAGGCACAGCAGCACAGGCCTTGGCCAGAGAATGCTCCCTGTTGTTGCTGGGCAAAGGAGGCCTGGGTTCTCCTGCAACTTTAGACACCTGTAGGAGGTTCTGTCCTCAGCTAAACACAAAGTTAGCATTGAACAGAAGGACTGCCTGCAAGGAAGAGGGAGGAATTCAGTCTCCCTGCATTATCTGATATTCAATCTCTTTCCCAAAATTTGCTCTGAGAAAGATTAAAGAAATAGATTACATAGAAATTCTTTAGAAGTTAATGACAACTCATGCTGTCTTATCAGAGGACACTCACTACACAGAGCTGCAGCAGGATTGAGGCTCTTTCCACCCATTTATCCCCAAATCTGCAGACCTTTGATAAAAAAGAAATGCAGGGAAAAACATGCTGTGGGGCTTGACGTTGCAGAATATCCAGCAATGCTGCCTGTTCCTTCTGGGAGGCTTGGCAAGGGATACATCTGAATGTTTTACCCTATTCCAAAGCTGAGGAAGGGGTGGCAGGCAGTTTAGCCAGGTTGTCCTGTTCTAGAGAGTGTCTCTTGGGAACTATCAGGCCCAGCACCAACACTGAAGGCAGCATTTGCTTCAGCTGTCCCATGGCAGTCAGCCTGTGAAGGTGCCAGTAGAGTGATTCATCATCTCAAAGCTAACATGAAACATCAGTTTGAATAGAAAGTAAAGCTCTAAGGCCAGGACAGTACTACAAGACTCCTTTTGGCAGGAGTTGCACCAGCTGTGCAGGCTGTGCCCCATCCAGTACATTCTCCCCCATGTACTCCTCACCCCAGCAAGTCCCCTCCTTCTTTCTCAAGCTAATGGCATAATGAGGATGCATGGTTTTTCCCTGGGCCTCTGTGCTTGGCACTGTGAAATATCAAAGAGTGCTCACAGCTGCAACTGCAACTGTCCCTCTTCCCACAAAAGCCCAAGGCTCTATCCTTAGCCTTTGCAGGCACTTTCCCTTCCCCACCATTCACCAGTTCTGGGAAGCTCTGACAGGCTGGGAGGACTCCAGGAAGCAGCAGGAAGCTGAGTCAGGGGAGGTTTAGGTTGGATATCAGGAAAAGGTTTTTCACCCAGAGGGTGGTTGGGTACTGAAACAGGCTCCCCAGGGCAGTGCTCACAGTACCAAGCCTGACAGAGTTGAAGAAGCATTTTAACAACAATCTCAGGCACTTGGTGTGATCCTTGGGGTGCTCTGTGCAAGGCCAGGAGCTGAACTCGACGGTCCTGATGGGCCCCTTCCAACTCCCCACATTCTACAGCTCTGTGATTCTGTGAACTAATAGGCTGCAGGAGGGCAGAAATAGGTGACAAGACGAAAGAAGTGAGGTTGGTGGGAGAACAAAGTCACTGAGTTCACAGAAGATGCAGGGTGCAGGAGCCTTCCCTCCCACCATTCCCATTCTGTCTCTCATCCCTTCCCCCACCCACACACAAGAAGGTGAAGAAGATCACTAAAAGAAGAAGAAACTACTTGTCTTCCCTGTCCATGAGAGCAGCCAGTGCTCGTGCAGGACTCACGTTCTCAACCATGATCCCCAGGGTCTGATTGGCTGCTTTCTCAACAAACTCTGGGGAATTCCAAACCATTGGGAGCAGGACCTGAGCAACCTCATCCACCTCGGAGTCCATGTCCTTCTTCAAGGTTGCAAAGAGCTCTCCAAGAGTGACGATTGCAGCGTAGGACACCCTGGAGCGGAGGTTGCTCACCTGGGGAAGTGATGAGAGAAACATAAGAATCACCTTGAAAAGAAAACCTGTGGCCTTAGACAAAAGTCTCAGGAAATGACAACACTTTGTCCAGGAGAACAAAAAGCACAATAAGAGCAGGAGAGCTCAAGCACAGAAAGACACTTAGTCTGGTACCAATTTCGGGCCTCAGACCTGCTGACAGCAGGCCTAAAAACAATTTCACTTAACTCTTCTATAATGTCCACCCCTTTGATTGAGGTCCTTTTGTTCAGAAACAAACAAATTAAACACGGGCTGCTAGCAAACCGTAAGGCACAAGTCATAAAGACAGAAGAATCATGTGCTCCTGTTCAAAAAAGCAACACCAGAAGTTGAAGCACTCAGCCAAGAAACGGAAAGCACAGGCTCAAGTCTACAGACTAATTGGCAGTGTTGAATTACAGCTCAGGCAGAGGTTAAGACTCTGGTAAATAACATAATTAGTGTCTCAGTTTGTGCATTTGCACCTTGCACTACAATGACACCTCACTCAAAGATGAGCGTCAGACACCCAACCTACCAGGAAATACAGCTACATGCACACACACATCCTAGCTGACAGACACTAGAAATATAAGGTCTAAAAACAGAACTGGAGGCAATTCCTGAGCACACATGGACATGAACATGCACATATCTACTCTACACACCATGTATGAAGTACAGGGGACAATTCAGAAGAATGTTCTCACCTCGCTGGTAACTGCCAGGTAAATTTCACAAAGTCTGCAAAGCACGACTTCTGAATGGGACCCAGCCAGCTGTTTGATGCTGGAGAGTGCCTTCTCCTTCAGCTCCCTGAAAGGCAAGTACCAAAAAGATTGGTTTTTCTCTCCACCCAAGAACTAGGCAGCACCCTCTGAAATGACCAGGCTGGCAGCTCAGGGGCACCTCAGTGGGAGGTGCTTTTCAAGGAGCACTTAAGCAAATTGTGCAACTTGTTGCCACAGGATGCTGTGGCTGTCAAAAGCATACACAAATCGACGAGGCAAATAGAGGATTTTTCTCAGAGTCTTCATTTGTGGCCATTTTACAAGATAGCCTTTCTGAAACCTCTGGCCCATGAAGTTCCTCTGTCACTGCTTCCTAGAAGCTGTGAGACCAGACCAAGTTGCTGTTTCCTGTCACCTCCCTGTTCCTGTCCCTGAAACACAGTCCCATTGGGCTGTTCCTGGGGCATTTTCCTTCTTTACCAGCCCCAGCAGGCAGTTCAGCAGTAAGAGACTGCACTGGCACTCTGGAGCTGACTTTCCACTCTGCAATTACGCCTGTCTGTCACCCACTCCACTCCTCTTCCACATTGCCCAGAAAAAAGCAGCAGCATGTCCCAGAAGACTCCACATCTGGGCAAGAACACTTGAAACTCTGGCAAAACCCCCTACCTAAAACAACCCCCATAACAGCAATGTGTTATTTAAAAGGTGCAAACAACAACTCCATCTCTCAGCACCTCCTTTGTGCAGGCCCTCAGCTACAGCAAAGTTGGTGAGGCATCAGGGATGCAGCACAGGGCTGGTGATGATCCCACGGGCACCCCTGAGTGTCACCCAGACACCCCCACACCTGCAGATGCTCTCTGCACCTCACAGGGCACCAAAGAGAAATGGGGAAGAGAAAGCAGAAGAGAAAGGGCAAAGCAAAGGCGACTGCACATGGAGATGCATTGTAGCAGATTTTTCATGTTTATCCCAATGTGAATGGAGTCCTTATCCCCATGTGAATGAAGCATCCACCAGTGAGTGGATGCTAACACAGACATCAAAAAGACAATCAATACTGATAGTAAAGTCTTTTAAAATCATAGAAAATCTGGGGACTTAGAAAGAAATTTAGGCTTGGCAAGCCCTGGGAAAAGTAGGTCCTGGGAATGGTCGGCCTTGTGCTTGCTAAAGATCATGTGAAACTGCACCTGTGTAATCAGTATATGATGAATGATACAATTGTTAGATGTGATTAGATACAATTATTGTTTAAAGAACATGAGAAACAATGTGAGGGGGTTTTGAGGGGATCATGAGAAATTCCTGCTTGAGTAAAAACAATGGATACAATAGAACAATGTAAGTTTAATAATTAACATGTAAGTTATATAATGATAGAGTATAAAAACATGTTCAGCACGAAACCAAGGCAGGTCAGATTTGGGTATGAGTACCCCTGACACCCAGAGCTCTTCAATAAAGCACCTTCATATAATCATTCCATGATTATGTGTTCCTGAACGCTAACAATACCAACTAACATTTGTCAAGTTAGCACCTCTGGGCCTCCTTCTGCCTGTGTCAGATTTTGGGACACGATGTGAGTTTTGACCAGGCATCTCAGGCCCATATGATGCAGTGAGAAGGAAAAAGTTGAAGGAAAACGTTGAATTTCAAAAGTGCAAGATTCCTAGAGGATTATATTTCTTTTTCCTTCTCTTCTGCCATGAGCCCTTCTACAGTAATGACAGGCTGAGGGACTTGAAAGCACAAGTCAGGCCATTTCTCAGAAAGAGGAACTCCCTGGAGCTGCCTGTGGCATTCACATGCAGGAGGTGCCAGGGAGACCCTGTCAGCTGCCATCGCTGTCAGCAGTGGGACCAGAGAGAAGAAACCTTACTCAATCCCACTGGGCCAGTGCCCCAAGGCACCCAAATCTCTACACTCAAAAGTGCTGCCGTCCTGCTTCTGCCTTCAGCCAGCAAATCATCTTGTCCCACAGCTTTCTCTCTTCCCTCAAGATTGCCTTTGCAGCTCCATGAAGCAGCAGGCAAAGCCAGCAAAGAGCAGGGACCTGCTGCAGCTGGAGCACTGCTGCAGACCAAGGCCAAGGAAAGGCTGCTGTCAGATCTTTATCCTCCCACTGCTCTGCAGTGGTTTCACTGGTGCTCCTTGGCCCTCTGGGCTCTTGGGGCTCAGAGGCACTAGCAAGATCCACTTCTGAGCTACCTTAACGCTAAGAGGGAGACAGAGTGAACGGGGCCTTTCTTACCAGTCATCGCTGCCCAGCAAGGAGAGTGCCTTGAGCAAGGCCTGCTGTAGGTCACAAGAGGCTGTGTCCTTCTGCCTGTTCCCACGCAGCGGCTCCTCTCGACGCTTGGCACCAGTGGCCGTCTGCCAGGTCACTGTAAGGACAGGGTCAGCCATGAGCGCTGCAGCCCCGGGCAAGGCACCCCGCCATGGAGCGGCCTGCAGCCCCACCTCCCAGCCAGGCTTCCATGTGGGACAGAGTGGCACTGGCTCAGACACTTCCCTGCTGCCTGGCTCCTTGGGCTGCTTGCTTTCTCCCAGCCCCCCCAGCTGGGCACAGCTCCAGGCTAAAGCTGACAGCTGCCCACACACACCAGCTCCCAAGTGCCACAGCTACCACAGGCAGCGGCAGCTTCCTGAGGCCGCCGAGCTCCCACTGCCTGCCAGACAGCGCCCACCAGCAGCACTTGCTACCCCAGGAGGGAACCCCTCAGCTGCCTCTCTTGTCTCAGCACCCTGATTTCCCCCAGCCCCGAGGACAGAGGCACTCTGCAGCTCCCTGAGGAAGCACCTGCAGCTGCCTCGCCACAGTCCCAAGCCAAGGCTGAACAACCCAGCCCTGCTGGGCCCGGCTGAATCCCCACGCAGCAGCGACCAGGGAGCAGCGATACCTGACCCTTCACTCCTGACAGCGCCTCTCTTTCCATTGCCTTCAAATCTTCTAGACAGCAGGCAGCTGACTGCACATACATTGTAGCCTAGTTGGCCAGGGAGTACTTTATGGATTTTGCTCTTTCCAAGCATCATGAATCTTTGCTCTTGCAGAGGTACACACTGGCTGTATTTCAAAGATGCTGAGGTGAAATTTGTTTGTCATCAAATGTTCATGTTTGTGAACTCAGCAGTGCCTAAGCCTTCACTTGTGGAAAAATGCAATTTCCAGTCTAGACAGTTGATAAAATAGCCTTCCAAATACAAACTCTGATAAAAATATGCAAATGCAGCTGCAAATGGTTGCCAGACACATGCTCTTGATAATCAGGTGTCCAGGCTTTTCCTTATTTGAAGTTTTTGTAAGGAAAAAAATGTACATGTGTCATGGGGTAGCTTTACCTTTAAGACAGCTTGGAGGGAGAGGAAGTTGAAGCTGCTGGTGGCTGATGGGAGTTTTTCCCTCCTGACCAATTATCGGTCATTTCCAAGAATTGACAGCAGATCTGACCATTAAAAAGTGAATTCAACTTGTAAACACCCCCTTAAGAAGTACAGACAGAATTCTCTTGTTCTCTTTGGTTTCCGGCTTCGGACAAGGTAGCAAGGCTCTGTCTCGGCCTCCTTCCCCCCTCTCCAGGCCTACAAGGCCGCGGGGTGGAGGGGGGGGAGGGGGAAGAGAAGCAGCGCTGGTCAGCCGGGCTTGATTTTCAGTTTTTGCTGCTAGACTGAAACTTAACACCATGAACTCTTGCAGTTTTCTTAAAGCTTTTAATTCTTTTACTACCTGGATAAACATACAGATTACTCCTTTTCTCAGAAAGACAGAGACAATCAACATAGAGGAGACATCATAGAGCCACCAAAAACAGTGAAGAAAAGAGTTAAGTTTAAATAAGAAAGAGAGAATAAGGAGATGCTTTACAGCTGAAATATCTTTCTGTTAAAGCTATGGAGATGGACAATAATAGTATAAAAAGACTCCTTTAATTCATGATAAGAGTATTAGGAGGAATGAGATATTCAAAGTGTAACTTTTGAGCAGAAGAGGGAGAGAGAGAGTGCTTGTGATACTGTGAGTTGCTGGAATTGAGTTGAGTGAAGATTTTGAAGCTTTGGGGGCAAAGAGAAAACTGTTTTCCAGGAAGGCTCACAGAGACAAATGAAGAAGACTTCTGCCTTTGAATAACTTATCCTTAAAAATAAGATTCCTAAACTCTGTGACCCATACACACCTCGGAGAGATGTGAAATGGGAGGAGAAGATCTAATGACAGATTTCCGGGCAGCTGGCATTAGAGAAATAGAAAACTATGATGAAAAATAGTTTTCTCGTGAGAAACTCCGTAAGCTAACAGAAAGAGACTTCTGTTTCTCTACAAAGACTGATGAAAGACTGTAGCAAGAATTAAGACTGTTTTTAACCACCAAAGTCCTAAAGTTATTTGTCTCTATGTTGTCATGTGTACAGAGAAATAGTTAAGATGTAGAAGATAAGGGGGTTTTCTGAAAGTTTATTCTGGTATTCTCATTCTTGTAGTTTGTTAATAAACTGTCTTTATTCCTTTTAAGTCTTAAGCCTGTTTTGCTCTTGTTTTAATCCATATCTCACAACAAAAAAATAAGTAGTTTTTTAGTTACTGGTTTAAAACCACGACAACATGGTATGAGAAATATCAGATGATAAAAACATTTCTTATGAAACCAAATTGTCATCAAAAGCACTGTCCATCCAAAATTTCATGTTGTGCACTCAAAAGATCATTTACTAATGTGTGGATGAAAACATCTGAGCTGTCTACAATGACGGAGTATAAACATTGCACAGAACCCAGATGAACTGCTCTAGACTCTCTAGGGTTTCTGTGCTACCTTGCCTGTTCTCACAAAGTATACTGTAACATCAAAAATATTCAGCCAGGAGCTAATGTGGATGTCACTGATGTACCTCAGACACTGACATCAGTGATGTCACTGCAGAAGTGTGTAGACATACACATCTAGGTTCACTATCAATGGAGAGCCACGTCACGCTAGTTCTGGTCAATTCTGAACATGGAAGTAGCACCTCTAGAAAGGAGCATTCCAAGTATCAATCCTAGCTCCTTTCTTTTTCATCTCTCCCTACTTGGAATGATAGCACAGGCACTCTACCCACAAGGGAGAGACAAGAGCCACTGGGGACTATCTGCTGGGTATTTACTGCAGGCAGCAAACAGCCTGGGAGCACCAGGCAGCCCCGCCCGGCTGTCACCTGCTACATACGGCCACTGTACTTGGCTGGGGGGACACAGGAGGCACTGCTTGTTCCCTCTTGGCATTGCAGGCCGTGGGATGGCAGCAGTGAGGAGCCACTGGGCACTTCTGGGAGCAGCAGCACGACTGCACCAAGGGCTGACTGCCATGCAGAGACAGCCCTTGCTGGGATAGCAGAAAGCTGGCTGCAGAGCCAGACAGCAGCACGGGCAGAGGGCCGAGATGGTGAGTGGACAACTGATCGTGGTGGTACTCGTGGGTGCCCAGTGAGCACACCCTGGCACACTGCCCCACACCACATACCTGCAGTTACAGCTGCCTCCTGGCACCAGTGCTGAAGTTTGGACTATCAGGTGGGGCAAAAGCCAGAGCTTAGGCCTTCACCACTACTTTATTCAGCTCCACTTTCCAATGGATCTCTAAGAACCAGCTGCTCCACTACTGCAGAGCTGGAGTGACTCAAAAGTACATTTGCTCTTCATTCTCAGGACAGGCTAGGGACCCAAGATCCAAGCTGTGCTGGGTGAGGCAGGTGGCAGTTTGGGCTTCTTGGGGCAGGAAAAAACCCGTGTGGGAAAAAGCTGCCTCGGAGCAGGCTTACCTGAGGAATTTTGTGGGAAGCTGCCATCCCCATGGATGATGGGCATATTGGGCAGTACGGGCACATTGTCCTGCTTCCTCAAGACCTTCTTCTTCAAGGCACTACCAGGGTGTTTTCTCTGCACACTGGAAGCTGTGCCATTGACAGGCAGTAGGCTAAAGCCTGTGGGGAGACCAAAGAGGAGCTTGTAAGTGAAGACTGCTGCACAGGGTGAGGATGGAAAGGGCCAGAAAACTTGCTGGAGTTGGGTAACATCTCTTTGTTATCCCAAAGAACTTCAAGTATAACACTGGCACACTAACATGGGACAGTGATCCCAGAATCCCAGAATCCTAGAAGAGTTTGAGTTGGAAGGCACCTTTAAGCACCATCTAGTCCAACCCCTGTCAGCAGGGACATCTTCATCTAGATGAGATTCCTCAGAGCCCCATGTAAATTGGCTTTGAACACTTTCAAGGTTGGATCAACAACAGCTTCTCTGAGCAAACCCTTCCAGTGCTTCATCCCCTTCATTATAAAAACATTCCCCCTAGTATCTAATCTGAATCTACCCTCTTCTAGTTTAAAACCAAATTGCAGTGATGCTTCCCCTAATAAACAGGGAAAACCCGGTATTGCTTTGCTTTTGTTTTCCTGTTTCAGAGGCTGGCTGGGGAAGTTACCAAATGAAAGTGCAGACAGCCTTGTGTGATGCCCTGGGGCTGAGTGATGCCTCCTAAGGTCCCTGCTGCCACCCTGGGGGCAGCACATACAGCACTGCAGTCAGAGCCCCTCAGCCAGGATTCAGTCAGGAACACTGCTGGCTCCTGGGGCTACAACAGAAGCACTGGCTTGGGGCTTCAGCACAGCTCTACAGTGCCAGCTCCTCTGCAGGCTATGGCAGGAGGAGGATCTCTGGTGTTTCCATTGGAAGCAGTTGAATTTTGTTTCTTCTCGGTTCCACCATGGCTGAAGAGCATTCTTCTGGACTCCCCTTCCCTGGAGGCTGCTCTCCAGGAGAGAGTCTGAAGCCTCAGTCAACTTTGCAAGACAAAATTTTCTTCTCTGAAAGGCTTTGAAGGTTAAGGTGGGAAGCTGATATTCTGTTTTTGACTCAGTGAGGCTATGGGCTTCTGTATATTTCTTGGGGGAGAAGAAAGAACTCCTCTTCAAGCTTCCACTCAGATGCAATCAGAGCAGCCCCCCAGTCTGATTGCAGCACTGTGCAAAGGGCAAGCGAGTGGTCAAAAAAGACTACAAGTGTAGCCACCACCTACTTGCTTCTTCTGCATTCCCACTGTCAACTGTCTGTGCAGGCAGCTGCAAGGATGTTTTCCTTTGTGTCCTTTTCTTCACTTCTTCCTCAATAAGCTCCTCAACCTTCCACTCTAAGTTCTTTTGAGCCAACTTGCATAATGCATTGCAACTAGGTCTAGTTGCAATGGAAATACATCACAGATGTAAGCAGAGATACCCAAACCAGACACAACAACTCATCAGGAGCACAGGGTCCATAGAGTGCCACAGCCTTTAATGCAGCTCCATATTCTTTCCAATAGTTTCAGAAGAATGTCTCCCGTCTTCACCTTGGCAATTACACACAGGGAAGTGGAAGACTTTAGGACCACAACCTTACACTGCTCCAACTGCAACCTATGACAGGAAGCCCTGCTTGAAGCACAAAAGTCATCGGGGTGCTCCAAGACAGATGAAGAGCTCACATGCCCAGTGAGCAGGCAGTTCAGTTCCTACAGGCCATGGCAGCAGAATAAAAACCACGTGCAATATGCAGCAAGGAGGGGTAACTGCTCTTGCTTAACACTCATGGCCAGGAATTGCAGATGTTTTTCACTCCCTGGCTTCTGATGGACTCTGAACTCTGACCTGTTCTGAGGGACTCTGAAGGACTCTGAAGGAAGTCTGCTCATCTATGTCTTTATCCCTTACCTTTCCAAAGCCATCCCTCAGGTCTTTGTCACTCCTTTAGACCAGTTCTGCTGGGATAAAGTTCTGCTGCAAGGAGAAGTCCTTGGCTTGGCTCAGTGGGAGGCCTGGTAATGGAAGCAAAGGTTCGTGTAAACCTCTGGCAGACTTCAAGCCCTCAAAAACGTCATGTGGGCAACAGGCAAGACAGGTTCCAGACTGCAGAGCTCTCATAAGACACAGAGATTGTGTAGGAGAGCAGCAAGGTACATATGCCTAGACCCTCTCCCAGTGGATGTGCTACTGGCAGCAGACAGGACATTACTCTGTTGGCCAGCAGACTGAAACCTGCTGCATGATGAAGGCCTCAGCCCCTGGATGCTGGAGAGCCTCGGTGTTTGAAAGAGAAGGGCAGAGATGGAGATTGCTCTTGGCAGAGATTCTTATCTGCCCTTATGCTGATTTTAGTAAACATCTTCTTTCGGGTTTCTAAAGAAATCCCTGGTTCTAATACCCGTGGGCATTTAAATCAACACTTTCTTCTCTTTGTTGGAGTATTTTAGAGGAGATTGAAAGAAAAGCTTAGGAGTGCAGGAGTGGTACCTAAACATGAACTCTTGACACTAGATAATTTGCCTTCCCCAAGGATTTTCATTTAAAACTGTATGAGATTGGGCCACTTTTGGGCCAGCCTGACTAAAGGCTATTTTCTTAATGCAAGTAGAATTATGTAGCTCGTTCTGAAATACTATGATGTTGGAGTCTAAGATACAGAGTGTGTGCCCTTGTTTCTAATACTTAGTTCTAAGATTCAAGGAAACACTGAATTTCATATAATATGAAATTCATGAGCATGTTTTCATGGTGATACATGAGAACAAATGCTAGTTAGATAGGAAAAGTGTAAGTGTGTAAATTAGAAAGTTTTTTAAATTACTGGGTGAAAAAGTAGTTTAGAGAACAAGAGACAAGATGGAGGATTTAGGGTGTTGTCTCTTGTCCTTCTTCTTTCTTCTTCATGTTCTTCTCCTAGGGGTTTTTGGGTAGTAGTAAGTGATTGGGTAAAAAATGCCGCAGTGCAACACACAGCTGTTGGGTCATTGGGTCACTAAGAAAAATAATTTAGTTGGCATCTGTTAATTGGGTAAATGGACTTATAAAAGACCTTGAAGAAGATCTTTGTTAGCCATTTTACCCCTTTTCTATCATAGTACACATAGCTCCTTGTACCTTGTAATGCTGATAAGAAAAGAATAAACTGCTGAGACCGAACAAGAGAAAACTGCCTCCCTCTCGTCAATTTTCAGTTCAAAGGGAAAAAGAACCCAATCCAAAGTCCTTTAATGAGACATTATCCAACAGAGCTGTAAAAATTCAGAGAACTACTCATTCTATATAACAACTTCACAGAGGATAAAATCAAGTGGCAGCAAAGCAGCAAATAACCAGTGTTTTAAATCAGGATTTTTTGCCCCTGAAGAATGGTCAGCTTAAAAATAAAGGAGAGTTAGGTAAGGCCTTTGAGGGAAAAAGGCAATTCTAGATGGAAGGCAAGGCCTTGGAAGGTAAGAGCATCAGGGAAATCGGCAAGGAAACTTCTGACGCCAGGGTAACTTCCTTGGGACCACTGCAGTCATTCAGGTCTGCAAAATGGACACACAAAATGTAACAGAGGCCACAATGCAAACCTAAAACATCTGGAGCTCCGTATTTCATGGGACAGACTTCCTGCAAACTTCTAAATAGCTGCACAGGGAAACATGCTCCTGCCAGCAGCCACTTGAAGTGAGCCAGGGGGAAAACCCTGTCCCACTTGCACAGAGCTACCACAGGAACCCCCTGGCCTCTGGGCTGGCCTGGGACAGCAGGGAGCCCAGAGCCCTGGGCTTTGCAGCCATGGCTCAGCTGCACATGCAGCCTCCTGCTCCTGTCCCTGCCCCACAGCTGAGCAGCCCTACAGCTACACGGGGCACTGGCAGCAGCACAGCTCATTGCAGGGGGCACATGCAGGGCAGAACTGTTCCCTGGGGATGAGCACAGGCTCTCTGGGCTGGCACAAGACCCTTCCTCCTGCCAGAGAGCAGCCCAGATCCCACCTTAGCTCTGCGTGAGGTTGAGCCGTGCTCAGCCTTCACCTTGTCCTCCCTGGCAGTGACCCTGGGGGCAGCGCTGCTCTGCTGCCTCTGCCGGGGCTCCTGGGCCCCGCTGATGCTTTCACAGCCTGCAGGGCTGTCTCCCAGCCTGGCCTGGCTGCAGCTTCTCCCCAGCCTCTGCAGGAAGGCATTTGGCATCAGCTGACAGGGAGCTCAAACTGCACCACAGGCCATGCACACCCTGAGATCCCCTGCAATTTCTCAGTCTCCGGCTAGATCAGGTCTTGGGGCTGTTTGGAGAAGGGACCAACCTGGGACAATCCTGAAATCCTGCATGTTTGCTGATACTTATCCATGCCTTTCACAGATATTTTCTCCTCAAGATGGCACCCCCACAATGAGGAACAGCCCCATCTGATCTAGCTATCCCTCTTCCATTCTCCAGAAATGAAACGAGAGCCTGTGCAGCAGGAAACATTCCCTGAAGGAATCATTGATCCTGTGCCAGCCTCTGCTGCAGGAAGGGAGGCCATGCCAGGCACAGTAACAAAAGGTAATTGCTGTGCCTCTGGGCCTGAGCCCTGCTGAGGCTTGAGCTGCCATCTCTGCTGCTTGGCAGTGCCTGCCCGTCAGGGATGTTGCACAGAGCATGGAAAGGGTGTTGAGAGTGACCAGGAGGCAGCCCACAGCTCCCCTGGCCCCTCTGCAGCTTTGGCCTTGTCCACTGACACCTGGCTCCCATGGCCTTACCCAGCCCCATTGCAGTGCCCAGTTCCCTAAGACAGAAGGGGATCCCAGCACACCCTGAAAAAGGTTCTCATCTGTGCTCCCTTCCAGATAAGGTTCCTGGCAAGGCTTCTCCATTAGCTTGGCTGCATAAAATTTTGAAGCCCTCTGGGCCTCCTGCAGGTATGTTCTCAGTGTCCCATGGAGGATTAATCATTGACAACCTGTCAGGGACCAGGTGACAGAAGCTTCTGTGGCTGTTGAGTTACAGGTGTGTCTGCAGGGAGGACTTCCTCAGCTCCTGACCTGGTTACTGCACCCAAGCCCAGCTCCCATCGCAGGGGTGAGTGGTGTGTCCCTGCTGACCACACATGCTTGAGAACTGGTTTTGTGGGATTCATTCCTGGGAAGTTAAAATATTTTCTGTTAAGTTCCTCCAACAGTATAGACCAAACAGACATCAGACAAGAAATGCCTGGAGCCATTTGAAGTCATGTGGCAAATGCTGAAGAAAATACTGCAGGGAGCACAAGGTGGGTCCATGTCCCTCAGCTTTCCCCAGAGACTCAGCAGCCAGGGGCTTTCTCTGCACATCTGGACATGCTGTACCCAACACAACAGGAAGGGATCCATGGCAGCCTTGCTCCGTTTGGAGGGTTAGACCTTTCCTGATCTTTGTCCATGTCTTTGACAAGTATTACTTCCTGAAGAAGCCAACTCCCCGATGGGCAGCAGTTCCATCTGATCCAGCTGTGCTTCTTCCTTTCTCCAGAGATGGACCAAAAGTCTTTGCAGAAGGCAGAACTTCCTGCAGAATGCAATGGCTTTGTGCCAGATCCCACTACATGAATGGAGGAGATACCTGACAGTGCCACAGAAGGTGATTGCTGTGCCAGACTCAGCCAGGCTGAGCAGTCCTGCTGGGGTCCCTCCGTGTGAGACACATCCTGAAACCTGGGAGTGGCTGCAAGGGGTGACCATGGTGGGGAAAGGGCAGAGAGGGAGGCCAGGGCTCCAGTGTGTCCTGACAGGGCCTGGTTCTGTCCCCTTGGGCTGGAAGAGCTGTCACAGAGCAGAGAGGGTCAGGGATGGCAGTGGCTGCTCAGGGATGGGTTTGACTCGTGTCCCTGGAAGGAGCCACTGCCCAAGCAGCTGCGCTATCCCTGGGCTCTGCTCCCGGCCTTCTGGGCTCTGTTGGGGGGCACAGCCTGTGCCAAGGGGCAGCAAGGTGCCTGCAGGCCCCAGCTCTGGGGCAAAGAGAACGTCCTGGCCGTATCCAGCGTGCTGCCAGCTCAGCAGTGGAGCACAGCACAGGCTCACACTGCCCATTGCTTCTGTAGATGTTATCACTGCAACAGGAATTTATGTCGAGTATGCAGTGCGCCTGCAAAGAACTGTCTGGCCCCAGGATGTCCACAGGTCCTGCATGATAGGCAAAGTAATGACAGTGTTCAATGTGCCCCTTGTCCTGATATGCTGCTGTTTTGGGATTCGGAAGCTCTACGAGATCAGACGGTAATTTGTTGATTTTTCTCCATAGTTTTCTTAAAACTCTGCTCATAGCACTGGTAGCCTGATTCGTAGTCATGCTGCTGTGCACTTGTGGGTAGTCCTTGGTTGCCCAAATAACTTTGCTTAGAGTTCTGCTGCTGCCCAGGCCTTTCTTTGGCCTCTTCACTGCGGGGCCTTGTCCTGGGGAGCCCGCTCGGGCTGCAGCCAGTGCTGGCTGCCACTAAGGCTGCCTGGCCAAGAGCAGCCCCAGGAGCAGCGGGCAGAGACAAAGCAAGTTCACAATATTTGACAATCATTTCATGATAGGACAGAGGTTATTTAAGAGCTCATGTAAAGTTTCATGGTAACAGTGATGTTACTGGACAAGCAAATTTGCTACAATTCAGTGTTAAAACCAATCCAACCTGATGAAATTTTGGCTTTGGCCTTGAGACTTTGCTCTTTGTGTGAGCCCTGTTCTGGACTGACTCCCAATCAGTCTTGGAGCCAGTTCTGGGTGAAGGCTTATCCGAGACCTGACCCTTGGCAGATTTGGGCTCCAAGGGGCAGCTGAGGCTGCACTGCACGTGACTAGGCTGCATGGCTCCAATATCAAAGGGCTTTGAAAAGTGTAAATTACTATATTTTTACTACATGGCTTTTTTTATATAGAATTTAAAAGTCTAATAGAAAGACAATTAGAAGATAAAAATAAAGTAAAATATATAGATGTGGCCGGGTTTCTCTGCATTCAGCTAAGAGAACACACTTTGCTAACAAAGGATTGTCCCTTAAAAGCAGAACCCTACTACATAGTCATAAATTCTCATACAGAATTCAGACATTCTTCTTAAGTTTTAGATGTTCTTTTGTTTAGTTTTTAACTTCCTCTCTTCTCAATAGATCAATCTTCTTGGTGCCACTGGGTTTTACCCTCTCTTATAACGGGTGCAATAAATTCCTCTCTTGGAGGGTTTGGAGGACTGCTGTCTTTATCTGGACAAGGTAATCTAAGAATGCAGGGGGGTCTCTGACTGTCTTTTCAGTCTCTGGGTTATATAAACAAAAGTAGTTTGTGCTTAAATATCATGTTATAGCCTAACATACATATGTATTATACCATTATTTCTAAGTTTCATCAATAACAGAAATAAAAGAAACTATATGAATGCACAAAGTTTTCTAACCTTACACATATAACATTTATTTTAATATTTGCAAAAAGCCAATAATATAATATGCCCTTAGAACATGGAGGAAATTAATTCACATTTTTTAAACTTTTTTTTAAAAATCTTCTTTTCCAGTTCTTTTTCCAGTTATTTGATACAGTGAATTACAGCAGAATTAGCCTATGGCAGAATTACAAGACTGTAAGTACTATAAAATGAAATAGTTTTTTACATTCTTCTGTCTTTCACAGACTGATCAAACTTATGTTGGCTTGATGTGACCAACATAAGAGTTTGGCTCTGCTTTTAATACAAACAAGGAGCAGAGCTGGAACCCGTTGAAAAGAATCTCTTCCCTTCATAGCTTATGCAAACTGCCAGGGTTCTTTTTTTCCAGCTCTGGGCTGGAATATAAAAATATTACAACAGCAAATACTCCTGTGTTGGAATCCAAAATAAAAGCCTCTCTGAGCTCCTCAGAGAGAGAGAAAAGCATTAAACTATATGAAAGCATAGATATTGAATAAATTGTAGGTTTCACTTATAAGTAAGTAAAAATATAGCTTAAGTGCCCTAAGACTCTGTGTTAGCTAGTGAAAAACCTTATTACCCAGTTTAAAGTTCAGTGATAATACCCTTCACATATTCAACTTAGCTCTAGACATAATGAAAATATAGTTTGCATTCTTGGATAGAATAGATAGGATTATTCATGTAAACAGATAATACCCTCTACATAAGATTTAGGTAAAAAGAACATTATTTTTGCAAGTTAGAATTAAGTTCAGATTAGTGTAGAAAGTGTAGAAAAACATTTTAACAGAGTAAAAGCATGAGATTTTAGTAAAAGCCTGTCCACACAAGCCAGCCTTTGGTATAAATAACAATATTAAAGGTAGTGTCCTTGAAACTCTCATAGAGCAGCGAGAATAAAGAAAAACAATAGCCTTGTGTTCTGGGGAAAGAATGTAAACAATACATATTATCCAGTAGTAGCTTGTTAAGACCGCGGACCCTGTCGGACCCTGTAAAAGTGTGCTAAAGATAGAAATAAACGGCGTTCGCCATACTTCTGTGATAACTCAGTGAATAGTCAGGTGGTTTCTCAATATCTGGCACCCAACCAGGGAACTTTTGCAGGCTGAGAAGATTTGGTGGTGAAGCTGGTGGAGCCGATCCATGCGCGGGGAGACATGGACGCGGATCAGTACCGGATAGGCAACCTGTGCGCAGGGAGACGCAGAGTAGAGGCGGGACGCTCGGGGAGACTGAAGGTGGAGGAGTTGAGGAGTCGCTCCCCTCCCCCCGCCTGTGGCCACCAAGAATGGATGGGTTTGCAGCAGCACAAATTGCTTCTAAACAGTATCTATCGTTAAACGAAGTGAAGCAGTCAAGGATATGGACCCTGGAAAGCTCGTTCTATGGGCTAGAGATAATAGGCACGGGTGCCCAGAAGAATGGAAAGGTATAGGAGATTTATTGTGGAAGAGAACAATTACAGGGAAAAGCAAGGACACTCTGTCTCTCAGTCCAACTTGGCAGATTGTAATTAATACCTTAAAGAACAGGAAAGAGAGATATGCTGAGACTGTGAGCAGCGTAATTTTCAGCCGGCAGCAGCTGCCTTTACCTCCCACTGCTGGGCGAGCATTCCTGTCTATGCCACCCTTGGAGAGAGGGAGGGAGAGTCAGAGAGAAGAAAATAAGAAGATACTCCACAACAAACGCTGAAATAACAAACAGAATCAACGTTCAGAAACGGCAGGATGTGATACATCCTGAACTATTTGCTCCACCTTTGGAGACACTTTTAACACCACAATCTTACCTAAGTTCCAACTTTACTACCTGGAAGAAGAGAAACCTGATTTAAAATGGTTTCCGCCTGAACCAGGGGGACATGGGGGAAAGCACTGAAGTGTGCACAGAGAACAAAGGCACCCCCAGGGCAGAGGCAGTGCAGAAGAAGCTCCAAGGCCACGCTGGACAAATATCAGCAATTATGGAAACAGTTGAACAGAAACAGGTGGCTCAGACAGCTTCAGAGACAAAATAGCCAAAAAATCTCGAACTATATGGTGTTGGAAATTGGAAATTCATCACTGTAATTAAAAGTTGATAAGCTGCAATGGTCACCATTGTTACCACCTGGCCCTGAGAGGCTTTTCGTGTAACATCGCCTGTTTTTGTAAAATTGTGCCCTTTTCCCTCTACCTGTAAACAACAAGAGAAATATTAAGAAAAAGAACTGCATTTGTTGAAGTTAACTTTGTGAGGTTTTTTTTTCTTTCTCTCCATTTTTCCTCTCTGAGAGAGTATGTGGGGGATGATGGAGAGATTACTCAAACCTTCTAGAGATAACAGCAGCAGAGCAGCAGCAGAGCGGGCAGTTCACCCCCAGCTACCTCTCTAAGAAAAAGCACTGGGATAGTACTCAGTTTGTTAAAAAGTTATAATTTATTGCTTTTTTAAAATGTTTTTATATACCCTTTTAGAGTTAATTTCGTGTTTTAAGTAATTATGAATTTATGCAGTTGCAGTTTTTTAGAGTTTTACTAGAGAATTTATTGTGATTCTTTGAAAGTTTAAAAAGCCCCTTTTTAAAAAGTGTTTAAGGTGAATATTAACAGAAGTAAAAGTTACCTTGCAATAATTAGTTTTAAAACGTAATGTTAAAATATTGAATGATTTACAGCTCCTAAGAAAACAACCTTCCACTTAATGTTGTCTATGAATGAGATTTATGGTTTAAAAAATAATTAGCTAGGAGAACTTTACTGTACAAGACAAAAGTTAAGTTAAGCATATATTACCCATTTGTTTTTTTTCCCCACAATTTTAATAAGGTAATTTCAATGTGAGTCCTTTTGTTCTAAAAAACACACGTAACAGCATATAGACTGATTTGGACTTCAGATTTTAATTAAGAATTGGACTTGATGTTCCTGAAAAGTGCTACAAAAGCTGAAAGGCAACTTGCAAAATTCTCTGTTGTTGTGGTTTTTCTCTAGAAAAACTGCACTTTAGAATCCTAACCAATTTAAACATATATTAGGCGAATTCCTGTTATGAAGAAGTATTTTTAGTAACATTTGCAATTATTGTGAGTTATTTGTAAAGACAAATGACATAAAATTGTGATGTATTTGTTATATTTTTACAATCTTTATAGTGAATCCATGTTACTTTTATGTTGTACTCAGAAGTATATACCAAACTTTTAGTTGCCTTTTTGTAGTAACAGAGTGAGATTAAGTTATGCTTTTATTTGATATGGATTAAGTGTTAATAGAAGTAAGCAAAGTTAAGTTTTATTATGCTTAGGTTTGAATGTTTTTAAGTTTTATAACTTGGATATTACTTTACGGTTAAGTTTTGTTATTTCCTTTTGTCATAATTAATTTTTATCAGGTTTAAATATGGTTTAATTTAAATTGTTTTATGTTTTGTTGAAGACACTTGTTTAAACTGCAAAGTATAGTTATTTTCCTAGAGAGATGGAGATGACTACAACTAAAACAGCTGTGATAGAACACTGATGAACCTGCTTGTGGATAAAAGTGAATGCAGTCTGTGATACTCTTGATTTCATTGGGAGTTCTATTGGTTGTTGCAATCGCTGCAGTTTTTGTTTGTTATAGCTTTATTATTTCTCAGTGTTTCCAGAATTGCAAGAAAATGTACCATTGCTGAAGATCAGCTGCCATGGGAGAGGCTTCAGATTAAACCAACTGCTGAATGGTTGAATTGGTCTGGTACCTGAGGCTTCTGATCATTTGCTTTGTACAAATGCATTTTAACAGTTTGCTGTGCTGTAAGCATCTCATAGCTGCTACTATTGAGAACCTTGTTTTAGAAATGAGTTAAGAGGCATCTTTCCAGTTTAAAGCCTAGGCCCTGGCCAAGCCTTGACTTTACCTGGACAGAATGTTTGCCAACAGATCCAGATATTTTCTGTACCAAATTTTTGAGTCACTTTTTGACTTGGCAATTTCACCCTATTAATATGACAGCTAGATCAATTTTGAAGTGAGCTTGGAGAATCATTTCTGGAGGTAGTTATCCAATCCTTCACTGATTTTATTTGTTTGTTTGCAGACTCTAAGATGCTGGTGCAGTGTTTTAGTGGTCAGTGGTAGTTTTATATTACATATGTTATTAATAGTGTTTATGATTTGATTGATTTTTAACTGCTGTAAGTTTTTTTATTCATTGTGTATATGGTTTTGTGCTGATATTGATGTGTATGACAGAAATACATCTCATTTTATCTTAAAAAAACCAACAAAAAACAAAACAAAATGGAAAAACAAAAAAACCCCAACAAAACAAATGGGGGAAATTGATGCCCTAGAAGCATTTGATTAGTGTAATATGTGTACTAGAAATTTGGACCACAATAATGAAATATTTATATTGAAAGTTTAGAAAGATCATATAATCTAAATTTACAATTGGGTATACCACAGCTAAGCCAAAATGCTTCATTAACTTCAAGGGGAGAAGTGTCTATGTTTTCTGACAGGTTCAAAAAGGTCACCTGTTCATCTGACCAGATTGTCTGCCTCTGAACACATGAGATCCAGTGAACAGAGACATCACCACATAACCTTGATACTCCAGACATGGATCAGAAATGGAGCTGCCAGGACACAGTTGTGTCTGAAAACTACACAGACAGTTTGCCAACAGAAATTTTTTGTTGTTACTATGATATTGTGTCTTTACCAACTTTTTTTTTTCAGTTAGCTTCTGTTTTAAGATTTAGAAGGATGTGAAGAACAAGCTGAACATCGATGCCCTCAGTCAGTCACTGACCCGCTGCCAGTTGACATCACAGGAGCAGCGGACATTCCAAGACTAAACCACGTTAAATAATAGTCTGTTTGTAAGAAGAATTTTGTAGAGGATCAAAAGAGTATAAAGACTCCATCTAACTGTATATAAAGCAAATTGTAACTGTATTTTACCATTTCAGCAAATTGCTTTCACGCTTAGATTACATAAATACCAGAGCACATGTGTTAAAAGTAGTTAGATAATAGTTTAAGATAAAGAGTTTTAGTTTGTGTAATAATTGCTATTTGTAGGTTATTGAAAAGTTTAGCAAAGACATTAGTATAAAGTGTAAGTATTCCCCCTTCAAGAGTTAATGTAAGTATAGTTGAAAGTTCATTTAGCTTTAAAGCCTTAGCTGTGATTCTGCAAGCATGGTGTCATTTGCATGGAACACACTGCTTATGGTAATTGTGCTGTGTATAATCCTGAACAACTGTCTGCTAACTATCATCCAAAAGTGACAGAACACATGGGTCACTCTAGCACATTGAACTGGCCAAAAATCAATGTGTTTAAGCCTAGCCACACCCAGAGATCCTTTCCACACCTGTCTCATAGGAGTCCCTGAATGGGATCCTCAAACTTTTAGAAGTTTAGTTAGTAATGAAATTCGATTGGATCAATTGGCAATGTTGCAAGACTGCAATCGCACTGTTGGCCTCACATCAAGACAACTTGAAACCTGCTGGCAAGCAAAAATTATCAAAGTTCTCAATGCTACCATAGGGCCCTCAGAAGAATTGGACTTGTTAGGCTCCACCAATACCTCAGGTGGATGAATAATGTTTGAACCCCCGACAGAAAGCCACTTCAGCAAAGTAATCCAACACTCAGCTACAGTTAACCCTATAGTTGATCTTATCACTAACACCGCAAGTAAGGCCTTTTATTAAAGGTGCAATTTCACAGGGCGATTACCAAGGCGATTACCTACTGCAATATTCTTAATCTGTGGAGATAGAGCATGGAGTGGAATTCCTGCTAGTCCACATGAAGGACCCTGTTACCTTGGGAAACTTACTTTGTTCCATTCAAATTTACGCCAGTTGCTGAATGTAGCTGGTAAAATAAAAAACACCCAACAGTCAAAGCAAAGCCTGAATGAATTACAATGGGATGACGTTAGAGACCCAGACTTTTGAGGTCATAGTATAATATAGCTAGCCTCCTTTTTACTCCAGGAGCAGCTGCTGCTAAAGGCTTGTCAACTATTAAAAGACTAGCTTGTTGGACCAGGAAAGAACTGAAATTAACATAAACAATGTTAAGTGAACTTTCAGCTGATGCAAGTAGTGTATGTCACACCATATTGCAAAATCAAACTGCAATTGATTTCTTGCTCTTAGCACAAGGACATGGTTGTGAGGAGTTTGAAGGCATGTGCTCTTTGAACCTTACTGACCATTCAGTTTCAATCTACAAACAACTACAACAGCTACAGGATGGGTTACATGCCCTGAAAGAAGATAGTGACCCCATTGGAAGTTGGTTCGCCAGCTGGGGCATTACTGGATGGTTGAAGTCTCTTGTGCTGGAAGGGGGATGAATTTTACTTATAGTATTAATAGGTATAGTGGTTTTAAGCTGTATGTTATCGTGTCTTTGTAGAGGTATAAAATTAATCGCTTCTAAAGCCTGGTTTGTGCAAAAAGAAAAAGGGGGGATTGTAGTAAAACATTTTAACAGAGTAAAAGCATGAGATTTTAGTAAAAGCCTGTCTGCACAAGCCAGCCTTTAATGCAGGTGACAATATTAACAGCAGTGTCCTTGAAACTCGCTTGGATCAGTGAGAATAAAGAAAAACAATAGCCTTGTGTATCGGGGAAAGAATGTAAACCACATGTATTAACCAATAGTATCTTGTTAAGCCTGCAGACTGTCGGACCCTATAAAAGTGTGCTAAAAATAGAAATAAATGACGTCCGCCATACTTCTGTGAAGACTCGGTGAATAGTCTAAGTGATTTTCAATACTTGTGCTTGCTAATATCATGTGAAACTGCACCTGTGCAGTCAGTACATGATAAATGATATAACTGTTAGATGTGATGAGATATAATTATTGTTTAAAGAATCATGAGAAACTATGTTAGGGGTTTGAGGGGGATCACGAGAAATCCATGCTGGGTAAATTCAGTGTATACAATAGAACAATGTAAGTTTAATAATTAATATGTAAGTTATATAATGATAGACTATGAAAACATGTTCAGCTCAAAATCAAGTTGGGTCAGATTTGGGTATATGTACCCCTGACACCCAGAGCTCTTAATAAAGCACCATCATATAATCATTCAATGATTACGCGCTCCTGAATTCTAACACTATCATGAAATGCATTGCCAAATATTGTGAACGTGCTTTGCCTCTGCCTGCTGCTCCTGCAGCTGCTCTTGGCCAGGCAGCCTCAGTGGGAGCCAGCACTGGCTGCAGCCCGAGCAGGTTCTCCAGGACAAGGGCCAGAAATTAAGAGGCCAATTAAGAGACCCTGGGCAGCAGCAGAACTCTCAGCAGAGTTATTTGGACAACCATTGACTACACACAAGTTCACAGCAGCATGACTGTGGAAAAAAAAACCAACTTGCTATCTTATACAGCATTCTAATCCCAAAATAGCAGCATACAAGCACAAGTAGCAGAGTGAACAGTGTCACTACTGTGCCTATCATACAGGATTTCTGGATTTTCTGGGGCAGACAATTCTTGAGAGGTGCACTGGATCTTGGACATAGACTCCTATTTCAGTGATAACACCTGTGACAGCAATGGTCAGTGAGAGCCCGTACTGTGCTCCACTGCTGAGCTGGCAGCATGCTGGATACGGCCAGGACGTTCTCTGTTTGCCCCAGAGCTGGGGCCTGCAGGCACCTTGCTGCCCCTTGGCACAGGCTGTACCCCCCAACAGAGCCCAGAAGGCCGGGAGCAGAGCCCAGGGACAGGGCAGCCACTTGGGCAGTGGCTCCTTCCAGGGACTCAGGCCAAAGCCATCCCTGAGCAGCCAGAGCCACCCCTGACCCTCCCTGCTCTGTGACAGGTCCCCCAGCCCAAGGGGACAGAGCCAGACCCTGTCAGGAGCCAGTACAGGCCCTGCCCAGTTGGGAGCCAGGGCTGGCTGTGGCCCTGGGCTCTCAGCAGGGCTCCCACTCCCTGCTCCTGTGTCTTGGGCCTCTGGGCACTCAGGGCCAGCTCCGGGAGCAGCTGCAGAGGGAGTGATGTTGGTGCATGAGTCACATTTCCCAAGGGCTGGGAACGAGCTCCAGAGGCCTCGGAGCTGAGGCACCTCCAGCTTTGGCTGCCACCGCACTGTGCAAGGGCCGGCCCTGGGGGTAGAGCTGCTGGCACACAGCCCCGCCGAGGGCTGAGCCCAGCACAGCAATTACCTCCTGTGTCTGGGCCCGTACTCATGTGTGCCATCCCATTCCTTCCTGCAGCAGAGGCTGCCGACGAGTGACTGCTGCCTGCAGGAAATGCTGCCTTCCACAGAACCTGTATGTCCATGTCTTGAGAAAGAAAGGAGCCAGCTGGATCATATGGAACTGTTCCCCATTTGGGTGGTGGCATCTTCAGGACCCAGTATTTATCAATGACAGGGACCAGGAAAGTGCCCAGGTTATTTGGCCTGGGCCAGGGCCCTCCCTCCTCCAAACAGCTGCCCTTTCTGATCTGCTCAGAGACTGGGGAATTGCAGGGGATCTCAGGGTGTGCATGGCCTGTGCTGCAGTTTGGGCTCCCTGTCAGCTGATGCCAAATGCCTTCCTGTGGAGGCTGGGGAGAAGCTGCAGCCAGGCCAGGCTGGGAAACAGCTCTGCAGGCTGTGAAAGTAGCAGGGGGCTGTGTCAGGCAGGGTGTGTCCAGATGTGCAGAGAAAGCCCCTGGCTGCTGAGTCTCAGGAGAAGGCTGAGGAACCTGAACCCACCAGGCCCTTTCCTCCACAATTTGTTTCCAGATGTTGTTTGACTCTAGTGATTCCTTTACTCCTGTACGTTTGTCCTTCTCTCTTGGAGGACCTCAACAGAAAACATTTCCATTTCCCAGTGGTTCCCACAAAACCAGTGTTCATCCTGTGGGGTCAGCAGGGAGACACTACTCACCCCTGCGATGGAAGTGGGGCTTCTGCACACCAATCAGCAAAGGAGCTGGGAAAGTCCTCCCGGCAGACACACCTGTAACTCAACAGTCACAGAAGCTGCTGTCAGCTGGTTCCTGCCAGGTTGTCAATGTTTATTCCTCCGTGGGACACTGAGAACATACCTGTGGGACGCCCAGAGGGCTTCAAAATTTTATGCAGCCAAGCTAATGGAGAAACCTTGCCCTGAAACTTATCAGGAAAGGGAGCACAGATGAGAACATTTTACAGCGTTTCCTGAGATCCCTTTGTGCCTTAGGGAACTGGGCACTGCACGGCGGTCGGGTAAGGCTATGGGAGCCACATCTGAACGGACATGGACATGGAATGGACAAAGCTGCAGAGGGGCCAGGGGAGACTGCTGTGTCTCAGTCACTGTGTCCCCAGGCCCTCTACTGAGCTAGCCCTCTCCTACAGTCAAGTTCAGTCTGTCAAATTTGGCTTTTTTCTCTGATCCACTACCAGGACCACAAGAGCACACCGTCCTGAGTATGTAAAAATGCCTGCTCTTGCTGGAACACTGTTGTTGCGTGTTACCCCTGAAGGCAGTGCGGGCATCTGTAGGGATGTGAACTCGTTTCCCTTGTCCCAGCCGTGCTGCACACAGCAGAGCTCCTGGGTGTTGGTGCTGGCTGGGACAGCACCACAGGCCTGACAGGGAGTTGCAAACAAATCGTTTTCAAAAAATCAGCACACATTAGAACACACACTATTTAGCCTGGGATTTGAAGTTGTTTCTCAGTTCTTCTTTAAAAAGGCCTAAAGAAGTCTCCTACGAATTGTTTCTCTCCCTGGCAAGTTCAGTTGCAGCCCCAAATCGCCTCAGCATTCCCAAGGTGCTCACTCGGAGCCCCGTTCTGTGGGGAGAGCGCGGCACAGAGCGAGCCGCTCCCGCCCAGGCTGCCCACAGGCCCGGAGAGCCGGGCAGGCCCCACGGCTGCTCTGGCATCGGTTCTGTTCCCCTCTGTGCTGGCTGGGGCCCGGTGCCGCCGCTCTGCCGGCTGGGCTGTCTGTGTTCCCAGCACAGATGGAGGCAGTGCAGGCCATGGCCCCTCGTCTCGGGGTGCTCAGCACCGCCCGAGCCGTGCCCGTGCAGCAACCACCTCGGCCCCTCGGCCCTGCCATCCCGGCACGGCGGCTGCCCCTGGGTGCCCCTGGGCCGTGGCAGCTCCAAGCCGGACTGCCCCAGGAGGGACTCCGGGAGGGACCCCGTCCCCTGAGTGCCTCAGAAGAGACTCCAGCCCCACTGTGTGCAGCAGGAGGGACACAAAGCACCAGTAGGCTGATGGGAGCCCACAGCCCTCTCCACATCTCAAATAAGAATGCAAACCCCCCTCATGTACCTCAGGAGAGACCCCATCACCCTGCACACCTTGGGAAAGATCCCAAACCCCCTGCATGCCTCACATAGGATTCCAAATCCCTTGTATGACTTACAGGGAACCCCAGTGCCCTCCATATACCTCAGAGGGAACCTGAAGTATCCCTGTGTGTCACACAAGGGACCCCAGCCTCCCATGCACCTCATGGGGGACTCCAAAGCCCCCACGTGCCTTACAGGGAAGCCCAGCCCAGCTACACCGAGTGTTTTCACCTGGAAATCAAGTGTAGTTGCAGCTGGGTTCTTGTGCCTCCAGTGTTGTTTGTCAGCCCCATTGGGGCACAGAGCTACATGGCCCTTCCCTTCCCTTCTGGTCCTTGCCCAGAGCAGCAGAGCCTGTGCAGCACCCTGCAGGATTGGTGATGGCCCACCGGTTAGGTCCTATCAAGTGTGTGTTAACTGGGGAGAGACTGTGTTTTGCCTGCTGACGTTGCTGGTCAGGCTGCGTCCCTAGAGATGGTTCCCTCTTTGCCTGGGCACGCCAATGGAAGCATTTTCCTGGGCAGGCCCTGGAGATGCCACAGAAGAAACCGTGCCCTCAGCCCAGGGAAGCTCAGCATGGTCTCCCCCCAACTCCTCAGGGCCCCACCGCTGGTCACAGCAGCCCCTGCCTGGCTCCTGCCTGCCCACACCGTGGTCAGCCCCGGCTGCTCCTGGACATGGAGCTCAGCCAGGGCTAGTGCTGTGTGGGCTTTGATAGTGGTACAACTCAGACATTATGGTAACAGCTCCATCTATTTATTTGAAGAGAAGAAAGGGCCATCACCTACATTGGCAGATGGGCTCACCTTCAGTGTTGTTTAGAAGGCAGGGCCAGGGGGCTCAGGGACAGAGGAAGGGCCATGTTGGTCCCAGCTGGGGCTGGAGGGTGCTGGGCTGGTCCTGGGGTCTCTACAAGAACTAAGGAACGGGCTAGGCCAGGGCAGAGGGAGATCAAAAAAGGGAGTGAAGGCATCCATGGGGAAAAGAAGGGGCAGTGGGATCTACAGGGTTATAAGAGGTTTCTTCATAGATAGCAGTCCTGGGATCCTCTTAGAGTTCTTGAGAGCACTGGACTAGTGCTGGGTCATACCTAAAATGCATGTGGTCCTGAATACAGGTGATTATAGACTTTTATTTACAAAAGTAACGAATACAAATACATATTCATAACTCAGCTACCACCCACTCTCTGCATCTCATGTAAATGAGGAAAAAGGCAATTAAGCATGTGTGGTTTGTTTGATGAAGTAAGTCAGTGGTCTTTTTATGAGTAGAGGTCCTGAAAGGGAGAAAGGAATGCATCTTGACTTTCCTACCTTTCAGGCAAAGACAACAAACAGGCTAGATGGGCGTCTGTCTGGGCTCTTAGTTTCTTGTTGTAGTGAGCCTTTTTGATTTACTATTGTTTTTATCAGGTTTTCTATTTTCTTTCTTAAGCCAAACTGAGTCAGTGCCTCCATCTTCTAGTCTTGATAAGGCCTCCCCGTTTGCCCATGGTTTTAGCATGTTCCCTCTGTTTGTTTTCAGTTGGAAATTCCAGGAATGCCAGATCTTAATTAAAACTCCGGCTTTTCCAAAATCTAAAATTTTTAAAGTTTTGTGCTTCACAGGTATTCCAGGAAATCTGTACCTCTCAAGTACCTCAGCCAATGGGGAAAGAGAAAGGGACACATGACCGAGAAATTAGAATACAAAGGAGGCTACGTCTTCCAAAAATTTGAGAGACCCCAGGGGAATGGCCCATGGCCTCTCCCTTTATTCAAATAAAGGACTTGTCTCTGTCTGCTTTTTGGATATAAACCACTGGTGTTTGTGGATTAAATTTCCTGACACCTTCAAGGCCCGAGCGAGCAGGGGATGGCTCTGGGCAGGGTTCCTGGCCAGGAGCAGGCCCCAGAGTGCCTCTGCCTTTCAAGGGCAATCTCATCCCTGCTTTTCCTCCTGCCCACCTTGCTTTGCCTCTGCCTGCTGCTCCTGGGGCTGCTCTTGGCCAGGCAGCCTCAGTGGCAGCCAGCACTGGCTGCAGCCCGAGCGGGCTCCCCAGGACAAGGCCCAGGATTAAAAGGCCAAAGAAAGGCCTGGGCAGCAGCAGAACTCTCAGCAGAGTCCTTGGGACAACCACCCACAAGTGCACAGCAGCATGACTATGAGTTAGGCTACCAGTGCTAAGTGCAGAGTTTTATGAAAACTGGAGAGAAAAATCAACAAATTACTGAATCATCTTGTACAGTTTCTGAATCCCAAAATAGCAGCATAGAAGCACAAGTGGCAGAGTGAAGACTGTCACTACTGTGCCAATCATACAGGATTTGCGGACATCCTGGGGGCAGACAGTTCTTGCCAGGTGCTCTGGATCCTTGATATAGAGTCCTGTTTCAGTGATAACACCTGTGACAGCAAAGGGCAGTGAGAGCTCATGCTGTGCTCCACTGCTGAGCAGGCAGCATGCTGGGTATGCCTGGACCTTCTCTGTTTCCCCCAGAGCTGGGGCCTGCAGGCACCTTGCTGCCCCTTGGCACAGGCTGTGCCCCCCAACAGAGCCCAGAAGGATAGCGCAGCCGCTTGGGCAGTGGCTTCTTCCAGGGACACAAGTCAAACCCATCCCCGAGCAGCCACTGCCATCCCTGACCCTCCCTGCTCTGCGACAGCTCTTCCAGCCCAAGGGGACAGAGCCAGGCCCTGTCAGGACACACTGGAGCCCTGGCCTCCCTCTCTGCCCTTTCCCCACCATGGTCACCCCTTGCAGCCACTCCCAGGTTTCAGGATGTGTCTCACACGGAGGGACCCCAGCAGGACCGCTCAGCCTGGCTGAGTCTGGCACAGCAATCACCTTCTGTGGCACTGTCAGGTATCTCCTCCATTCGTGTAGTGGGATCTGGCACAAAGCCATTGCATTCTGCAGGAAGTTCTGCCTTCTGCAAAGACTTCTGGTCCATCTGTGGAGAAAGAAGCACAGCTGGATCAGATGGAACTACTGCCCATTGAGGTGGTGACTTCTTCAGGAAGTAATATTTGTCAAAGACACATCCATGTCTTTGTCATGATTTCCAGATCAGGAAAATTCCAAGGCTCTTTGGGTTTACACAAGACTCTCCCTCTGCTTAAAGCTGCCCCTCCTGATCTACCCAGAGACTGAGAAATTGCAGGGGACCTCAGGGCGTGCATGGCCTGTGGTGCACTTGGGGCTCTCTGCCAGCTGATGCCAGATGCCTTCCTGCAGAGGCTGGGGAGAAGCAGCAGCCAGGCCAGGCTGGGAAACAGCTCTGCATGGCATGACAGCAGCAGTGGGGCAGCAAGGCTGCCATGGATCCCTTCCTGCTGTGCGTGTGTCTCCGTTTTAGAAGACAGGTGTCTGCTAGGGAGAGCAGAAGCTTCCCTTGGGATGAAAGAATGTAGACCCCCCCCTTCCTCCGAATTATTAAAATTTTGAAATCAAGGGGCTTTCAGGCAGAGATTCTGGGGATAGGAATAACTAGTGTAACCAGGCGAACAAACAACAGCAACTACAGCATTAACAAGAAAACAGAAGCAGGGACCGCGTGACAGCTTTCTTGGCTGAGAGGGATTGTTATAAATGCAACGGCAAAATATGATTAATATAGACAACAATTTATTATAAAACCATTAAATCACAAACGGGGGAAAATAAAAACCACAATAAAATAGATCAGCGCAGCGCTGGGTGGACAGGGGTCTATACCCAGAGGTACAGATTTACCCAAATCCACACAGAGGATAGAATGTCCAGGGTTTTTATAGGGGTTTTGTGTCCTGAGGCCAAAATTCCAAGCAGGCACCATTCACCAAAGGTCCTTGATTGTTGGGTGAATGGATTTCCTGGCATTGGAGAATAGAGTTAACAGGTGTCAGGGCAGAGTCTCCTCATATGTAAAGAGATTCTTGATTTCATTTTGGTTCGGGCCATCAGGGTGGAGTAGTGGGATCCGGGTTGGAGCCGATGAATATCTTGGTTGGGCTCTTCCCTTTGTCCAGTCTGATTGCTTTTTCAATAGTGGTTTGCTGGGTGGGGTGTCCTAGTCCAGCGATGGGCATCTCCTCTGAGCTCGTTCCTTTGTCAACCTGATTGCTTCCCCAACAGTGGTCGGCCAGGTGGGATGTTCAGGTCTGGAGATGGGTATCTCCTCCGAGCTCGTTTCTTTGTTAGCTTGATGGCCCATGTCCTGCCCATTCTCTTCGGTTGATGGGCGCCAGCTAGGATCTTTATCTGGGTTTCTGCTTGTATTGTTATCTCCTGAATGGGAATTTGCGACTAGATCTGGGAAAAGACTTTCTGGCCACACTGTATTTTATATCTTCTCATGTTATTATAAGTACAGATATATTTATTTAGGTCTTTCCGAATTTTTATTCATAACTATATTTATTACAGGATGGATGAGAGGCTTTGTTTTCACAAACCCCCTCGGGCGGGCAGTCCCGGTGCTCCTGCAGGGCTCTGAGGAACAGTCAGCTGGAACAGCAGGGACGAGATGAGATCCTGGGCTGGTGGCTGAGGTGGATCAGCAGCTCTGTGGCGGTGGCTGGCACTGCCACACGTCCCGGCAGGACAGGGGGTGCGAGGCCACCAACGAAGAGGGAAGAAGGAGAAGCAGCAGCAACTCCGTCTGGGTGACGCCTGGTGATCCCTTCTCCCCACCGCAGCAGCTCCATGACCCAGCAAAACGAACGTCCTTCCCTGAAACCGAAGGACAGCCCAAAAACTGTCCCCACCCTCCTTTTCTGCCACCTTCCCCCCCCCCCACCCCCATCCGGGCCTGGCCACTCTTTGTCCTTTGTCGAGCACCCCTAAGTACCGGTAGTTAGGTTGTCCCAGCACATAATGGGCAAAAATTCCATGGGCAGGCCAGAACACTAAACAAAACAAAAAAAAGGACACCTAACCCTCAACAGCGTGGTACTGCGAGATTCCTGTGAGGCACTGCGTGTCTGCGTGTCCAGATGTGCAGAGAAAGGCCCCGGCTGCTGAGGGAAATGCACCCACCACGGTGTCTGTCCAGATCACTCAGCATCCCATCCATGTGTTTGGATGTCTCCAGTATCTCCTGTAGCAGGGCTCAGGCCTAGGGGCACAGCAATTACCTCCTGGGACTGTGCCTGGCATGGCCTCCCTTCCTGCAGCAGAGGCTGCACATGAGCCACTGCTTCCTCCATCTTAAAAACGAGATTCACCTAATAAATTATAAAAAGAATTTAATATAAACAAAAGACAATTAGGAGACAAAAGAAATAAAGCAAAGGGTTAAAACGGCCGGGTGCCCTGGTGCCTTGCCAGGAACACACCTGGTATCTCAGGAACACTCCTTTTATCCCCCCCTGCTGTGAAGATTTAATGCATATTCAAAGCGTCCCCTCCCTGGTTCCGCCTTCTTAGATCATGCTTTTGTACAATTTTTATTTTCTGCTGGTCAGCATTTACTTTTGCTGGTCATCATTATTCTTGCTGATGAGCATTATTTTGGAGTTTGGTTTCCTTTCTTTTGCACATGGTCACTTGTGATAAGAGTCCGGGCCCCTCATCCTTCCCCTGAGGGCAGCTGGTCTTCATATCTTCCGCTGATAACAGTTTGGGTTCTATTGTTCTCCTGATAACAACTTGGGCTCCAGTGTCCTTGCCCTCTGGGGTTTCCTTGCCTTGTACCTAGGAAATTCTTTTAAACTTAAGACTTGTTAGCATAGCTAAAAAGTATTTAATATATAATATTCATCTGCGAAAGCCAGTATCACAATACAAATTTATAACATCTGGGAAACACCACCTTCAGCACAGCTTTCTGGTCCTTCTCTGTATTTTTTAATCTGTTTTTCTCTGATTCTGCTGCATGTTTTCTGCACTTCTCCTCACTCCTGGATTTCTCAGTCCTTTCTGGGCTGAGCTCTTTCAGGATACTCCCTCACAGGGAGTCCTGCTTCTTTCAGTTCTCCGGGTCTGAAGAAAACTCTAAAGCTCATTAGGATCTTGTTTTTTGGGTTTATTAGGATTTTATCACAAAAATTGGCAGGTCTTTCCAGACGTTCTACACAAGTTCAAATCACTACAACCTGGCATACTTTGGGCTTTGATGGTACAAAATCGCCCTGAACTACTCAGCTGTCTCATCTTTATTTTCACTCTATTAACTACAGACATGTGCACTGTTTTTATATACTAACAAATAAATTTTCTATATTTACTTACTTAACTAGAACTGCGACCAATCACTCTCTGTGCTCTTAAAAACTGCAGAATCATGAAGAAGGTAGAAGGAAAGCTAAAAACTACGGTTTTTTTCTTCCATCTTTACTCTATGTATTAAACACTCTAAAATCTACATTCTTCACTTCAGTGGCACAATAAACATTCTACTACTTTTTACTTTATTTTTTATAAATCTTGGTTTACTCAGGGGCATTTGGAAGCTTTTCTGTCAGTGACAAATAGGATTAATAATTTTTTGGAGAATAGGACAAATAGAGAAATGTCTCTTCATTTTTGGATTCTTACACTCTAGAGAAGGAACATTTTACAGCTGGATCAGATGGAACTGTCCCACAGACAGGAGGTGGCATCTTCAGGAGGGAATGCTTGTCAAAGTCATGGATTAGGATCAGGAAATCATATCAACTTTTGGGATTGGCCAGGGCCCTCCCTTCTCCGAACAGCCATCATTGCTGGTTTACCCTGAGGACAGGAAATTGCAGGGGATCTCAGGGTGTGCACTGTCTGTGGTGCACTTTGGTGTCCCTGCCCACTGATACCAAACGCCTTCCTGCAGAGGCTGGGGAGAAGCTGCAGCCAGGCCAGGCTGGGAAACAGCCCTGCAGGCCGTGAAATCAGCAGCAGGGCAGCGAGGTTGCCATGGATCTTTTCCTGTTGTGCCGGGCACGGCGTGTCCAGATGTGCAGAGAAAGCCCCTGGCTGCTAAATCTCAGGTGTAGGCTGAAGGACATGGACCCACCTTGTTCTCCCTGCAGCATTTCTTTAAGGATTTGCTGCATGGTACTGGATGGTTCATGAGGTTTCTTGTGTCCTGTAGCTGTGTTCTTTCTTGCTGGGGGACATAAGAGAAAAATATTTCTACTTCCCAGCAGTGGATCCCACAAACCAGTGTTCAGCCTGTGGGGTCAGCACGGACACACCACTCACCCCTGCGATGGGAGCCGGGCTTGTGTGAAGTATCCAGAAAAGGAGCTGGGAAAGTCCTCCCTGCAGACACACCTGTAACTCAACAGACACAGAAATTTCTGTCATCTCTGCCAGCTGGACTTTTGGGCTCTGAGCTGGCTGCTCTCCCCGGGGGAAAGGCTTTCATCTACCCTCAGCATCTCCCAGAGGCTCAGTCCTGGACATGAGTTGGGAAGCCAGATCACCTTCACCAAAAAGCTTGGCTACATAAAAGGCAGGACAGAAGAGCTCCCATGTCTATGTAGGAGATCCTCGGGCACCCTGGGGCCAGCAAAGGAGCCGTGCAAGGCACAGCCCTGGGCCTGGCCCCTTCCCTCTCTGCTCCTCTCCGTGGCTGCAGAGAGCACACGGAAGGAGACACTGGCATTGCACACAGGAAGAAGATTGACAGCAAAATGCTCCTTCTTCCCACGGACAGCGATGCTGTGGGATCACTCAGGGCTTCAGAAGGGAGCAGGGTGAGGTTTCCACAATCCACCAACCTTCAGACCCTTAAGGGAAATGGCATGAGAGTGAGCTCTGCCCACATTGACTCTGATTATTCTGTGCAGAAGGGGATATTGAGAACTTGCCTCCAGCATTCTCCATGGATCTCAAGCCGCCATGTGCCAGGGCTTTCTGATAATCCATGTTCTGTTCCCAATCTAGAAGGGATCACAGATCCAAACCGTTTATTTTTCCATGGTGCCCACAGCGGAGCCGTGTTCGCCTTTGTCTGGCAGGAAAGGGATGCGGGCAAAGCGGGCAGGTGCCACCCTGATCGATCCATTTGTCAGCCAAGCCTGAGCACCCCCAGTGTTTCTGGTTTCTTAACTAATTTCTCCCTGGCTCCTCTCTAACACGAGCAAGACAAGAGCATGGCACAGTCCAGTTTGACAAGTAAGGCTTGTGAACGACTGAGTGATTCCACTAAATTAAAAACCCAGTGTGCTTGAAAGCCGATCTTCTGTTTGCTCAGGCCTCCTCACCTCTGTAGATGAGGTGACTTTATGCTGCTGCTATGTGGGTTTTAAGAGGTCTGTGATAGAGATGAGGAAGTGTTAAATTCTTTTCAATGAGCTGCCCAAAGCAGTGACTTTAGTCTCTGGCTGGGGAGTAGCACCCCGGCCTTGTTGAACACAGGCAGCAGCACGAGCAGGGCTCCTCCAGCAGCAGGGACACGCCACGAGCCAGGAGGGGACCGTGGCACCAGGGGGGACCATGGCACCAGAGGGGACTGTGGCACCAGCCGTGCCCAAGGTCTGGACAGGGTGGCAAAGTCAGAGGTGGTGCTACCAGGCTGCAAGAACAGCCCAGGCAAGGTGTGGTGAGGAGCCAGCTCTGGGGGCTATCCAAGGAGTCCTGTCAAGAGCAAATGGTTCTAATATTCTCTCTGGGACAAAAAAGGAGCAGCCCCTTCAGTGAACTGGTGCTAATAAATATTTGCTGACAAGTGGTGAGGTTTCTCTGCAAATGGGCTTTGATGGGAAATTTCTGACCACATTTGGTTTTGCTCTTCAAGTCCAGCACCTGAGCAGCTTTGGTGAGGAATGGAGAATTGTTTGCAGCTCAGTATCTTCTCTGTACATGTAAGGAGAAGCCTTACATTTTAGCACAGGAGAAACGTAAAGGAAAGGTTTAAAAGCTTTCCCCTCCTGAACTGACACTCTTTCCGAGGAGTCTGTGCGGAGAATTCCCCTCAGCCACTGCCAGGCTGTGTTTGCCTCCTCTGCAGGCTCAGGATTCTGGGAGTTCCACGAACCTCAACTGCCACCGTATTTTCCTCTGAATGTTTCTTGCTGGGCAGCACACAGGGAGAATATTTTGTGCTAGATTCTCTTCTGGGCTTTGAGGTGAATCTCATTAATTCAGTTAATTTGCACGTCCAGATGAACATTTTGCAGGTATTAAGGAAAAAGGAAATGCAAAATGCTCAAAATTTGAGTGGCCCAACTGTTATAAACAAAAAACAACGTTCAAATTAAATGTTTGTTTACCCATGTTGCTGTTCCAATCCCGGTTTATGTCCCTGGTTGAGGTGCTTGGTGTTGTCAGCTCAAAAGGTTCATTGTTAAAAGTTTTTTTTTACTCATTTGTCATTTGTACCCCTCTTGTTCTCTTCCAACTCGTCCAGTAGTTTGGTCGCTGCTCCCCAGAATACACTTCCGCATTCCCCGTAAGGATTTGCGCACGTGCGTGTATTAAAATCATCATTCACAGGTGGTAACCTGCGAATAAAGACCGTCCTGGAGAACATCCACTCTCAGAGAACACCTAGAAACCACCCTGTGGAGGCAGCAAGGACCCGAGGAGGCTGGATACGCCGGTCTCAGCCCAATGAACTGGTCTCCACGACCTAAGGAGCACTCGAGCAGGAAGACTCCCCTGGACTATCGAGCCAAAACGGAGGTCTCCAGACAACCCCTGCAAGGATAGAGACTCCAGTCCTGCCGACGGCTAATGACGACAGGTCTGTGTGATCCTCCTCCTGGACGTCAACCATTGGGAGCAGCAGAGGTGGCGTGCACCCCAAGCCCCCACCTCTGGGCCCTTTCCTCTTTAATAAAGACTTGGAAACAGGAGCAGAAGGTCTCCTAGCCCGTCATTTACGTCACAACCACACTAAAAGTGAAATCTAAACTGAAGAACTTTTTGTCGCCTAGTAGGTAGGGTAAAACATGCAGAGTTAAAAAGTTCTTTGAAGATATTCAGCCAGCACCCAGCTGTATGAAAATCAAAAGAGCAAAGGAGGAGACAGGGCATGGGAAGAATGTTCAGCCCTTCCTGTTGAAGGGAAAACAGCTGGAAAACTGCTTCTGGTTCTTACCCATAGGCAACAGGTGTTATTTCTAGCCAAGAGCAGATGCCCAAAGCTGTTGCTGGCCCAAGGCCTGCCATGGCCCACTTTTAGTCCTAGCTGAACCAGGGTGGCCGGCTCAGGAGGGGAGGAGGATCTCAGGGGGAAATCGACATCACAGTTGGGCCAGGGTACCATAGGGGAGGCAGGGAGAGCTGGTGCTCTGCTTTCCAGGGTGACTCCTGCTTTTGAGGCCATGTCTGACAGCTGCCAAACCACATGGTCTCTGGGCTTCCTGGGGATGAGGCAGAGTTGCTCATTCTTGGCCAGGACGCTGGAGCAGCAGACACATTCCTGTGGAGAGAGGAGGTGCCTGAGGCCCCCAGCTGCTGCTGGCACACAGAGACCCTCCTGCACAGCAGGGCCCAGAGTGGCTAAGGCTCCCCAGCACGGCTGCAGCTGCTGGCACAGCTTGGCCCAGCTGGAGAGCTGCCCCTCAAGGCTCCAGTGGGCAGGGGATGGCTCTGGGCAGGGTCCCTGGCCAGGAGTGAGCACCCAGAGTGAGTCTGCCTTTCAAGGGCAATCTCTTCCCTGCTCTTTCTCCTGCCCACCTTGCTTCTTCAGGAGCCCTGGCTGGGATATTGCTGAGTAAATGCACTGACTTTGAACAAAAGACCTTTCAGTGGAGCCAGGGGGTGGGATCTCACAGAAAAGCTATCACTAATCTCTCCATAGCAGAATTATGCACCAGGTTTATTTCTGTGCTCTCAACTTGCACTTCGCTCCTTTCCTCCCCCTCCCCGTGTTCCCTGCCTGCTTTGCTCTCTTTGGTTTGGGGCTTTTTGTTCATCATGATTTAGTTTCTAATGAATGCTTCAAATTCTTTTAAAAATAGGAAACTTGAAAATTAAGTAAGTATAAAGCTCTTGTGGTAAATACTATGCAGGATACCAATGATCTGAGCTTTGATTTTGTATCAAAACCCCGTCATTAAAGACGTGAGACCCTTAGAGGTTAGACCTGTACAGTTCATAAGATTGAGGAACTGTCAATCCATAAGGCTTGGCACTTGCTTTCAAGTACTAAAAACCATTTGTGCTTAGATTGCAGTTCTCCAGCCTTACCAGGAAAAGGCCCCAATTTTGGCAAGCAGCAGTGTTTTGCATTCAGCAAGTATTTTCTCCTAGTTAAGGCATACCTTGCTTATAATCCAAATTACCTCTCTATCAAATGGTGTCGATTTTAGAAGTGAAAATTATTCATGCTGGAAAGGCAGCATTTATTCCTTCCCATTCCAAGCAGAGGGAGCTTGCCTGTGACAGGTTCCCATGGACCAGCTGAATAAATGGATCTGCTTCCTGAGTGAGCATGACTCACAGAACAAAAATCACCAGAAAGTAATTGATGCTTTGCTACCTCATGTCCTCAAACCAAACCTTTAATTCTATTAATCCACATTTATCTGTCATTATATCCAAGAAATAAACAGTAAATAACCCTGAAACAGAGTCATTACCCCACGGGCAGAGCCTACAGAACACCCTGAGCCTTCCAGCTTGTCTGGGCAGCCCCTCAAGGCAGAGCTGAATTCCGCCCGTCTCTAAAGGCTGTGGAGAGCAGAGCGGGGAGAAGGAGCAGCTCTGCCCTGTTACCGTCAGAAAGGAGCTGTCAAAGCATCGCTTCCTTTCCTCCCTCCTCCCTCGCCAGCCTCCTCCTGCCCGGGGACGGCAGCTCAGATCAAAGCGGGCGGGGGCGGGCTGCAGCTGCACACGAGAAAGGCGGCGAGCGCGGATGGGCAGCGGCAGGCAGGCAGGCCAGCTCAGCACCACGGCACCACCCCGGGAGCGGGACACACCTCGGGACAGGGACACACCTCGGGAGCAGCCCGAGCCCAGATCCGCCTCACAGCCGATGCTCTACGACACGCTAGAGCTGTCAGCACCAAGGCTGGAGGCCAGGAATGAGGAGGCAGATCTTTAGCTGGGCTCCAGGGAGCAGCCCCTTCCCCGAAACACACAAGGACAGAAAACAGGGACCGAGCCTGGGGGAGGACTCTTATCCTGGGGAGGATTAGGGGGAGGTTTCAACTTCTCAGCAAATCAGGGAGAGCCGGGGAGGTACAGAAGGTGGGGTTTACCATGCTCTAACAAATGGCGAAACACAGGGAGGGGACACAGACTGACAAGCAGAGAAACAATCCACTGGGGCGTCGTGGTTTGGGGGAATTCCAAAGGGGAGGCTAAGCCGGGGGTTGGCACAAGGGGGGATTGACAGGGAACCTGCTGGAACAAGGGACAGGAATCGGGGTGGATTGGCACTCAAGGGGAAAGGCATAACGCAGGATTGACAGCCCAGGGGGGAGGCACAGGGAACATTTCAGGGTGAAGAGGCAGGGCTGGGACAGGGATTGGCAGGCGACTGAGGAGCTACAGCTTGGGGCGAAGCAGCTGAGCTGGGGGGTGGCAGAACATCCCAACAGAAGGGAACACAGTATTCACAGCATGAAGAGCACAGATGCGCCCCAACACTCGTCTGTGGGTTCCTCCAGTTCCTGGGGAACAGAAATCCCTCCCTTTTCCAGCCCTAATCCTGCCAGGGAGGCTCCTGCATGGAGAACACCACCAGCCAGGTGTGGATGTCACCTGTGCTCCAGGGGTGTCCTTCTCCTTGAGTCTCCTCCTGCAGCCTGCAGAAAGGCTCCCAATAACATTGAAATGACTAGTTTTAATGGAGTTCTGTGTTGAAACAGCTCACAATGGGCAAGATGAATGTGAGCTGGGAGAGCTGCTGAAGTACATAAAGAAAACCAGGCCCTGCATTGTTTTTAAAGGCAGATTTATGAACCATCCATCAGCTCAACATGCAGAGACCTGAGTTCACTTGGCAGGGGTTTATGATTTTTGGTGAAGGTGAGCAAACCAATGCTTTTGGATTTTGGTTTGCATTTTAACCAAGCTTAGAATGAAGCAACTTTTTCAGTGACAGAAGTCCTCCCGGCACCCTGGGGACATATGCTGCCAGCTTTACAAAAATGCTTTCTGTTTTCCATTGCTTTAGAAGTGAAACTGTAAACCCATGATCTGGCCCAGAATAAAATATATCAAGTGCCAGGTCTGGGGTGAGGGCAATAAGACAGGTGGAAAAATGCTTATGTGGCTTAGATTGTGTATCCTTAAATTTAAAGGGCTTCCACTCCCTCCTTGATTAAACAAATCCATCTGCACACACTGGTAAAGTACCTAGTAGATGAGGTGCATTGTAAATGCATTCTAGATTTTATATTTTGGAAGATTAATTTGTCCTTTAAAATCTGCACCCTGTCTGATTTTAAACCCCAGGATACATCAGCTTGTTTGTTTCTTGTTAAACCCTGCAGAAGAGACCATTGGTCAGAGATGAGTTTGAACCCATCTCTGCAAGTAAAAGCAGTGAAGTTCCAACTCAGTCATTTGATTCTTGTCTCCACTAAAAGTGCATTTGAATCACAAAGCTTGGATTCAGATCAGAATATCCACTGAGGGGGAGATGGAAACCTAACTTTGGCTTTATCCAAATTTCAGCCACAACTGGTAGTCTGGAAAGATGTTTTGTTTGGAGAAATCTGCTTTATATCACATGCCAAGGAAAGCTACAATCCTGTGATTATCATTTGACTTTTAGGTGAAATAATGCTGGAAATAAAGATTTTAAAATTGCTCAGTTAGTCAAGATATGAAAAACCAGGATCAGCTGTGAAGAATCACAGAATGATCTTAGGACACTGAATGATGGGATGGTGGCAGGAACCACATCTATGAAATCAGATTAATTTTGGGGGCTAAAAACCAAAATTAACCCCAAACAATGCTTTCAGCTCCAGTGAAGCGGATATAGTAATGAACTCAGAGTTTATTGCAGCTGCTGAAGAGTTACATCATTGAGCTTTATAACCCCAAGACTGCATCTACAGTTATTAAGCTGCAGGGAGGAAAGCAAATAGAATATTAAAATGTGTTACAAAGGGAACAGAGAACAATACAAAGAAAATAATTATGCCCATTTGTGGCTGCGTGCCTCAGGGGAGACAAACAGTTATATCGTCCCACTCCAAACCCCAGGTTTTGAGGCGGCCCAGGTGTTCTGATTGAGTTTGAGTCCCTGGGGGTTCTCCCTTGGTGTGCTTCTACTGGTCCCTGACCCTGAACTCCACCCTCAAGGGTGGAAACCCTCAAAAGTTCTGTCTCTCACAAACCCCTGCTGTGCCTCTGTTCGGAGCTCTCTGTTCTGGACCTGAGTTTGTTCCCATGCTGAATAAATGGTTTCATGAACTGGGAGCCCAGCTCCTTGGTGTTCCATGCTGGTCCCCAGAATCCTGCTGCTTCCCTGGATGAGATCCCGAGGTTTTGGACCGCAACACACATTCACAGAACATCTGTATCAGAACAAGGAAATTCATGATCCTTTCAATTAAACTAATTAAAGTGAAAGTGAAAAGAATAGGCAAGGAGACTAGGTCCATTTTTAATGCCTTTATTGAGATCAGCTCTAGGTGGGGGAGCTTGACCACTGCTATTCGCAATGGACGACCCAGAGGAGGAGGCATTCAGCTTTGCCACATGGCAGAGCTGGGGCTTCCGTCCTCATGACAGTCCCTAGGAAGACACTGGCTCGTTGTAAATCTTGGGTAGTCATGGATAGCAAGTGTTGTTTTAGCTATGGCAACGAGGTCCAGTCAGTTGCGCAACGTTCTCCCTTGCTCCTCAATAGAGTTTGGAGTCTGGTTTGTGCCATGGCTCTCTGATTCTAGGGGTCTTCAGATGTTAATCCCACTTCTCCTGGGTGCTACCCCCCATGGGAATTCGGCTCATCTACACACTGGGTGCTGTCATCAGTTGCCATTGGGGGTGCTGGGTGCAGCAGAGGCAATAGACAAGGCCAGGTGGACAAGGCTGTCACAACAACATTGATATTTAGCAAACATGACACAGCATGAGGTATTTTACCAAAGAAGGCACCTTATGGTGACAATATTCTACTGTTTAAACTGTAAACATTTTTGTATACTGGTCAGGAGATCACATTTTACTCCTTACAAAAGAGGCCTAGGAAAGGCAACAAGTGTGGGGGAAAAAAAAAAAGGCATGGAAATGATTGTAGCCACTTGCAGATGTGGAAAAGAAATAGCTTTGAACAGATGTGAAATGGTTCTGTAAAAGTTTCATCCAGAAGATGAACAGGGAAGAATTGTTCAGTGTCTCAGCACAGGAACTGTGAGTCAGATCAGGAAAGCAGAGGCAAGTTCAAAGCAGACAGAAAACAAAATGATTCTCACCCAGTGGGTCCCATAAGCTTGGGAGGACCGTTCTGCACAGTGTTGAGCTTGAGGAAAGGTTCCTCAATTAAAAAAAAACAACTAAACTGTCAATTAAAAATAAAAAATCCACCACCATTTAGCAGATATTAAATAGGAAGATGACTCCACCTGAGTCACCAAGACAATTACTGAAATACTGCAGTGAAAGGCCAGGGGACCACTAAGGATGCACCAGATCCATGAAGAGCAGGGAAAATATATCTCCACGTGTTGTCTTTGAGCCTTTAATATACATAAAATGATGAAATAAGAGTCCAAGTTTTGAACATTGCCTTGGCTTCCTTCACCTGCAGGAGTCCAAGGTCACAGCTCTGAGAATCAAGCTCACCTCACACCTGTAATCTCAGGGGTGCCGTGCTCTAAACTGAGCCCTGACTCACACTCCAGACCACAGCTCTGGATGTTGTCCCTTCACATCACTTTCCCCTTCTAAAAAGCAATGACCCCAGAGAAGGCAGCTATTACTCACAGCAGTTACTGCTCCTACAATCACCTCTAAGATGACCTCCAAGCTTAGAGATGCTGTTTAATTCTTTTGTAACAACCCCCTCTCATTCAGATGCTCAAATATCATTGATAGCTGGAGATTAGCGGGGTTTAAAATGGATTAGCTGTTCTCCTGGTAAGGAGAATTTCTGAGCTACAGTGACAAATATTAGCTCAAATTTTGGAAAATCTTTGACTCAGCTTTAGCCCAAACTTCCCCCTTAGCAACCTCTTGCAGATTTCCTGCACAGCCCTCACAAGCTTTTCCTTGTGGGATGTAATGAGTAGGGTACAGGATTAGGTGTCTGAAGAGTCCAGCCCAAATCTGGTGTGACAAAACCCTGCCCAAATCCCTGCCTTTAGGTCAGGCTTTCCCTTTCTGGCCATGTCGTGGGGGATGCCAATTGTCCGCTCTGCAATCACTTCTTTCATCTCCACTCAGAGCCCAGGAGCTCCCTGCTGGGCTGGGAACCCGCATAGACCATTCAAGGGAGATGTCAGCCTTTGTGTGAGAGACAGCCACACCAATATTGCAAGGAGCCTTTTCAGCCCTTCGTGCCTACAGCAAAATTTCATCTGAAAAGCTAGGCTTAGTGTTTCTGACATGCTGGCACAGCAAATATTTCCCCACGTTACTGAAAAACATCATTTGTCAGAGTGCTGGCCCAGAGATTCTCAACACAGGCTGAGATCTAGGGGCAAGCAGAGAATTTTCAGAATACTGCATGTCTATCAGAAACAGAACATGTGCTTTAATATTTCCATTCAATTGGCCTTCGTGCTGTTTGCAGCTGTCTGTCACAGACATGCACTGGTATTTCTCTGGGCACATTTGCTCACTTCACTCCAAGCTGCTTGGTATGTGCATATATATCCAATATTAAAGATTCTGTCCAATAGTCTGTGTGATATCATTCATATTCAAGTGCCTCACTATTGAGAAATGGCTAGGCTATTCACTGAGTCTTCACAGAAGTATAGTGAATGCCGTTTATTTCTATCTTTAGCACACTTTTATAGGGTCTGACAGGGTCTGCGGGCTTAGCAAGCTTCTATTTGTTAATACATATGGTTTACATTCTTTCCCCAATTCACAAGACTATTGTTTTTCTTTCATTCTCTCTGCTTCAGGAGAGTTTCATGGACACTACCTTTAATATCATCACTTCTACCAAAGGCTGGCTAGTGCAGACAGGCTTTTACTAAAATATCATGCTTTTACTCTGTTAAAATGTTTTACTACAATTCCTCGTTTCTCTTTTTGCACAAGCCAGGCTTTAGATGCAATTTGTTTTACACTTTTATAAAAACAAGATAACATACAACTTAAAATAACTATCTCTATTAGTACCATAAGTAAAATTCATTCCCCTTTCAGCACAAGAGAATTCAACCATCCAGTGATGCCCCAGTTGGCTAACCAACTTCCAATGGGGTCACTATCTTCTTTCAGGGTGTGTAACCCATTCTGTAGCTGTCTTAGTTGTTTGTGGATTGAAACTGAATGATCAGTAAGGTTCAAACAGCACATGTCTTCAAACTCCTCACAACTATGTCCTTGTGCTAAGAGCAAGAGATCAACTGCAGCTTGATTTTGCAATACTGCATGATGTACACTATTCACATCAGCTGAAAGCTCACGAAACATTGTTGATGTTAAGTTCAGTTCTTTTTTGGTCTAACAAGTGAGCCTTTTTAGAGTTGGCAAGCCATTAGCAGTAGCTGCTCCTGGAGTAAAGAAGGAGACTAGCCATATTATACCACGACCCCAGAAGTCTGGGTCTCTAACATCACATTGTAATTCATTCAGGCTTTGCTTTGACTGTTTGATGTTGTTTACTTTACCAGCTATATTCAGCAATTAGTGTAAGTTTGGATGGAACAAAGTAAGTTTCCCAAGGTAACAGGGTCCTCCATGTGGATTAGCAGGAATTCCATTCCATGCTCTATCTCCATAAATTAAAAATATTGAACTAGGTAATCGCCTTGGTGATTGCCCTGTGAGATTGCACCATGAATAAAAAGCTTTACTTTCTGTGTTAGTAGTGAGGTCAACTATAGGGTTAACTGTAGTTCAGTGTTGCATCCCGTTGTTGGAGTGGCTTTTTGTTGGGGGCTCAAACATTCATCTACCTGAGGTATAGGTGGAACCTAACAAGTCTAATTTTTCTGGGGGCTCTATGGTAATACTGAGAATTTTGATAATTTTTGCTTGCTAGCTGGATTCAAGTTGTTTTAGTGTGAAGCCAACAGTGCAATTACACTCTCGTAACATGACAAATTGATTCAGTTGAGTCTCATTGCAAACTAAACTTTTAAATGCTTGAGGATCCCATTCAGGGACTCCTATGAGACAGGTGTGAAAGGGATCTCCAGGTGTGGCTAGGCTTAGACACATTGATTTTTGGCCAGTTCAGTGTGCCAGAGTGACCCATGTGTTCTGTCACTTTTGGATATTAGTTAGCAGACAGTTGTTCAGGATTATACACAGCACAATTACCATAAGCAGTTTGTTCCATGTAAATGACACCATGCTTGCAGAATCACAGCTAAGGCTTTAAAGTTAAATGAACTTTCGACTATGCTCACATTCACTCTTGAAGGGGGAATACTTATACTTCATACTAATATCTTTTCTAAAGTTATCAATAACCTACAAATAACAACTATCACACAAGCTACACTCTTTATCTTAAACTATTATCTAACTACTTTTAACACATGTGCTCTGGTATTTATGCAATCAAGGTGTGAAAGCAATTTGCTTTTGCTTAAAGGGTAAAATACAATTACAATTTGCTTTTATATACAGTTAGATGGAGTCTCTATACTCTTTTAGATCTTCTACAAAATTCTTCTTGCAAACAGGCTGATTTAATGTGATTCAGTCTCGGAACATCTGCTGCTCCGGTGACGTCAACTGGCAGCTGATCGGTGACTGAGTGAGGGCACCAATATTCAAGTTGTTCTTCAGATCCTTTTAAATCTAAAAACAGAGAATAACTGAGAAAATTTGGTAAAGACACAACATCATGATAACAACATAAAATTTCTGTTGGCAAACTGTCTGTATAGTGTTCAGACACAACTGTGTCCTGACAGCTCCACTTCTGATCCTGTTTGGAGTACCAAGGTTGTGTGGTGACGTCTGTGTTTACTGGATCTCGTGTGTTCTGAGGCAGACAGTCTGGTCAGATGGACAGGTGACCTTTTTGAACCTGCCAACAAAACACAGACACTTCTGCCCTTGAAGTCAATGAAGCATTTTGGTTTAGCTGTGGTATACCCAATTGTAAATTTAGATTATATAATGTTTCTAAATTTTCTATATATATATTTCACTATTGTGGTCCAAATTTCTAATGCACCTATTACCCTAGTCAAATATTTCTAAAGGCATCAATTTCCCCCATTTGTTTTTTTTTTTTTAAAAAAAAAAGTGATGTACTTCTGTCATATACATCAATATCAACACAAAACCATATACACAGAGAATAAGAAAAAAACTTATAGCAGTTAAAATCAACCAAATCATAAACATTATTAATAACATATATAATATAAAGCTACCACTAATCACTAAAATAGTGCACCAGCATCTTATAGTCTGCAAACAAACAAAAAAACAATCAGTGAAAGATTGGATAACCACCTCCAGAAATGATTCTCCAAGCTCACTTCAAAATTGATCCAGCTGTCATATTAATAGGGTCAAATTGCCAAGTCAAAAACTGACTCAAATAGTGATTTGCTGCAGAAAACATCTGGATCTGTTGGCAAACATTCTGTCCAGGTAAAGTCAAGGCTTGGCCAGGGCCTAGGCTTTAAACTGGAAAGATGCCTCTTAACTCATTTCTAAAACAAGGTTCTCAATAGTAGCAGCTATGAGATGCTTACAGCACAGCAAACTGTTAAAATGTATTTGTACAAAGCAAATGATCAGAAGCCTCAGGTACCAGACCAATTCAACCATTCAGCAGTTGGTTTAATCTGAAGCTCTCCCATGGCAGCTGACTCTCAGCAATGGTACATTTTCTTGTAATTCTGGAAAAATTGAAAAATAATAAAGCTGTAACAAACAAAAACTGCAGAGATTGCAACAAACAATAGAACTCCCAATGAAGTCAAGGGTGTCACAGACTGCATTCACTTTTGCCCACAAGCAGGTTCATCAGTGTTCTATCACAGCTGTTTCGGTTGTAGTCATCTCCATCTCTCTAGGAAAAATAACTATACTTTACAGTTTAAACAGATATGTTTAACAAAACATAGAACAATTTAAATTAAACAATATTTAAACCTGATTAAAATTAATTATGACAAAAGGAAATAACAAAACTTAACATTAAAGGAATATTAAAGTTATAAAACTTAACTTAAGAACATTCAAACTTAAACATAATAAAACTTAATTTTGCTTAATTCTATTAAAAATCTCTATTAAATAATAGCATAACTTAATCTCATTCTGTTACTACAAAAAGGCAACGAAAAGTTTGCTATATACCTTTTAAACACAATATAATAGTAATATGGATTCACTATAAAAATTATAAAAATGTAACAAATACGTCACAATTCTATGCCATTTGGCTTTAAAACAACTCACAATAATTGCAAATGTTACTAAAAACACTTATTCATAACAGGAATTTGCCTAGTATATGCATAAATTGGTTAGGATTTGAAAGTGCAGTTTTTCTAGAGAAAAACTACAACAACACAGGATTAGGCAAGCTGCCATTCAGCTTTTGTAGCACTTTTCATAAACATCAAGTCCAATCTTTTAACTAAAATCCAAAATCCAAATTGGTATATATGCTGTTATATATGTTTTATAAAACAAAGGGACTCCCATTGAAATTACCTTATTAAAATTGTGGGGAAAAAAAACAAATGGGAACTTTGTCTTGCACAGTGAAATTCTCCTAGCTAATTATTTTTTAAACCATAAATCTCTTTTGTAAATAACATTAATTGGAAGGTTGTTCTACTAGCAACTGTAAATCATTCAATATTTTAACATTAGGTTTTAAAACTAATTATTGCAAGGTAACTTTTACTTCTGTTAATATTCACAACAAATTCTCTAGTAAAATTCTAAAAAACTGCAACTACATAAATTCATAATTACTTAAAACGCAAAATTAATGCTAAAAGAGTATATAAAAACATTTTAAAAAAACAATAAATCATGACTTTTTAACAAACTGGATACTGTCCCGGTGCTTTTTCTTACAGAGGTAGCAGGGGGTGAACTGCCCGCTCTGCTGCTGCTCTGCTGCTGTTATCTCTAGAAGGTCTGAGTAATGTCTCCATCATCCCCCACATACTCTCGCAGAGAGGAAAAACAGAGAGAAAAACATCACAAAGTTAACTTTAACAAATGCAGTTCTTTCTCTCAATATTTCTCTCGTTATTCACAGATAGAGAAAAAAGGGCACAAAACAGGCGATGTTACACAAAAAGTCTCTCAGGGCCAGGTGGTAACAACAGTGACCATTGCAGCTTATCAACTTTTAATTACAGTGATAAATTTCAAAGTTAGCAATTTTTTGGCTGTTTTGTCTCTCTTTGAAGCTGCCTGAGCCATCTTTTTCTGCACAACTGCTCCTGTAATTGTTCAGCGTGGCCTTGGAGCTTCTTCTGCACTGCTTCTGCCCTGGGGGTGCCTTTGTTCTCTGCACACACCTCAGTGCTTTCCCCCATGTCCCCCTGGTTTGGGTAGAAACCAATCTAAATTTGGCTTCTTTTCTTCCGGGGTAGTAAAGCTGGAACTTAAATAAGACGGTAGTGTTAAAAGTGTCTCCAAAAGGGAAGCAAATAGTTCCGGACGTATCACATCCTGCCATAGCTGAACAGATTCTGTTTGTTGTTTCGGCGTTCGCCGTGAAGTTTCTTTCTCCTTATTTTCTTCTCTCTGACTCTCCCTCCCTCTCTCCAAGGATGGCATAGACAGGAATGCTCTCCCAGCAGAGGGAGGCAAAGACATCTGCTGCTGTGACGCAGGTAGAATTACGGGGCTCACAGCCTCAGCATATCTCGCTTTTCTGTTTTTTAAGGTATTGATTACAATCTGCCAAGTTGGACTGAGAGACAGAGTGTCCTTGCTTTTCCCTGTAATCCTTGTCTTCCACAACAAATCTCCTATGTCTTTCCATTTTTCCATGCACCCGCGTCTATTGTCTCTAGCCCATAGAACGATGTTGTCCAGGTCTTATCCCCTGACTGCATCGCCTCGTTTAACGAGAATACTCAGAAGCAGCTTTTTCGCTGCCACAAACTCAATTTCCATGGTAGCAGTGCATGGCGAGGGGAGGGTCGTGACCCCTCACTTACTCCTCCACCTTCAGTCTCCCCCAGTGACCTGACTCCTTTTTCCACGTCTTACCTCGCCGTGTCTCACCGGGGAGCCTGAGCTGCTCCTGCTGCCACTACCAAGCCCTGGCCCTGCCTGAGGCTCAGTTCAGAGCTGCTGGCAGCTTCAGGGAGACCTTTCTCCCCTGACTGCCATGCAAGAGGCTCCTTCTATCCCAGTGTGGGGCCACTACAGGCATGTGGTCCCCCTGCCCCTGCTCCTGAGTGGAAGGCAGGGATGAAGGAGTGCCTTGGAGGGCAGCAGTCATCCAGGTGCACTCCCTGCCACTCCAGACTGAAGGAGAATCTTGAGCACTGTCCAGGACCTGTCCTGTCCTTCCTTTCTTTGCAGCTGAACCTGTTAATGAAGGTGATCTGGCTTACCATCCCATGTCCTGAACTGTCCCCCTGGGATCCAGGAGTGATTCTCTGGGAGATGGTGACGGTAGGTCAAGGCTTTCCCTACTGAGAGAGCTGCCACTGCAGAGCCCAAAGGTCAGCCCCAAGAAACGGGACTCATGCACCAACATCCCTCCTGCTGCAGCTGCTCCCGGAGCTGGCCCTGAGTGCCCAGAGGCCCAAGGCATAGGAACAGCTCCGAGTGGGAGCCCTGCCACAGCCAGCCCTGGGTCCCAACTGGGCAGGGCTGGCACTGGCTCCTGACATGGCCTGGCTCTGTCCCCTTGGGCTGGGGGAGCTGTCACAGAGCAGGGAGGGTCAGGGGTGGCTGTGGCTGCTCAGTGATGGCTTTGGCCTGAGTCCCTGGAAGGAGCCACTGCCCAAGCGGCTGCGCTGTCCCTGGGCTCTGCTCCCGGCCTTCTGGGCTCTGTTGGGTGGCACAGCCTGTGCCAAGGGGCAGCAAAGTGCCTGCAGGCCCCAGCTCTGGGGCAAACAGAGAATGTTTGTGTTGCCGCTGAAGATGAATAGATCACACGGACACAGGTTGAGGTGTGGTGAAAGGAAGAGAGAGTTTATTTTTCCTCCCAAGATTTATAGGTTTCTGACCACGGCCAGCGATTGTATGGTCAGGATAACACTTTCTCACTGCACTGGCCATGAGAGATGTCCATCATAAGACATGTAACAGAAAGAATGTACACATATCTATGTTTACAGTTATTGTCCTGGGAAAGTCTTTAGAAAATGATGTCAGCAAGCTCAGAAGCTGAGTTTTCAGGGCAACATCTCACCCTTTTTGGTTTAACAAAAAGAAAAGGAAAAAGAAAAATGAACAAAGAAACTAGCAACATTATAAACAATCAAAAGGATAAATAATAGGAAAATATGATACTCCATACAATCAGAAGGCTGTAATTTCAGGGTGATATCTCACCCTTTCATTATTACAAAAAAAACCAAAACAAAACAACAAAAAAAAAATCCCAAAACAACAAAAACCCAAAAAAATAAATGGAATAAATGTCCAACATCAACACCTACTTGTGGATGGCTCTCAATTTGGTCATGGAGGGAGAATCCATGGCCAAATTGAAAGGTGCATGGGAGAACTTCTGGAATGCTATGACAGCAGCCTGTAATTCCATCAATTGGGCTGATCCAGCCTCATGACTCTAAAACCTACCACTCAGATCCATCTGTTAGCGTTCAGGAACACACATAACCACGAATGGTTATATGAAGGTGCTTTATTTAAAGAGCTCTGGGTGTCAGGGGTACACATACCCAAATCTGACTCCACTTGGGTTTCGAGTTGAACATATTTTATACTCTATCATTATGCAACTTACATATTAATTATTAAACTTACATTGTTCTATTGTATACATTGTTTTTACCCAAGCATGAATTTCTCGTAATCCCCCCTTAGCCCCCTAACATGGTTCCCCATGTTCTCTAAACAATAATTATATCTAATCACATCTAACAATTGTATCATTTATCATATACTGACTACACAAGTGCAGCTTGACCTGGTCTTTAGTAAGCACAAGGCCTAACGTTTCCAGGGCCTGCTTTTCCCAGGGCTTTCCAAACCTAACTTTTTCTAAGTCCCCGAATTTTCTAAGATTTTAAGGCCTTTTACTATCATTTCCCCCCTTTGAAAGCATTTTCACTTCACTATAAGTGCAAATGTTTTCACTGGATACAGTCCTTTGTTTCTGAGTTTATACTTGGTGTTCTTCAAATCCTCGATTGATGTAAACGTTGTCCTGGATGCTGTCACGAAATGGAGAGCTAGAGGATGGTGGGTGTAGATCTCGCGTCAGTGCCTTTATTATCTTCTGGTTCCAGGACGTTTTCTTCTGTATTTCTCTTTTTAAGATGCTGTAAACTAACCAAATTGCTAAAAATACAATTAGTAAAATTATCACATTCTCAATGATAGATTTAATCCATGAATTCACATTCCACCCTAACCCTTTGAAGATTTTACCTAACCAACTTGTAGTCAAATCCTTTTGCTCTTCCTGTGCTTCATGCTCTATTTGTTGCAACTGATTGATGTCATGTTCTACATCTGCAGTTACATTTGGGATGTGGATTGCAATCCCATTGCATTGGGATGCAATGATCAATCTGTCCCCCTTAAAAAGAACTTCACACTCTCCATGTTCTTTCAAAAGTAATAAGTTGTAATTGGACGTTTAATTCTTTAAATCTTTCCCAGGTGACTCTTGCTAGTCTGTCTACCTGACCTGTTTCTCTGTTCTGACAGTTTGCTATTTGCTCTAGGGCCCACCCAAATTTCACTCTGCTAGAGGGTTCTTGCTAAGTGTCATCTTGATTCTATTCCTATCCTAATCTTTCCTACTTATGCCTGTGTCTTGCCACTGAGTTGATTTTGCCATTGTTAGCATCCGTACTAAGATTAATTTTTGCTTTAGCAATTTTACCAATGCTTCTGAACCCCAATGACATTTGTTATGTTTCATTTGTAGAACTTCTCTCATTATCAAGGGGGTTAACACTATTTGTCTTTGTGCAGTTACATACCATTCTTCTGAATCCTTTTGTGCATTTAGCAAATGTCTCAATTTCTCATCTTTTATTGAATATTTTGGTTTTGGAGACAAATTAAATTGAGAAACATTAGTCTTTAAAGGTATCAATGCCATTGTTGTTTGCACTTCTCGAGCAATCTGTCGGGCTGTCCAGTCTGCTTTTCAATTTCCCTCTACTCAATTCTAATGTTCTGGTTAAGGCAACCAGTTCTGCCCTCTGGGCAGATGTACTTGGTGATAATGCTTTTGCCTCCACTATTGTACTGACTGTTGTTACCGCATATCCAGCGTATCTGGTCCTGTTCTCCACCAAGCTGCTTCCATCTGTGAATAGCTCCAATTCTGGTTGCTCTAGTGGGATGTCTTTTAGGTCTTCCCTTGCCGAATAGGTGTACTCTATTACTTCTACACAGTCGTGCTCTAATGGGCCTTCTTCAATTGTGGTACCTAGGAAAAAAGCTGGATTCAAGAGGTTAATTGTCTTTAGTGTGAGTTCATCCTGCTCAGTTAGGATTACCTGGAATTTCATCATCCTGCTTGGAGATAGCCAATGGCCCCCCTTTTGTTCTAAAACAGTGGTCACCATGTGTGGTACATAGACATCTATATGTCTACCCATCGTGAGTTTCCTGGCTTCTTGGATCAGCATCACAGTGGCTGCAACTGCCCACAGGCATGAAGGCCATCCGGCACTCACGTTGTCAAGTTGTTTGGAGAAGTAGCCTACTGGCCTTTTCCAGCTTCCCAGACGCTGGGTTAGTATTCCCAGAGCTAGGTGTGATCTTTCATGCTCAAACAGCTTAAAGTCTTTGGATAAATCAGGCAATCCTAATGCTGGAGCAGTTGTCAATGCTTTCTTCAGCTTGAGGAAGGCCTCCTTCTGTGGTTTGCCCCAGGTAAACAGCTGTGTCTTCTGGGCTTCATACAGGGGTTTTGCAATTAGTCCATAGTCCGTGATCCACAGGCGGCACCACCCTGTCATCCCGAGGAAAACTCGCAGCTCATGTAGGTTCTGGGGCTCTGGAATAGCACAAATAGCTTGAATACGATTAGTACCCAGCTTACATTGCCTTTGTGAGATTTCACACCCCAGGTAAATCACAGTCTGTTGGCCAATTTGTGCCTTTCCTTTAGACACCTTATATCCTCTCATTCCCAGCTAATTTAAAATTTAAATTGTTACCTTTATGCAGGTTGTTTTCTCTTCTGTAGTTGTCAGTGTATCATCAACATACTGTAACAACAAGTATTGTTTTCTGGTACTTGCCCATTCTCGGTCCAAATTTCCAGCTCCTTCGCCAGCTGGCTTCCAAATAGGGTTGGACTGTTCTTGTATCTTTGTGGGAGTCATGTTCAGGTGAGCTGAGTTTTCCTTCCATTTTCTGGATTTTCTCATTCAGAGGCAAAGTTTCTTACTTTCTTTGTCAAGGGGTATGCAGAAAAAGGCATCTTTTAAATCAATTACAGTAAACCACTTCTATTTCTCTTTTACGGATGTTAACAGTGTGCAAGGATTAGCTACCACTGGGTAAATATCTTCAGTTATTCTATTATTGCTCTTAAATCCTGTACTAGTCTGTATTGGTCAATACAAAATTTGGGCTCTAGTGTTAACTACAGAAGTAATAGGTGCATGTTTAGGACCCACTATTGCTATAATCAGTATGTCTCCAGTTTTGTTATTTCTAGTGAGCATTTTAAATAAAACTAACTTCCACCTCTCTGCTCACCCATGGGAGGCAGAGTTACCAGTTTCCCTGATTCTAGAGCTGTTTGGGCTCCACTCCCAGAAGCTGAGAAGGAGACGGCTTTGGCTCACAGCCCAGAGCCTGTGGAGGTGTGCTGGGTTATACAATGGGGCATTCGATACAATGAACCTGGGACAGTGCCAATTAATGACTACTTTACTCAACTTTTAAGTGATAAGCCACTCATTATATTTTGGAGACCCCTTTCTTTATTTCTAGTGACCACTAATACTGGCAATTAGAGATTTGTTTTCTCTTTTTTTTTTTTTTTGGGTTTTCATTAAGAGAACCAATGTATCTATCACCCTTTGCTTTCTCTGATTTTTTCCTTCTGGGATTTTTACAGGTCCATAATTTCAGTTTTCACAGGTAACAGCATTGGTGATTCATAACTAACAATTAATTTTCTTTTGTGTATCATTTGTAAGCAGACAGCTTTCTAAATATTTTTCAGTAGTTGGTTGGGGGTACAAACTATAGCAGTCAAGTCCCCCCTTTCCAAGGGGTTAAGCCCCTCAGCCCAATAAGCTGTGTGCTGAGTTAGGGACCATGGGCTATGTCTGTCTCTTGCTATTAAGAAGACCTCATGTACCCAGTGCTCATTCGATTCCTGTTCTCTCAACCGAATTTGATCACCTTCAGTGAGACACTCGAAATACGTATTCTGTCTCTGACTCGTGAAGGAGACACCCATACTCCCTTTTTCTTTTCTTTTTTTTCTTTTTCTTCTTTTTTCCTTTTTTTTTTTTTTTCCTATTTTTATTTCTATTTTAGTAGTTATATGCAGACCAAGATCCTTATCATTGATATAATTATATTCTATTATAATATAGTAGTAATAGTATATTATATTCTATTATAATATAATATATAATATAATATATAATATAATTATATTATAAAATTATATTATCTAATTAAAAATTATATTTTTAATTAGAGGCTTCAAACTAGGACAGCAGTGTTCCCCACAATTTTATCCAAGTTAGCTCTTTTTGCGGGTAAATTTGATTAATGAGAGGGGTTTCCCTCTCTTGTTTCATTTTTTCCCAGTTTAAATTTTGTTTCATGTTGTAAAGAACATACTCTATCAATCACATTTTCCAAATTAAACCAATTACTGAGCACCAACTTTTCCCTCCTGGAGAAGGTCTGGCACTGTGTTTTGCTAACAGAGCATAACATGCATAAAATGCAGTTTTAACTTTTGCACTGCTGTTTTCAGTCATTTTTACAAAAAGAAAAACCACTACAGGGAGGTATAAACTTAAACTATACACACACACACACAACTTTGCTTCCCTGTATGGGTAAAAAGACCAAATCTGCTTGGAAGGCACTCCTTCAGTTTAAAATTCTGGTTGTCTCTTTGCTACACCAAACAGTCAAAATTCATACACACAACAACAAAAACAATCCAGCCCTTTGGCACTAAGAGAGCTTTTGTGAAATTCTGCAGACAGAGCCCTCAAGTGAGTGTGGGGTGCTTTTTACCTCGGCGTGTGCAGTTTGTGGGAAATCCGACTCGCCCCCCTTGCTTTCTAGACACCGCTCACTCTTTTGGGAGTGTCGGGCTAGGTGCGGCTGGAGCAAAACGTCTTTCCCGTAATACAGACTGCACAACAAACCTGCAGCCCCTTCTGTCTGTCAGAAATCCTGTCCATGATGCCAATTTAGATGTCATAATTCGCTAATGCAAGTGGGGCTCATGAGAGGTTCGTTTGATCTCAGAGTGCAAAAGGACACAAAGGGATTTCAGTTTAAATCACAACAACAATAATGTACCTTTATTTTAGTGCCAACAACAAGGGTTATGCGATAGAGGAGAGAGAGAGAGAGAGAAATAAGGAAAGCAAAGTAAAGAAAGAGAGAAGAGGTTATAGCTACTAACAGATGAGACGGGATTGCTGGGGTCTTTTTCTGTGGGAGATCTGGCCGAAATTATCTTAGTCTTATGTAATTCTTCTCCAAAGTTACCTTGTTTCCAATGTGCTAATAAGCACCCCAAAGGAGAAGTACCTGGTATGGGAGCATAGCAGCCCAAAACCCTTCTCCGTATTATAACTATAATATACCACAAATGCCGAACCTGCGACGCTTTCGCAGTCGTCTTACGGACAGCGCCTAGGCTTTACCAAGAGGAATTCCTTTAGCCCAACCACGCGCAGCTTTCACCGCGTCTAACTGGCAGGCACCAAAACCAAAGTAAAGCACCTTACCTTTCTCTCCCGGGGACGCTGTGAGCAGCGCAGACGGTCGCGGCTGATGGGCTCCCCGAGAATCCCTCGGTGCCGGCTGGAGCGTGATCGGGTCGCGAGTTCGCTCAGCAGCACTCACAAGGTCCCACCTGGGTCGCCAAAATGTTAGCGTTCAGGAACACACATAACCACGAATGGTTATATGAAGGTGCTTTATTTAAAGAGCTCTGGGTGTCAGGGGTACACATACCCAAATCTGACTCCACTTGGGTTTCGAGTTGAACATATTTTATACTCTATCATTATGCAACTTACATATTAATTATTAAACTTACATTGTTCTATTGTATACATTGTTTTTACCCAAGCATGAATTTCTCGTAATCCCCCCTTAGCCCCCTAACATGGTTCCCCATGTTCTCTAAACAATAATTATATCTAATCACATCTAACAATTGTATCATTTATCATATACTGACTACACAAGTGCAGCTTGACCTGGTCTTTAGTAAGCACAAGGCCTAACGTTTCCAGGGCCTGCTTTTCCCAGGGCTTTCCAAACCTAACTTTTTCTAAGTCCCTGAATTTTCTAAGATTTTAAGGCCTTTTACTATCACATCCTTCCAGGTAGCAATGGCATTTCCAGTGTTTTCATTGGCCAATGATACCTGTGGAATGCAAATCTGGAGTGGCAATAAAAAAAAAACCCGGCAACATCAATGGAGAGATGAATGTAATGAACTTGATGAGCAGAAACTGCTCGCAGAACCTCCTCCAGCATCTACTGTGCCTGTGGGATCAGTGTCAGAGGTGACTTTAAATCAGAGTCCCCCTTTAATAGACCAAACAAGGGAGACAGTTGTGTCATGGTCAGTCCCATATAGAGACACAACCATGTAGAAATCCATTAATATCTGGACATCATTCATGCAGTGTCTGCACTGAATGCAAAAAAAATAATTGCACCTCCAGATGCGGGACTGTTCGTCCCAGAATTATTTTGACCCTCAAATAATTTCAGGGAGGCTGTAGAGATGAGCAGCAGGAAACTGCTCGCAAACTCCAGAGAGGGCTAGAGCCCCATATCATCGGCAAATGCTGGCAAATTTTCACAAGCCTTACGGCAAAAATCTCCATTGATATCTCTGTGTGGGCTCAGCATTAATGATAGCTGGCACCAGAAAGGTAAATTTCGGTCTGTCATCGGGATGCAAAGGAATTGCAAAGAAACAATCCTTCAGATCCACAATGAGGACTAGCCAGTCAGCAGGAAGCATGGCAGGTGAAGGCATGCTAGCCTACAACATCCCCATGCTTTCCATCATAGCATTAACCTTCTGGAGGTATTGTAGCAGCCTCCATTTCCCAGACTTTGTCTTGATACAGAAAACCAGAATGTCCCAGGGACTGGCTGAAGCTCCAGATCACTGTGATCCAACTGTTCCTGCATCAAGTCACAGAGGGTGACTAGTCTATCATGAGAGAAAACAACAGAATCTGCTGAACAAAGAGTCAGTCTCAAGTTCTTTGCGTTGAATGTGTCAGCATCGCGTCCAAGGGTCACTCTGGGGGCCCGTCAGCAAACCTGACAATTATGATGTCCATGCCAGTGTCAAGAAGCCCGCGGAGGCTAATCTTTGACAGCATCTCACCAAGGATGGACAGGGTGCAGACCCATTCAGGATGATCCCTGGCTGTCAGAACAGCAGTCTGTGAACCCAGGGAGGTCCAGGGAACCCGAAGCCACCATCTCCCCGCAGCTGGTTCTCAGCTCTGCAAACACAAGACTCAAAAGGCACAAGGTGAGCAAATCCGGGTCCCGCAGGGATAGGAACAGGAGGCAGGAGTGTGGAACCCATGGCAGAAATGCACCCCAGGAAATCCGAATCAAAGTCCCCTAGGTGAGCAATGATGCCCTGAGCAGTGGTATTCAACCACGCCACAAGAAGAGCGCTCATGGCCTCACCCACCGGACCAAAGCATTTGGAAGCACATGGAATGCCTGATATGCTCAGTTGCACAGTCATTTTACAGGAGGACAAAGTCCACAGGCCAGCCAAAGAAGCTCCAGCAGCCTGGGGCCCTTTGCCTGTGGAGGCCACTGGCTTCGCCACCGCAGCAGCACCACTGGAGTCAATAGTAACCAGTGCAGGACCTTGGTCTGCCGTGGCTGCAGGAGGCGACGGGAGAGGGCTGCCTCCAGCTGCAGGCTCAGGTGATGCCTGGGAACCTGAGGCGGGGTGGGTTGGAGCCAGCTCGGCACGACCCACCTCCAGCACCAGGAGGACCGAGGCGGCGGTAGAAGCACAGCCCACAGAGCCGTGGCATCATCCTGCTCCAATGCCAGGGAACAACCCAGGCTCGCAGGAGGGGAATCCCACAGCATGAGGCCAGCAGAACCCAGCCTGGCGTCCGCACCACTCGCAGCACCCATCCCCACACCCCACAAATCCGGAGCGGGATGGGCAGCACTTGGAATCGCCCCTAACAGTGATTCTTCAGGGGCTAAATGTCCAAGAAGCCGTGCCGGCCGCTCCTCCACTGGAACAGTGTGCAGGGCCGCCGGCGTGGAGCCTGGGCCCATCCTGTCCCACACCGCGGGGCAGGGAACAGCCCAGCCGCAGCAGGGACATGGGACCGACCCTGAGGTATCCCCCAGGGCCGGCGCCACCCCCCGTTCAGGCAGCCCCTCATCGGTCTGCGCCGGGAGGGCACACGAAGGAGGTGACCCTGCCTCGGGCCTACACCGTCGGGGCACTGGCCGAGGCAACGTTATGCCCCCCGGTTCGGCAGCGCCCCCGACTGCTCGCTGGCAAGGATCCAACCCCGCCTCAGGCTTACACCTCCAGGGCACCGGCCGAGGTGAGGTCAAGCCCACCAGTCCTGTGGCACCCCCATTCAACCTGCTGGGGACCCCAGTGATCCTGGGGGAGCCGACCTCAGGACCCGAGATACAGCTGCCCCCCGGCTCTGTGTCACTGCAGGAGTGGGAGAGCCCCACCCTGCTCCCACAGCCGGAGCCGAAGCCAGAGCCAGACCTCTCACCCAGGGCAGAGGAAACAGCTCTCGATCTGGCAGAAGAGGACGAGCTACTACCCAGAAAGCGGATGTACCGTCACCAGATCCCCAGCAGCTGGACCAGCCGGGGCTCATAATCGACCAGCAGAGCCTCGAGCAGGGAATGTCCTAAAGCGTCCCAAGCCGACTTCAAAAAAAATCTCCTCAACCACAGGGAAAAGCCCCTCAATTCTCCCGTACTCGTACAATTGCTGAAAGTGAGCATCCGAACATCAATCCCTTTCTTATCAAACACCGCACGCCATATTTCCATAACCAGGCCCTCCATAGGAGAGAGCCCAAAAACAGCCATATCCACAGGCTAGACAGTACCCTGTAACCATCACCTGCAGCACACGTCAGGGTTCACCAGATGTTGCCTCTGGTGCTGAATACATCACACGGACACAGGTTGAGGTGTGGTGAAAGGAAGAGAGAGTTTATTTTTCCTCCCAGGATTTATAGGCTTCTGACCATGGCCAGGGATTGGATGATCAGGATAACACTTTCCCACTGCACTCGCCATGAGAGATGTCCATCACAAGACGTGTAACAGAAGAATGTACACATATCTATGTTTAGTTACTGTCCTAGGAAAGTCTTTAGAAAACTAAAGGAAGCCCAGAAGCTGAGTTTTCAGGGTAACATGTTCGGGCCATACCCAGCATGCTGCCAGCTCAGCAGCGGAGCACAGCACGGGCTCTCACTGCCCATTGCTCCCACAGATGCAGCCGGCACCACAACACATATTCCCGACTCCCAGAAGGGCACACCTCAGAGTGATGTGAAATGGGAGTAGTGAACTGATGACAGATTTCCGGGCAGCTGGCATCAGAAAGACAGAAAGCTGTAACAGAAATAGCTTTCTTGTGAGAAACTCCATAGATTTGCAGAAGACTTCTGTTTCTCTACAAAGACTGATGAAAAGACTCTAGCAGGAATTGGGACTGTTTTAAACACCAAAGTTCCAGTCTCTATGTTGTCATGTGAGCAAGGGAATGGTTGGGTAGTAGGGGATAAAGGAGTTTTCTGGAGGTTTATTCTGGCGTTCTTATTCTTGTAGTTTTGTTAATAAACTTTCTTTATTCCTTTTAAGTTTTAAGCCTGTTTTGCTCTTGTTCTAATCCATATCTCACAGCAAGAAATAAGTAAGTTTTCTAGTAATTTTTTAGTTACTGCTTTACAACCACAATACTTTCTCTCAGGGAACATGCTGCTGGCTAGAGATAACGGCCATGGGGGTGGGTGGAGAGCTTGTCTTCATGTTGTGCTGCTTTGGAATCTGGTATGCCTGGAGGAGAAAACAGTGAGTGTTTTGTTTATCTTTCCCTCAAACAGCTTCTTTAGAAAGTCTACTGTAGACAGGAAACATTCCCAGTGAGGCTGCTGTGGACTTGTGGGTAGTCAATGGTTGTCCAAATAACTTTACTGAGAGTTCTGCTGCTTTCTTTGGCCTCTTCACTGAGGGGCCTTGTCCTGGGGAACCCGCTGGGGCTGCAGCCAGTGCTGGCTGCCACTGAGGCCGCCTGGCCAAGAGCAGCCCCAGGAGCAGCAGGCAGAGGCAAAGCAAGGTGGGCAGGGGAAAGAGCAGGGAAGAGATTGCCCTTGAAAGGTAGAGGTGCTCTGGGGCCTGCTCCTGGCCAGGGACCCTGCCCAGAGCCATCCCCTGCTCGCCGGGGCCTTGAGGGGCAGCTCTCCAGCTGGGCCAAGCTGTGCCAGCAGCTGCAGCCGTGCTGGGGAGCCTTGGCCGCTCTGGGCCCTGCTGTGCAGGAGGGTCTCTGTGTGCCAGTGACAGCTGGGGGCCTCAGCCACCTCCTCTCTCCACAGGAGCACTTCTGGACAGGAGATGAAGGACAGTGGCTGCACTAAACACCCAGACAGCTTGAGCAGCACCTCTGGGAGTAATAAGGGCCTGGGCAGCCCTCTGAAGAACTCTGAGAGGAGGATCCCGGAACAGCTATCTCTGAGGAAACCTCTTATAACTCTGTGAATCCCACTGCCCCCTCTTTTTCCCATGGATAACCCCAAGGTCCCTTCACTCCCTTTTTTGATCTCCCTCTGCTCCAGTCTAGCCCAATCCTTAGTTCTTGTAGAGACCCCAGGACCAGCCCAGCAACCTCCGGCCCCAGCTGGGACCAACATGGCCCTTCCTGTGTCCCTGAGCCCCCTGGCCCTGCCCTCTAAACAACACTGAAGGTGAGTCCATCTGCCAGTGTAGGTAATGGCCCCTTATTTGTTCCAATAAAGAGATGGAGCTGCTACCCCTGTGTCCGGCTGGTAGCACCAGCAAAGCCCCTCATGGCACCAGCCCTGGCTGAGCTCCATGTCCAGGGGCAGCCAGGGCTGACCATGGTGTGGGCAGGCAGGAGCCAGGCAGGGGCTGCTGTGACCAGCAGCGGGGCCCTGAGGGGCTGGGGGAGTCCAAGCTGAGCGTCCCTGGGCTGAGGGCACATTTCCTTCAGTGGCATCACCTGGGCCTGCACCTCCTCCACTGGAGTGCCCAGGAAAAGAGGGAACCATCAAGAGCAACACCAGGGACGCAGCCTGACTGTGGACATGATTTTCTGAACCTGAGAGACATTCAAGCTCTCAGGCGCTCATTGTTCCCAAGATAAAGTCTTTTGAGGAGTTTTTCTCTCTCAAGGATTGTTTATGAAAATAAGCTTTGGTCTCCCAAAACAAGACACAGATGTTCTGAGAGTGTTTTTCTCTTGTCCCACCAATGGGATGAGGGAGGTATTGTTCTTTCTACCAGTCAAGATAACCTGTATCAGAACACCTTATGAAAGGGTTGAAAAACCCAAAAAAAGGATTTTTGCCTCATGAAAAAAAAAATGATTGCTGTGGGTGATCAGAACCCTCGTTCATGTCCTCTAGCGACACCTGACCAGCAATGTCAGCAGGCAAAACCAAGGTTTTGTTTAGCAATGGCCCTTTGATGAAGTAAAAGATTTACAATCAGGGCAGTCAGATGGGAGAACACTCGAGGGGTACAGCCAAGGCTGTGAGGTCACAGCAGGCTCTGGGGTTACACAGGTTGAGGTCACGGCAGGCTCTGAGGTCATAGAGGTTGCAGAGCCCCGTGGTTGCACAGCACCACAAGGACGGAGCAGTCAGTCCTTGACTGCGACTGTTGCAGCAGCATCGGCGGCTACGGCAGCAGTGCTGACACTGGGACAGCGGTGTGAGGACAGTGGTGGCAGCAAGAGTTGGAGGACTGGCAGAGGGCAAGGCACCATGGCCTTTCCTCTGCGCCTCTTCCTCCTGCTCCTCCTGGCAGTGGCCCTGCCTGACAGGGCTGCCCAGGCTTCTCCACAGCGAGCACAGGGAGCAGGTGAGCAGGCGGCCTGGCTTCCCTTTCTTGGGACAGCACTTCCTTCTCTCTGGGAAGCCCTGGGAATGATTTTTCCCAGAGGTTAAGGGAGGGTTTCCTCTGTGGGAAGGAGAGAGTCCCCAGGGGCCCTGGGCTGGTCCTGCTGCCCCTCCAGGGATGTTGCACAGGGCATGCAAAGAGGGTGGAGAGTGACCAGTAGCCAGCTCAGAGCTCCCCAGGTCCCTCTGCAGCTTTGGCCATGTCCATTGACATCTGGCTCTCATGGCCAACCCCAAACACCTTGCAGTGCCCAGTTCCCTAAAACACAAGGGGATCCCAGAATGCACCATGGACATGATCCTGATCTGCGCTCCGTTCTAGATTGGAATCATCACATGGATTACCTGGAAGTAATGAATGATGGCTTGAAATTCTTGGAGGATGTTGGAGGCAAGTTCTCAATACATCATTCCTGACAGACTAATCAGTGTCAAGGTGGCAAGAGCTCAGCCATGTGCCATTTCCCTTAACATAATCTCAGGGGTGATGGATTCTGGAAACTTTGTCCCACTGGAGTGGGACAGTGATCCCACAGGATCACTGTCAGTGGGAGGAAGGAGCATTTAGCTGTCAATCTTGATCCCATGTGCAATGCCAGTGTCTCTTTCCGTGTGCTCTGTGCAGCCACGGAGAAGAGCAGAGAGGGAATGGGCCAGGCTCAGGGCTGTGCCCCGGGGCTGTGCCTTGTGCGGTTCCTTTGCTGGCCCTAGGGAGCCTGAGGATCTCCTACAGAGCCACAGGAGCTGTTCTGTCCTGCCTCTCTTTGCAGCCAAGCCTCTCGGTGAAGGTGATGCAGCTTCCCAACCCACACCCAGGACTGAGGCTCTGGGAGATGGTGAGGGTAGGTCAAGGCCTTTCACCCTGGGAGAGCTGCCAGCTCAGAGCCCAAAGCTTGGCCAGGGAGGCATCGCTGCAGTTGCCAGGACAGAGCTGTGCACATGTGTGACCTCGGCCTGTGTGATCCCCTCAATGCTCCTGCAGCTCAGTGCTGCCTGTGCAGATCAGCAGAGATGAGAGAAGCTTCTGTGGCTGTTCAGTTACAGGTGTGTCTGCAGGGAGGACTTTGCCAGCTCCTGGGATGGTTACTGCACACAAGCCCAGCTCCCATCGCAGGGGTAGGTGGTGTGTCCCTCCTGACCCCATAAGCTGAGCACTGATTTTGTGGGATCCATTACTGTAAAATGGAAATCTTCTGTTCTAAGGTCTTCCAAGAGAGAAAACCCAAAATACAGCAGAAGAGAAATCCCTGAAACAATCTGAAATTATACGGCAAATGCTGAAGGAAATGCTGCAGGGAGGGCAAGGTGGGTCCATGTCCCTCAGCATTCTCCTGACACTCAACAACCACGGGCTTTCTCTGCACATCTGGACACGCCGTGCCCAGCACAGCGAGAAGGGATCTATGGCAGCCTCGCTGCCCTGCTGCTGCTTTCATGCAAAACTGTTTCTCAGCATGGCCTGGCTGCAGCTTCTCCCCAGCCTCTGCAGGAAGGCATTTGGCATCAGCGGGCAGGGAGTACCAAACTGCACCACAGGCCATGCACACCCTGAGATCCCCTGGAATTTCTCAATCTCTGGGTAGATCAGGTCTAGGGGCTGTTTGGAGAAGGGACCAACCTGGGACAATCCTGAAATCCCGGGAGTTTGCTGATCCTTATCCATGCCTTTCACAAGTATTGCCTCCTGAAGATGGCACCTCCGCAATGAGGAACAGCCCCATCTGATCCAGCTGTCCCTCTTCCATTCTCCAGGAATGAAACGAGAGCCTGTGCAGCAGGAAACATTCCCTGAAGGAATCAGTGATTCTGTGCCTAACTCTGCTGCAGGAAGGGAGGCCATGCCAGGCACAGTAACACAAGGTAATTGCTGTGCCTCTGGGCCTGAGCCCTGCTGAGGCTTGAGCTGCCACCTCTGCTGCTTGGCAGTGCCTGCCCTTCAGGGATGTTGCACAGAGCATGGAAAGGGTGTTGAGACTGACCAGGAGCCAGCCCAGAGCTCCCCTGGCCCCTCTGCAGCTTTGGCCATGAGACATGGACACCTGGCTTCCATGGCCTTACCCAGCCCTCTTGCAGTGCCCAGTTCCCTAAGGCAGAATGATAGCTCAGCACACCCTCATAAATGTTCTCATCTTTGCTCCCTTCCAGATAAGTCTCGGGGCAAGGCTTCTCCAATAGCTTGGCTGCATAAAGTTGTGAAGCCCTCTGCGCCTCCTGCAGGTACTTTTCTGATTGTTCAATGGAGGATTAATCACTGACAAACCTGTCAGGAACCAGGTGACAGAAGCTTCTGTGGCTGTTCAGTTACAGGTATGTCTGCAAGGAGGATTGTCCCAGCTACAGGGTTGGTTACTGCACCCAAGACTGGCTCCCATCACAGTGGTGAGTGGTGTGTCCCTGCAGATTCCACAGGCTGAGCACTGATTTTGTGGGATCCATTCCTGTAAAATGAAAATATTCTGTTCTAAGGTCCTCCAAGAGAGAAAACCCAAAATACAGCAGAAGATAAAGCCCTGAAACGTTCTGAACTTATACGGCAAATGCTGAAGGAAATGCTGCAGGGAGGGCAAGGTGGGTCCATGTCCCTCAGCTTTCTCCTGACACTCAACAACCAGGGGCTTTCTCTGCACATCTGGACACGCCGTGCCCGGCACAGCGAGAAGGGATCCATGGCAGCCTCGCTGCCCCAGTACTGCTTTCATGCCCTGCAAAACTGTTTCTCAGCATGGCCTGGCTGCAGCTTCTCCCCAGCCTCTGTAGGAAGGCATTAGGCATCAGCTGACAGGGAGCCCAAACAGGCCACAGGCCATGCACACCCTGAGATCCCCTGCAATTTCTCAGTCTCTGGCTTGATCAGGTCGAGGGGCTGTTTGGAGAAGGGACCAACCTGGGACAATCCTGAAATCCCGGGAGTTTGCTGATCCTTATCCATGCCTTTCACAAGTATTGCCTCCTGAAGATGGCACCTCCGCAATGAGGAACAGCCCCATCTGATCCAGCTCTCCCTCTTCCATTCTCCAGGAATGAAACGAGAGCCTGTGCAGCAGGAAACATTCCCTGAAGGAATCAGTGATTCTGTGCCTAACTCTGCTGCAGGAAGGGAGGCCATGCCAGGCACAGTAACACAAGGTAATTGCTGTGCCTCTGGGCCTGAGCCCTGCTGAGGCTTGAGCTGCCACCTCTGCTGCTTGGCAGTGCCTGCCCTTCAGGGATGTTGCACAGAGCATGGAAAGGGTGTTGAGAGTGACCAGGAGGCAGCCCAGAGCTCCCCTGGCCCCTCTGCAGCTTTGGCCATGAGACATGGACACCTGGCTTCCATGGCCTTACCCAGCCCTCTTGCAGTGCCCAGTTCCCTAAGGCAGAATGATAGCTCAGCACACCCTCATAAATGTTCTCATCTTTGCTCCCTTCCAGATAAGTCTCGGGGCAAAGCTTCTCCATTAGCTTGGCTGCATAAAGTTGTGAAGCCCTCTGTGCCTCCTGCAGGTACTTTTCTGATTGTTCAATGGAGGATTAATCATTGACAACCTGTCAGGAACCAGGTGACAGAAGCTTCTGTGGCTGTTCAGTTACAGGTGTATCTGCAGGGAGGACTTCCCTAGTTCCTGACCTGGTTACTGCACCCAAGACTGGCTCCCATCACAGTGGTGAGTGGTGTGTCCCTCCTGACCCCATAAGCTGAGCACTGATTTTGTGGGATCCATTACTGTAAAATGGAAGTATTCTGTTCTAAGGTTCTCCAAGACAGAAGACACAAGATACAGCAGAAAAGAAATCCCTGAAAAGATCTGAACTCATATGGAAAATGTTGAAGGAATTCAAGCAGAGAGCACAAGGTGGGTGCATTTCCATCAGCTTTCTCCTGACACTCAGCAGCCGCAGGCTTTCTCTGCACATCTGGACACGCCGTGCCCAGCACTGCAGGAAGGGATCCATGGCAGCCTTGCTGCCCTGCTGCTGCTTTCACAGCCTGCAGGGCTGTCTCCCAGCCTGGCCTGGCTGCAGCTTCTCCCCAGCCTCTGCAGGAAGGCATTTGGCATCAGCGGGCAGGGAGTACCAAACTGCACCACAGGCCATGCACACCCTGAGATCCCCTGCAATTTCTCAATCTCTGGGTAGATCAGGTCTAGGGGCTGTTTTGAGAAGGGACTAACCTGTGACAAATCCTGAAATCCAGAGTGGATTCTGATCCTTGTCCCTGCCTTTCACAAATATTTTCTCCTCAAGATGGCACCTCCACAATGAGGAACAGCCCCATCTGATCCAGCTGTCCCTCTTCCATTCTCCAGAAATGAAACGAGAGCCTGTGCAGCAGGAAACAATTACTGAAGGAATCATTGATTCTGTGCCAGCCTCTGCTGCAGGAAGGGAGGCCATGCCAGGCACAGTAACAAAAGGTAATTGCTGTGCCTCTGGGCCTGAGCCCTGCTGAGGCTTGAGCTGCCATCTCTACTGCTTGGCAGTGCCTGCCCTTCAGGGATGTTGCACAGAGCATGGAAAGGTTGTTGATACTGACCAGGAGGTACCCTACAGCTCCCCTGGCCTCTCTGCAGCTTTGGCCTTGTCCACTGACACCTGGCTCTCACAGCCTTACCCAGCCCTCTTGCAGTGCCCAGTTCTCTAAGGCTGAAGGGGATCCCAGAACACCCTGTAAAAGGTTCTCATCTGTGCTCCCTTCCAGATGAGGTTCCTGGCAAAGCTTCTCCATTAGCTTGGCTGCATAAAGTTTTGAAGTCCTCTGCGCCTCCTGCAGGTATGTTCTCAGTGTCCCATGAAGGAATAGTCATTGACAACCTGTCAGGGACCAGGTGACAGAAGCTTCTGTGGCTGTTGAGTTACAGGTGTGTCTGCAGAGAGGACTTTCCCAGCTCCTTTGCTGATTAGTGTGCAGAAGCCCCACTTCCATCGCAGGGGTGAGTAGTGTCTCCCTGCTGACCCCACAGGATGAGCACTGGTTTTGTAGGAACCACTGGGAAATGGAAATGTTTTCTGTTGAGGTCCTCCGAGTGACAAGGACAAACGTATAGAAGAGAAGGAATTCCCGGAGTCAAACAACATCCAGAAACAAATTGTGGAGGAACTGCAGAAAGGGCCTGGTGGGTTCATGTCCCCCTAAGCCTCCTCCTGAGACTCAGCAGCCAGGGACTTTCTCAACCCATCTGGACACACTGTGCCCTGCACAGCCCCCTGCTGCTATCATGCCCTGCAAGGCTCGTTCCCAGCCTGGCCTGGCTGCAGCTTCTCCCCAGCCTCCACAGGAAGGCATTTGGCATCAGCTGACAGGGAGCCCAAACTGCAGCACAGGCCGTGCACACCCTGAGATCCCCTGCAATTCCCCAGTCTCTGAGCAGATTACAAAGGGCAGCTGTTTGGAGGAGGGAGGGCCCTGGCCCAGGCCAAATAACCTGGGCACTTTCCTGGTCCCTGTCACTGATAAATACTGGGTCCTGAAGATGCCACCACCCAAATGGGGAACAGTTCCATATGATCCAGCTGGCTCCTTTCTTTCTCAAGACATGCACCTAGAGGTTCTGTGGAAGGCAGCATTTCCTGCAGGCAGCGGTCACTCGTCGGCAGCCTCTGCTGCAGGAAGGAATGGGATGGCACACATGAGTACGGGCCCAGACACAGGAGGTAATTGCTGTGCTGGGCTCAGCCCTCGGCGGGGCTGTGTGCCAGCAGCTCTCCCCCCAGGGCCGGCCCTTGCACAGTGCGGCGGCAGCCAAAGCTGGAGGTGCCTCAGCTCCGAGGCCTCTGGAGCTCATTCCCAGCCCTTGGGAAATGGGACTCATGCACCAACATCACTCCCTCTGCATCTGCTTCCAGAGCTGGCCCTGAGTGCCTAGAGGCCCAAGGCACAGGAGCAGGGAGTGGGAGCCCTGCTGAGAGCCCAGGGCCACAGCCAGCCCTGGCACACCATGGGAATGATTCTCATCTTGGTTTACTTCTAGATTCGGATGCTGGGAAGGCTCCTCCCTTTGCTTTGAGATATGAAGATTTGAAGCCCTCTGGGACACCTGCAGGTACGTTCTCACTGTCCCACCAAGGAATATTCATTGACAACCCGGCAGGAGACAGCTGACAGAAGCTTCTGTGGCTGTTTAGTTCCAGGTGTGTCTGCAGAGAGGATTTCTCCAGCTCCTGGGCTGGATGCTGCACACAAGCCTGACTCCCATCCCAGCGGTGAGTAGTGTGTCCTTGCTGACCCCACAGCCTGAGCACTGCTTTTCTGGGATCCATTCCTGGGAAGTTGAAATATTTTTTGTTAAGTTCCTCCAACAGAAAAGACCAAATACACCTCAGAGAAGAAATCCCTGGAGTCATTTGAAGTCATGTGGCAAATGCTGAAGAAAATGCTGCAGGGAGCACAAGGTGGGTCCATGTCCCTCAGCCTTCTCCTGAGGCTCAGCAGCCGGGGGCTTTCTCTGCACATCTGGACACGCCGTGCCCGGCACGGCAGGAAGGGATCCATGGCAGCCTCGCTGCCCCACTGCTGCTTTCACAGCCTGCAAGGCTGTTCCCCAGTCTGGCCTGGCTGCAGCTTCTCCCCAGCCTCTGCAGGAAGGCATTTGGCATCAGCTGACAGGGAGCCCCAAGTGCACCACAGGCCATGCACACCCTGAGATCCCCTGCATTTTCCTGGTCTTGGGGTAGATAAGGAGGGGCAGCTTTGGCCCTGCAGGAAGGAGTGCTTTGGCCCAGCCCCAACAGCCTGGACATTTTCCTGATCCTTAACCATGCCCTTTGACAAGCATTGCCTTCTGAAGATGCCACCTCCCCAGTGGGGAATGTTTCCATCTGATCCAGCTCTGCCTCTTCCTTTCTGCAGAAGTGCATGAAGAGGCTGTGCTGAAGGCGGTGTTTCCCGGAGTAAGCAGTGGCTCACTGGCAGCCTCTGCTGCAGGAAGGGAGGCCATGCCAGGCACAGTCCTAGGAGGTAATTGCTGTGCCTCTGTGCCTGAGCCCTGCTAAGGCTTGAGCTGCCATCTCTGCTGCTTGGCAGTGCAGGCACAGCCTGGACAAGACTGGCACAGCCTAGAGGAATTATCCCCAGCAGGCTCAGGACACTCGGCTACTGAGCAGTCCTTCTGGGGTCCCTCCATGAGAGACATGTCCCAAAACCTGGAAGTGGCTGCAAAGGGGTGCCCATGGTGGGGAATGGGCAGAGGGGGAGGGCAAGGCTCCACTGCATCCTGAGAGGGCCTGGCTCTGTCCCCTTTGGCTGCAGTAGCTGTCCCAGCAGAGGGATGGCAGGAGGGGGGCAGCGACGGGATATTTGTGGCACTGCCTGCTACTATTTTCCCCAGAGCTTTAGGGAGACTTTCTTCTTTGGGATGGGAGAGAGCTCCCAGGAGCCCTGGGCTGCCTCACTATACTCTCCAGGGATGTTGCACAGGGCATGGCAAGAGGATGGAGAGTGACCAGGAGCCAGCCCAGAGCCCCCCAGGCCCTTTTGCAGCTTTGGCCATGTCCATTGTCATCTGGCTCCCACAGCCTTCCCCAAACCCCTTGCAGAGCCCAGTTCCCTAAGGCAGAAGGGGATCCCCAACTGAAAAGGGTTCTCATACGTGCTCCATTGTAGATTGGGATCGTGATATGGATTATGTGGAAGCCCTGGTGGAAAATGGCTTGAAATTCATGGAGGATGTTGGAGGCAAGTTCTCAATTGCCCTTTTTACTTACAGAATAATCAATGTCAAGGTGGCAAGAGCTCAGCCATGTGCCATTTCCCTTAACATAATCTCAGGGGTGATGGATTCTGGAAATCTTGCCCCACTGCCTCCTGCAGCCTGGAGGGATCCCACAGGATTGCTGTCAGTGGGAGGAAGGAGCATTTAGCTGTCAATCTTCTTCCCATGTGCAATACCAGTGTCTCTTTCTGTGTGCTCTGTGCAGCCACGGAGAAGAGCAGAGAGGGAAGGGGCCAGGCCCAGGGCTGTGCCCCGGGGCTGTGCCTTGTGCAGCTCCTTTGCTGGCCCCAGGGAGCCTGAGGATCTCCTACAGAACCACGGGAGCTCTTCTGTCCTACCTTACTTTGCAGCCAAGCCTCTAGATGAAGGTGATGCAGCTTCCCAACCCACACCTAGGACTGAGGCTCTGGGAGATGATGAGGGTAGGTCAATATTTTTCCCCCTCAGGGAGAGCTGCCAGCTCAGAGCCCAGAGCTCGGCCAGGGTGGCATTGTTGCAGGTGCCAGGACAGAGCCGTGCACGTGTGTGCCCTCGGCCTGTGTGATCCCCTCACTGCTCCTGCAGCTCAGTGCTGCCTGTGCAGATCAGCAGAGATGAGAGAAGCTTCTGTGGCTGTTTAGTTACAGGTGTGTCTGCAGGGAGGACTTTGCCAGCTCCTGGGATGGTTACTGCACACAAGCCCATCTCACATCGCAGGGGTAAGTGGTGTGTCCCTCCTGACCCCACAGGCTGACCCCTGGTTTTGTGGGATCCATTCCTGGGAAATTTAAATACTTTCTATTAAGTTCGTCCAAAAAGCAAGACCCAAGGTAATGGAACCAAAAAGTCTCAACAAACAGACAAACAGAGAAAGAAGTGCAGGGAGCACAAGGTGGGTCCATGTCCCTCAGCCTTCTCCTGAGACTCAGCAGCTGGGGGCTTTCTCTGCACATCTGGACACACCGTGCCCGGAACAGCAGGAAGGGATCCATGGTGGCTTTGCAGTCCTGATGCTGCTTTCACAGCCTGCAGGGCTGTTTCCCAGCCTGGCCTGGCTGCAGCTTCTCCCCAGCCTCCAGAGGAAGGCATTTGGCATCAGCTGACAGGGAGCCACAAGTGCATCACGGGCCACGCACACCCTGAGATCCCCTGCAATTTCCTGGTCTCTGGGCAGATCAGGAAGTGCAACTGGTTGGAGGAGAGAGGGCCCTGGCCCAGCCTAAACAGCCTGGACATTTTTCTGATCTTTACCTGTGATTTTGACATGCATTACCTGTTGAAGATGCTACCTCCCCAATGGAAAATGTTTCCATCTGATGCAGTTGTCCCTCTTCCTTTCCCAAGTGGTGGACCAAAAGGCTGAGCTCCAGGAGGCATTTCCCGGAGGAAGCAGTGGTTCATTGGCAGCTTCTGCTGCAGAAAAGAAGGCGATGCCAGGCACAGGCCCAGATACAGGAGGTAATTACTGTGCTGGACTCTGCCCTCAGAAGGGCTGTGTGCCAGCAGCTCTCCCCCCAGGGCTGGCGGCAGCCAAAGCTGGAGGCGCTTCAGCTCCAAGGCCTTTGGAGTTCGTTCTCAGCCCTTGGAAAAGGGGACTTGAGGACCAACATCCCTCCTGCTGCAGCTGCTCCCGGAGCTGGCCCTGAGTGCCCAGAGGCCCAAGGCATAGGAACAGCTCCGAGTGGGAGCCCTGCCATGAGCCCAGGGCCACAGCCAGCCCTGGCTCCCAGCTGGGAAGGGCCTGCACTGGCTCCTGACATGGCCTGGCTCTGTCCCCTTGGGCTGGGGGAGCTGTCACAGAGCAGGGAGGGTCAGGGGTGGCTGTGGCTGCTCAGGGATGGCTTTGAGTCGTGTCCCTGGAAGGAGCCACTGCCCAAGCAGCTGCGCTGTCCCCGGGCTCTGCTCCCGGCCTTCTGGGCTTTGTTGGGTGGCACAGCCTGTGCCAAGGGGCAGCAAGGTGCCTGCAGACCCTAGCCCTGGGGGAAACAGAGAATGTACGGGACATACCCAGCATGCTGCCAGCTCAGCAGTGGAGCACAGCATGAGCTCTCACTGACCATTGCTTCCTCAGATACAACCAGCACAACACAAGTTCCTGATTCAAAGAAGGACATTGAAAGGGCTTTCTGTCAGGGAATGTTCTGCTGGATAGAGCTAATAGCAGGCGTGCTATGTTTGGAGCTTATCATCATGTTGTGCTGCTTTGGAATCTGGTATGCCTGTAAGAGAAAACGGTGAGTGTTTTGTTCATCTTTCCCACAAATAGCTTCTTTTGAAAGTCTATTGCAGACAGGAAATATTCTCAGTGAGACTGCTGTGGACTTGTGGGTAGTCAGTGGTTGTCCAAATAACTCCACTGAGAGTTCTGCTGCTTTCTTTGGCCTCTTCACTGAGGGGCCTTGTCCTGGGGAGCCCGCTCGGGCTGCAGCCAGTGCTGGCTGCCACTGAGGCTGCCTGGCCAAGAGCAGCCCCAGGAGCAGCGGGCAGAGGCAAAGCAAGGTGGGCAGGGGAAAGAGCAGGGAGCGAGATTGCCCTTGAAAAGTAGAGGTGCTCTGGGGCCCACTCCTGGCCAGGGACCCTGCCCAGAGCCATCCCCTGCTCGCCGGGGCCTTGAGGGGCAGCTCTCCAGCTGTGCCAAGCTGTGCCAGCAGCTGCAGCCGTGCTGGGGAGCCTTGGATTCTCTGGGCCCTGCTGTGCAGGAGGGTCTCTGTGTGCCAGTGGCAGCTGGGGGCCTAAGCCACCTCTACCCTCTCTCCACAGGAGGACTGCTGAACAGCATTTGAAGTACAGTGGGTGCACTAAACACCCAGACAGCTCGAGCAGCACCTCTGGGAGTAATAAGGGCCTGGGCAGCCCTCTGAAGAACTCTGAGAGGAGGATCCCGGAACACTATCTCTGAGGAAACCTCTTATAACCCTGTAGATCCCACTGCCCTCTCTTTTTCCCATGGATATCCCCAAGGTCCCTTCACTTCCTTTTTTGGTCTTCCTCTGCCCCAACCTAACCCATCCTTAGTTCTTGTAGAGACCCCAGGACCAGCCCAGCAACCTCCGGCCCCAGCTGGGACCAACATGGTCCTTCCTCTGTCCCTGAGCCCCCTGGCCCTGCCCTTAAACAGCACTGAGCTGAGTGAGCCCATCTGCCAGTGTAGGTGATGGCCCCTTCTTCTCTTCAAATAAATAAATGTAGCTGTTACCCCTGTGTCTGGCTGGTAGCGCCAGCAAAGCTCCTCATGGCACCAGCCCTGGCTGAGCTCCATGTCCAGGGGCAGCCAGGGCTGACCACGGTGTGGGCAGGCAGGAGCCAGGCAGGGGCTGCTGTGACCAGCGGCGGGGCCCTGAGGGGCTGGGGGAGTCCAAGCTGAGCGTCCCTGGGCTGAGGGCACATTTCCTTCAGTGGCATCACCTGGGCCTGGCATCACCTGACCTCCTCCACTGGCATGCCCAGGTCTGTTGCTATCCTTATCCCCGATGGGACCCCTCTGTCCCACCCCCCATGGTGAGAGCCCTGCTCCTCTCAGGGCACAGGCGGTGGAGGGGGTCCTGGAGTGGATACAACACAGACTCAAAGTATCTAGACACAGGAGTCTCAAACTTGCTGGAATAATCCCGGGTTTATTGTCTGTCGTCCATCCGGGGCAAGAGAGAGAGCGAAATGCTCTGGGTCTTATCTCTTATACTAGGTGGCAGGGATGATTAGGGGATGCAGGGAGGTCACAGCCAATGGGAAGGGGGGGTGGGGGGAAAGAAGGTTTTCACGTAGGAACTAACATTACACAAACCAGAGGTGAGTTTTACCCTTGGGAGGTACCGAGATTTTTAGATGCACTACAACACCCAGGCAAAGAGGGAACCATCAAGACCATCTCTAGGGACACAGCCTGACCAGCAGTGTCAGCAGGCAAAACAAAGTCTCTCCCCAGTTAACACACACTTGATAGGACCTAACCGGTGGGCCATCACCAATCCTGCAGGGTGCTGCACAGGCTCAGCTGCTCTGGGCAAGGGCCAGAAGGGAAGGGAAGGGCCATGTAGCTGTGGGCCCCAATGGGGTGACGAACAACACTGGAGGCACAAGAACCCAGCTGCAACTACACTTGATTTCCAGGTCAAAACACTCGGTGTAGCTGGGCTGGGCTTCCCTGTAAGGCACGTGGGGGCTTTGGAGTCTCCCATGAGACTCCTGTGCGGGAGGCTGGGGTCCCTTGTGTGACACACAGGGATATTTTAGGTTCCCTCCGAGGTATGGAGGGCACTGGAGTTCCCTGTAAGTCATGCAATGGATTTGGAATCCTATGTGAGGCATACAGGGGGTTTGGGATCTTTCCCAAGGTGTGCAGGGTGATGGGGTCTCTCCTGAGGTACATGAGGGGGGTTTGCATTCTTATTTGAGATGTGGAGAGGGCTGTGGGCTCCCATCAGCCTGCTGGTGCTTTGTGTCCCTCCTGCTGCACACAGTGGGGCTGGAGTCTCTTCTGAGGCACTCAGGGGACGGGGTCCCTCCCGGGGTCCCTCCTGGGGCAGGTCCGGCTCGGAGCTGCCACGGCCCAGGGGCACCCAGGGGCAGCCGCCGTGCCGGGATGGCCGTGCCGAGGGGCCGAGGTGGTTGCTGCACGGGCACGGCTCGGGCGGTGCTGAGCACCCCGAGACAAGGGGCCATGGCCTGCACTGCCTCCATCTGTGCTGGGAACACAGACAGCCCAGCCGGCAGAGCGGTGGCACCGGGCCCCAGCCAGCGCTGAGGGGAACAGAACCGATGCCAGAGCAGCCGTGGGGCCTGCCCGGCTCTCCGGGCCTGTGGGCAGCCCGGGCGGGAGCGGCTCGCTCTGTGCCGCGCTCTCCCCACAGAACGGGGCTCCGAGTGAGCACCTTGGGAATGCTGAGGCGATTTGGGGCTGCAACTGAACTTGCCAGGGAGAGAAACAATTCGTAGGAGACTTCTTTAGGCCTTTTTAAAGAAGAACTGAGAAACAACTTCAAATCCCAGGCTAAACAGTGTGTTCTAATGTGTGCTGATTCCTTGAAGACACTTTCTTTCTAACTCCACGTGAGGCCAATGGTGTCGTTCCAGCCAGCACCAACACCCAGGAGCTCTGCTGTGTGCAGCGCAGCTGAGACGAGGGAAACGAGTTCACATCCCTACAGATGCCCGCACTGCCTTCAGGGGTAACACGCAACAACAGTGTTCCAGCAAGAGCAGGCATTTTTACATCCTCGGGACGGTGTGCTCTTGTGGTCCTGGTAGTGGATCAGAGAGGAAAGCCAAATTTGATGGACTGAACTTGACTGTAGGAGAGGGCTAGCTCAGCAGAGGGCCTGGGGACACAGTGACTGAGACACAGCAGTCTCCCTTGGCCCCCCTGCAGCTTTGGCCGTGTCCATTCACCAGGCTCCCATGGCCTTACCCAGCCCCATTGCAGTGCCCAGTTCCCTAAGGCAGAAAGGGCTCCCAGCACACCCTGAAAAAGGTTCTCATCTGTGCTCCCTTCCAGATAAGTTTCAGGGCAACATTTCTCCATTAGTTTGGCTGCATAAAGTTTTGAAGCCCTCTACGCCTCCTGCAGGTATGTTCTCAGTGTCCCATGAAGGAATAATCATTGACAACGTGTCAGGAACCAGCTGACAGCAGCTTCTGTGACTATTGAGTTACAGGTGTGTCTGCAGACAGGACTTTCCCAGCTCCTTTGCTGATTGGTGTGCAGAAGCCCCACTTCCATCGCAGGGGTGAGTAGTGTCTCCCTGCTGACCCCACAGGATGAGCACTGGTTTTGTGGGAACCACTGGGAAATGGAAATGTTTTCTGTTGAGGTCCTCCGAGTGACAAGGACAAACGTACAGGAGAGAAGGAATCACTGGAGTCAAACAACATCCAGAAACAAATTGTGGAGGAACTGCAGAAAGGGCCTGGTGGGTTCATGTCCCCCTAAGCCTCCTCCTGAGACTCAGCAGCCAGGGGCTTTCTCTACCCATCAGGACACGCTGTGCCCTGCACGGCCCCCTGCTGCTTTCATGCTGTGCAAGGCTCGTTCCCAGCCTGGCCTGGCTGCAGGTTCTCCCCAGCCTCTGCAGGAAGGCATTTGGCATCAGCTGACAGGGAGCCCAAACTGCAGCACAGGCCATGCACACCCTGAGATCCCCTGCAATTCCCCAGTCTCTGAGCAGATTACAAAGGGCAGCTGTTTGGAGGAGGGAGGGCCCTGGCCCAGGCCAAATAACCTGGGCACTTTCCTGGTCCCTGTCATTGATAAATACTGGCTCCTGAAGATGCCACCACCCAAATGGGGAACAGTTCCATATGATCCAGCTGGCTCCTTTCTTTCTCAAGACATGGACATACAGGTTCTGTGGAAGGCAGCATTTCCTGCAGGCAGCGGTCACTCGTCGGCAGCCTCTGCTGCAGGAAGGAATGGGATGGCACACATGAGTACGGGCCCAGACACAGGAGGTAATTGCTGTGCTGGGCTCAGCCCTCGGCGGGGCTGTGTGCCAGCAGCTCTCCCCCCAGGGCCGTGGCAGCCAAAGCTGGAGGAGGTTTTTTCCCACCCCCTGAGAAACAGGATTTGAGGATCACCATGCCTCCCACTGCAGCTGCTCCCATAGCTGGCCCTGAGTGCCCAGAGGCCCAAGGCATAGGAACAGCTCCAAGCAGGAGCCCTGCCACAGCCTGCCCTGGCACACCATGGGAATGATTCTTATCTTTGTTTACTCCTAGATGGGATTGCTGGGAAGGCTCCGCCCTTAGCCTGGCTGTATGAAGGTTTCAAGCCCTCTGGGCCACCCCCAGGTATGTTCTTGTTAGAGTCTGAGATACAGAGTGTGTGCCCTTGTTTCTAATACTTAGTTCTAGGATCCAGAAAAACACTGAATCTCATATAATATGAAATTCATGAGCATGTTTTCATGTTGATACATGAAAACAAATGTTAAAGTTAGATAGAAAATCTAAAAGTGTAAGTGTGTAGATTAGAAAGTTTTTTAAAATTACTGGGTGAAAAAGTTAGTTTAGAGAACAGGAGACAAGATGGAGAATTTAGGGTTTTGTCTCTTGTCCTTTCTTCTTTCTTCTTCATGTTCTTCTCCTAGGGGTTTTTGGGTGGTAGTAAGTGATTGGGTAAAAAATGCCACAGTGCAACACACAGCTGTTGGGTCATTGGGTCACTAAGAAAAATAATTTAGTTGGCATCTGTTAATTGAGTAAATGGACATACAAAAGACCTTGAAAAGAATCTTTGTTAGCCATTTTACCCCTGTCTATAATAGTGCACATAACTTCTTGTATCTTGTAATGCTGATAAGAAAAGAATAAACAACTGAGACAGAACAAGAGAAAACTGCCTCCCTCTCGTCAATCTTCAGTTCAAAGGGAAAAAGAACCCAAACCCAAAAGTCCTTAATCAGACAAATGGCTCCCAAATTTGAGGCACTTTGAGCTGAAGGCTCCTGTTGAGGAAAAAAAAAAGAAGACAGCGGAAAGCTGGAAAACTCCCTGGAAAGGGGAAAAAGAAGATCTCGGTAATCCCGGTGCTGGTGAGATTTGCAGACAAGCCAAGCCAGACATCTGTGAGCTGTGGAATGGATCACGGATAGAGGAGCTGAGAGAAAGCTGACCCTGAGGTCAAAAGGGAGCAAAAATATGGGAAACATGTCCAAACCTGAGGGGGAGGTTTTGGCTATCTTGGAAACTACGGTAAAGGAGCACCCGATCTCTGTATCCACGGATGAGCTTAAAAGCCTTCTATCCTGGGTACGGGCAGAATTCCCTAACGTGGGTTCACAGAAAATTTTTACCCCAAGCCTGTGGGAGAAGATAAACATGAGAATATATTAAAAAACCACTCTTAGAGATGAGGCAGCGACTAAACTGCTAACGGCTTTTGCAGTGACTTATGAAGTCATTGCCAGTAAATGGGACTCTGAAACTCAGGCAAGGGACACTATGGGTCCAGAAAAACAGGGCTTGTTACAGTCAGATGCGGAATTCTTGATATTCCCGCACTCTGTAAAGTTTGTGCGAGCCTTCCTGAATTCTGCCGTAGCAAAGGGAATGTCTAAGCCTGTTGAAAGCCCAGAGAAACAACTATACAGAGACGAGGAGGCAATTCTAAAACTTGGGCAGAATCTGCAAAAAAGGGGTTCCGACGGCTCAGAGCTTTTGCAAGAATGTCTGGGTTCTCTTGGAGCTGTTCCAGCACTCGGTGCGCTGTTGCAGGCAGAAGAGGGAGGGGAAATTTCTTTGGCCGTCTGCCTGCCAGCAGCCGAGTCCCTTTCCGGCCCTAGGGGGGTGGAAGGGACAGCCCTGTCCCCCCCTGGGAGGGTACGGGAGGGCTCAGCCCGAGCCAGAGCAGCTTGGGACCTCCATGGGCACGGTGGCCCCTGCGCCCCGCCTACCAGGGGAGGGCTTGGAGCCACAGCTGTCAGTCAAAGTGACGTCAGCAGTGATGCAACCACAGCCGCAGCTCTAGACCCCGCCTGCGGCACCGCCCCCAGGCCAGCCCTCATCGGGGTGCCCACGACAACACAGGGAGGTGTGGTCCCGTCACTCCGTGCCCAGCCCAGAGCCGGGGCACAGGCGGGTGGACAAGCAGAGCCGCAGCCTGCGCCAAGCGCTGCAGCGGCACTTTTAAAATTGAATTCGCTTTGCGATACAGCTGCAGCAGACCAACAACAGCTGGAAAAAACAACAGCTTCACCACAGCAGATGGTTTCACTGGATACCACACAAAGCCAAGAGTCTTCTGCCCACAGCCATGCTAATGCACAGTTCTTGAAAGACCGCCAGCTTATTCACCACCCTTCACAGAAGTAATCGTGAACACCGTTTATTTCTATCTTTAGCACACCTTTTATAGGGTTCTACAGGGTCTGCAGGCAGAGTAAGCTACTATTGGCTAACACACACAGGTTTACATTTTTTCTCCTACACACAAGGATATTGTTTTGCTTTACTCTCTCTTCTGTATGAAGGTTTCAAGGACTTTAGCCTTTAATATCACAACTTATTTCAAAGGCTGGTTTGTGCATACAGGCCTTTATTAATATATAAAATATATCAACAATTCCCCCTTTCTCTTTTTGCACAAACCAGGCTTTGGATAAGATAACATACAACTTAGACTGTCATCCTGATTAACATTATAAGTAAAGTCCGCCCCCCTTCTAGCACAAGAGACCTCAACCATCCAGTGATGCCCCAGCTGGCGAACCAACTTCCAATGGTGTCACTATCTTCTTTCAGGGCATGTAACCCATCCTGTAGCTGTTGTAGTTGCTTATGGATGGAAGCTGAATGATCAGTAAGATCCAAGCAGCACATGCCTTCAAACTCCTCACAACCATGTCCTTGTGCAAGAGCAAAAAGTCAATTGCAGCTCGATTTTGCAATACTGCATGATGTACACTACTCACGTCAGCTGAAAGTTCACTTAACATTGTGGATGTTAAGTTCAATCCTTCCTTAGTCTAGCAAGCGAGCCTTTTTAGAGTTGCTAAGCTTTAATTCATTCAGGCTTTGCTTTGAGTGTTTGATGTTTTTCACTTTGCTAGCTGCATTCAGCAATTGGTGTAAGCTTGGATGGAACAAAGTAAGTTTCCCAAGATAACAGGGTCCTCTATGTAGATTACCAGGAATCTAATTCCATGCTCTATCTCCACAGATTAGGAATATGGAACTAGGTAATCGCTTTGGTAATTGTCCTGTGAGATTGCACCGTGAATAAAGGCTTTACTTTCAATGGTAGTAACGAGATCAGCTATAGGGTTAACTGCAGCTCAGTGCCGCATTACTTTGTTAGAATGACTTTTTGTCGGGGGTTCAAACATTATCCATCCACCTGAGGTATTGGTGGAACTTAACAAATCTAATTCTTCTGAGGGTTGTAACATTGAGAACTTTGCTAATTTTTGCTTGCCAACAGACTTCAAGTTGTCTTAATGTAAAGCCAATAGTTGCAAGAGCCAAGTTGTTGCAAGAGTGCAGTCGCACATTGCTAATCGATTCAGTCGAGTCTCATTACTAATTAAACCTTTAAATGCTGGAGGATCCCATTCAGGGATGCCTATGAGACAGGTGCGAAAAGGTCTTTAGGGGTGGCTAGGCTTAGACACATTGACCTTTGGCCAGTTCAGTGTGCTAGAGTGACCCATATGTTCTGTCACTTTTGGATGTCAGTTAGCAGACAGTTGGTCAGGACTATACACATCACAATTACCATAAGCAGTTTGTTCCATGTAAATGACACCATACTTGCAAACTCACAGATAAAACTTCAATTGTTAAATGAACTTCCAAAGATGCTTACACTAGCTCTTGAAGGGGGAATACTTATCCTTTATACTAACATAACAATTACTACACAGGCTAAACTCTTTATCTTAATCTATTATGTAACTACCTTTAACACACGTGCTTTGGTATATATGTAGTCTAAGCATGAAATCAATTTGCTAAAAGGGTAAACACACAACTACAATTTGTTTTATATACAGTTAGATGAAGTCTCTACACTTTTATTAGATCTTCTACAGCATTTCTCTAACACGATTCAGTCCTGGAACGTTCACTGCTCCCGTGATGTCAGCTGGCAGCTGATCCGTGACTGAGGGTTTGGATGTTCAGGTTGTTCTTCAGATCCTTCTAAATCTTAAAACAAAGGATAACTGAAAAATTGGTAGAGACACAACATCATAATAACAACATAAAAGTTCTGTTGGCAACTGTCTGTGTAGTGTTCAGACACAACTGTGTCCTGACAGCTCCACTTCTGATCCATGTCTGGAGTACCAAGGCTGTGTGGTGACTTCTCTGTTCACTGGATCTCATGTGTTCAAAGGCAGACAGTCTGGTCAGATGAACAGGTGACCTTTTTGAACCTGCCAACAAAACAAGACACTTCTCTCCTTGAAGTTAATAAATTACACTAATCAAATGCTTTTAGGGCATCAATCTCCCCCGTTTTCTTTAAAAAAAAAATAAAATTGAGATGTACTTCTGTTATAAAAATCAACATCAACACAAAACCATATACACAATTAATAAGAACTTATACCAGTTAAAAACCAATTAAATCAAACATTATTAATAACATATGTAATATAAAACTACTATTAATTACTAAAACACTGCACCAGCATCCCATAGCTAGCAAACAAACAGAAACAAAAAAAATCAGTGAAGGATTGGAAAATCACCTTCGGAAATGATTCTCCAAGCTCCCTTCAAAATTGATCCAGCTGTCATATTAACAGGGTCAAATTGTTGAGTTAAAAAGTGACTCAAATACTCTTTTGGTACAGAAAACATCTGGATCTGCTGACAAACATTCTGTCCAGGTAAAGTCAAGGCTTGGCCAGGGCCTTAGACTTTAAACTGGAAAGATGTCTCTTAACTCATTTTTAAAACAAGGTTCTCAATAGTAGCAGCTATGAGATGCTTACAGCACAGCAAACTGTTAAAATGCATTTGTACAAAGCAAATGATCAGAAGCCTCAGGTACCAGACCAATTCAACCATTCAGCAGTTGGTTTAATCTGAAGCCTCTCCCATGGCAGCTGATCTTCAGCAATGGTACATCTTAAAATTCTGGAAACACTGAGAAATAAGAAAGCTATAACAAACAAAAACTGCAGAGATTGCAACAAACAATAGAACTCCCGATGAAATCAAGGGTGTCACAGACTGCATTCACTTCTATCCACAAGCAGGTTCATCAGTGTTCTATCACAACTGTTTCAGTTGTGGCTGTCTTCATCTCTCTAGGAAAATAACTATACTTTGCAGTTTAAACAAGTGTCTCCAATAAAACATAAAACAATTTAAATTAAACAATATTTAAACCTAACAATAATTATTTATAACAAAAGGAAATAACAAAACTTAAAAGAATATCTAAGTTATACAACTTAACTTAAAAACATTCAAACCTAAACATAATAAAACTTGACTATCCTTAATTCTATTAACACTTAATCTCTATTAAATAAAAACATAACTTAACCTTATTCTGTTACTACAAAAAAGCAACTAAAAGTTTGATATATACCTTTTAAACACAATATTACAATAACATGGATTCACTATAAAGATTATAAAAATGTAACAAATACATCACAATTCTGTCATCTAGCTTTGAGAATAACGCACAATAACTGCAGATGTTACTAAAAATACTTATTCATAACAGGAATTTACCTAGTATATGCTTAAATTGGTTAGGATTTGAAAGTGTAGTTTTTCTAGAGAAAAACCACAGCAACACAGGATTTGGCAAGTTGCCATTTAGCTTTTGTAGCACTTTCAGAAACATTAAGTCCAATTTTTAAACTAAAAACCAAAATCCAAATTGGTATATATGCAGTTATATGTGTTTTATATAACAAAAGGACTTCCATTGAAATTACCTTATTAAAATTGTGGAAAAAACAAGCAAAGAGATAATATATGCTTTAACTTAACTTTGTCTTGTACAGTAAAGTTCTCTTAACTAATTATTTTTTAAACTACAAATCTCTTCTGTAGATAACATTAATTGGAAGGTTTTCTTAGAAGATGTAAATCATACCATGTTTTAACCTTAGGTTCTAAAACAAATTATTGCAAGGCAACTTCTATTAATATTCACCTTAAACGCCTTTTTTTTTTTTTATAACTTTCAAAGAATCACAATAATTTTCTAGTAGAACTCTAAAAACTGCAATTGCATAAACTCATAATTATTTAAAACAAAATTAACTCTAAAAGGGTATATAAAAACATTTTAAAAAACCCAATTAATCATGACTTTTTAACAAACTGGGTATTATCCCGGTACTTCTTCTTAGAGAGGGAGTGGCAGGGTGGACTGCCCACCCTGCTGCTGCTCTCTGCTGCTGTTATCTTTCCTTGTCATCCCCCACATACTCTAGCAGAGAGGAAAAACGGAGAGAAATAAAAAACCTCACAAAGTTAACTAACACATACAGTTTTTTCTCTCAATTTCTCTCTCACTATTTGCAGATAGAAGTAAAAAGGGCACGATTTTACAAAAGCAGGCGATGTTACACGAAAAGTCTCTCACGGCCAGGTGCTGACAGCGGCGATCATTGCAGCTTATCAGCGTGGCCTTGGAACTTTTCTTGCTGCTGCTTCTACCCCGAGGGTGCCTTTGTTCTCTGCACCCACCTCAGTGCTCCCCCATGTCCCCCTGGTTCGGGTGGAAACCAATCTAAATTTGGCTTCTTTTCTTCCAGGGTGATAAAGTTGGAATATAAATAAGACTGTAGTGTTAAAAGTTACTCCAAAAATGAAGCAAATATTTCTGGATGTATCACATCCTGCCATAACTGAACAGATTCTGTTCATTGTTTCAGCGTCCACTGTAGAACTTCTTTCTCAGCATTTTCTTCTCTTTGACTCTCCCTCCCTCTCACCAAGGGCAGCGTAGATATGAGTGCTTTCCCAGCAGTGGGAGGTAAAAGCATCTGCCGCTGTGACGCAGGTAGAATTACGGGGCTCACAGCCTCAGCATAGCTTGCTTTTCTGTTTTTTAAGGTATTAATTACAATCTGCCAAGTTTGACTGAGAGACACAGTGTCCTTGCTCTTTTCCGTAATTACTGTTTCCCATATCAGAACCGATATATCAGTCCGTTCTTTCACTGCAAAAAGCAGTGGTGGCACTGCCAAATGCCCATGACGATTAGCCCATATAATGAGCATATCCAGGTCCTTTTCCCGGGCAGCTTTGCCTCATTTAACGAGAATGCTAAGAAGCAGTTGTTTCGCTGCCGCAGATTCCACATCCATGCTAGCGGTGAACCAGGAGGGGGAAGGTCGTGACCCCTCTACAACGACCCCGCACCTCGGACTCCCCCAGCAACTCTCCCCCCTTTATCCGCGGGCTGCCTATCTGGTACCAATCCAAGGCAGTGACTATCTGCGCTCAGATCCGCTCCACCAACCTTGGTCCAAGGCTCCGTCCCACCATGCGTGGACCCACCAAAGCCCCCCTGCCCGCAGGGTGTCCCTGTTCTGGAGCCAGATATTGAGAGTCCGCCAGCTATTCACCACTCTTCACAGAAGTAAATGTCAACGCCGTTTATTTCTATCTTTAGCACACCTTTTATAGGGTTCTACAGGGTCCGCGGGCAGAGCAAGCTACTATTGGCTAACACACACAGGTTTATGTTTTTTTCTCCTATACACAAGGATATTTTTTTGCTTTACTCTCTCTTCTGCAGGAAGTCTTCAAGAACTTTAGCCTTTAATATCACGACTTATTTCAAAGACTGGTTTGTGCAGACAGGCCTTTACTAATATATAAAATATATTAACAGTTTTGGTAGCTCTTGTTGTCTGTGGAACGCTGCAGCTGACATCCACCAGAAGCTGTGGAGCTGCAGTCCCTACACACCAGTCCCCCAACAGGCTTGAATGTGCATCAGCATTTCCCAAAGGTCCCAGGAGCCCTTGGCTCTGTGCTGCTTGTCTGAAGAGGAAGCCCTGGACTACAGCTTTGCTAGAATTCAGAGCCAAGGGGGTTTTGGAGTTTGCTTGGGCCCCATTTGACTCCCCAAATGAATAGCTTGGCTGTTGGCATGAAGGGACACAGGCCCATCAGAGCTTCTGCAGAGCAGCCTCCTGGAAGGCTCTACATTATAGGCATTCGCTGCCCATTTCCCACCTTTCTTCTTTGGCTTCTTTTTTCAAAGGAGACCTTTTAATTCACCAAGTTCATTTCCTTATAACAAACAGGTAGAAATCCAGCTGTCAATGATGCCTTGTTCCACATGTTGTTTTGCATGGGGCAAGATGGCTGTAGCAAATAGCTACCTAGGCAAGGGCTGCTGCAAATTCCTTTGCCACACAGATTGATGTCAGCTCTGAAAATGCCGCACTGGGGAATGTGCCTGAGCAATGAAGTGTTAAAAAGGCAGGTCTTCCAGGGGAGTTTCCACTTTCTCCACCTCAGCTGCTCTGTGAGCACATGAACTGCCTGACTCAGTGCCTTTCTGTGTTCCAAGTATGGGGTTCTTCCTTTTTACTCTGGGATGCAAACCCTTTCCACTGTTTACATGTGATTGAACTCTTGAGGTCCCTGGTGTGAAATGTTTAATGTAGCTCCTGGTACAGCAGACGACTTTGGATCTACAAATGTGAAAGGAGAGCTTTTCTTCTGGAATTAAAAGCCCTCCCAAGGAGGCTGGAAGGAAAGAAGAAAAGGATTCAAAAATAAAATTTTATTTTATAAAATGGGCTTGCCCCTGCCCTTTCCTACCTCATTGTCCTTTCTCTCCAAAAAGTGAGCAGAAACGTGTGTTTCTCTTGTAGATAATGTATCACTGATAAAAGAGTTTAGCCCCCATTGGGGTCAACTGAGTGGCCAAGCTCTGCTGGATGTCACAGAGTGTATCACAGGTATGGCCAACCCTTCTAAGCCAAGAGGTCTTCCAAGGGAGAATGTACAGGGAATGCCTGTGAATAGACAGTAGAGTAGCTCCTCCAAATCAGGAGGTGCTGAGCTTGTCCCTCCTGCCCAACACCCATGGCAGGTGTATTGGGCAGGTTTTCCTGGCTGCTGCCGTGGTGTGCAGCATCTGAGACGGGGGCAGCGCTCGGCCTCGGGGCTGAGCTCTCACTGGGGCATGTCAGAACCCACCTCCAGGAAAGGGAAGGGCTAAAAATACCCTAGCTGGCTCCTCTCTTGGAAGTTCAGGGGCATCTGTGATCCTTGAGGGAAAGTGGTGGCAAATGCTGTTTCAGGGGATCAGTTTGTTTTGTCCTCACAGAATCCTTATTTTGGTCTTGGAAGGTTTTGAGGCTGAACCCTGCAGGGCCTGGGGCTCACAGCTTAGGTCAAAGCTCAACACACATATTAGAGGCACAGATTTAGTGCAAGGGTAGCATTTGTTGGCAGAGGGGCAGAAGCAGAGTGCTGAGGCTCCCTGCCTGTGCTGTCCAAGTGGCATTGAGCTGAGCATTTCAGGGAGTGCAAACACTGTCTTCCTCTGTCAACACTGCCCAAAATGCTGCAAATGCAGCTGCTAATTGATTCCTCAGAGGAGCTTGCTATGGCAGCAACAGCCAAGGAATGGAAATGTGATCATCTCAATATATAGTAGAGAAGATGATTTATGGCCTTGCTATGGCCTTGCTGGGGCTAAATCCACCACTAATTCTGCCAGCACCTTTAAATGCAAGGTTTAATGCACTTTGTGTCTCCATTATGAATCTCAAAAGGGCATGTTCAGCGATTGGGAATGTCAAAGGCCTATTAAAGAACAGTTGAATAAAGTAGATCTCCAGGAATAGGGAGTTTAATTTTGCAGTTATTTTGATCTCTTTTTCAAAAGAAGGAATTAAACATAAATTAGGACTACTTTAGAAAGAGCAGATGCACTCTCTGAGATTTAGTAGGAGCACACAGCTCTTTCTCTTCTCGACTTCCATACTGACCAGCATTTTTAATTGCATTTAACCTTAAATGAACCCCCATTTTTAAATGGATACCATAACCCTTTTCCCACTTAGAAGCATTGGTTTTGGGCACTTCCAGGAGCTGTTGAAATGTTGATGATGACTGGTGAATTAATAGCATTGAGAAAATGCAGTCTCTTTCACCACAGAATAATAAATGGCTCCTACATAACATTTTACCTGTTCAGAAAATGAGAATGGTCTCCAGACCATTTCAGCTTTTGATCTCTAAGCCAAATCTGCAGTGCAAGGAGCCTGTTGGTAGTCAATTTTTGTCTGTGTTTGATATAGTTCAGTTCATAAAAGAAGCAGAGAGGATGCTTCAGATTTCTCACACAATGTGAGAAAACACTCATGTTTTGGTTAAACTGCAGTCCCCTGGGTAACAGTTTTCTCTCTCTTTCCTCATTTCTGTCTGCATTGTAAGGAAAAATGCCATTAACATTGTGGGGGGAAACGCCATTGAAATGTGGAGATGCTCAGATGCCATGGCAGTGGGGTCTGGGTCATTATCTAAGACACCCTGAGGATTGAAACAGCTGTTTGTTGGCAGCCACAAAAGCATTCTGCCAATGACACCAGCAAGTCACTGATGTTTCTAATCCAAGTGTCATCAGTATTTATCTCAAGAGGGCTGGAGTTTTGAAGTATGGTTTAATAGGGCCCTTTACTGTGTGCCACTGAGCAAAGGGAAGAGCCAGATTAGACTTTTGGCACTTGACATCAAGGGTCACAAAAATTCCTTTTATTGCAAACCCCATTTTCAGTGTGGGTTTAGACAACTTCTTAGTGGAAATAAAAGGCTATTTGTCATTTCAGGCATTGTGCCTTCAGAAACAGATCATGAAACGGATTAGTAAAAGTACAAAGTCTGCCAGAGCTACAAGGCCCTGTTTGGAGGAATTAGTTCTGGGGTTTGGTGGTTCTGTTTCTGGGAGGATCAGCTGCTTTTCCTGTTTCTGGCTCATGGGGGTCTGTGTGCTCTTTCTCTGATCTTAGCCAGAGGTGCTTCCACGAGGCAAAACTTAGAGGTAGATCCTTGTTTGCATTAAGGTTGGTGGCTAAGAAGCTTGTGTCTCTCTCCTGGCAGTGCTTGTGGGTTTATCCCAGGAGCCCTGAAGTCGTCCAGCACTACGCCCTGCCCGTGCTCTGGTCCTTCCTGGGGAACAAGGCGCTGCCTGTGCGAAGTGCCAATGTCTGCACTGTGGTCACCAAGCTTGCCTCTGCCCTCTACGAGGTGATGGGCACCAAGCTGAGGAAGTGTGCTGCCAGCCAGCCTCCACATGTGTGGGAAAACCTCTCCAGCATCTTGGGCTGGTGAAGGCCTGATGCTCTCCAGAAAGCTGAGGAAGAGCTGAGTTGGACACCTCCAGATGTGACTTTTTAGCTGTTTCAAAAGTGATGAAACACTGAAGAAGGGTTTGCATCAGCCCCTTCTCTCTCCACTGCCCTTCCTAGTCAAGGCATGGGGGGCCTGAAGCAACTTCTGATTGAAGACAAGATGAAGGCTGAGCAGGGCTCAGCCTCACACACAGGTGAGGGAGGGGAGGTTGGGCTGCTCTCTGGCAGGAGGAAGGGTCTTGTGCCAACCCAGAGAGCCTGTGCTCATCCCCAGGGAACAGTTCTGCCCTGCATGTGCCCCCTGCAATGAGCTGTGCTGCTGCCAGTGCCCCGTGTAGCTGTAGGGCTGCTCAGCTGTGGGGCAGGGACAGGAGCAGGAGGCTGCATGTGCAGCTGAGCCATGGCTGCAAAGCCCAGGGCTCTGGGCTCCCTGCTGTCCCAGGCCAGCCCAGAGGCCAGGGGGTTCCTGTGGTAGCTCTGTGCAAGTGGGACAGGTATTTCCCCTTGGCCTGCTTCAAGTGGCTGTAGGCAGGAGCATGTTTCCCTGTGTAGCTTTTTAGAAGTCTGCAGGAAATGTCCCATGGAATTTGGAGCTTCAGATGCTTTAGGTTTGCACTGCAGTTTCTGTTACAATTTGTGTTTCCATTTTGCAGACCTGACAGGCTCTACCCTTATCAAGAAGTTTTCTCTGCATGCTTCCTATGTGTCCTTACTCACAAAGTCCTGCCTCCCGTCCTGAAGAGCTCTCTTTCCACCGAGTCCAGGAAGAAGCTGCTGCCTCTCAGAAGAGTGATTGAAGAATAGGATTTATGTGTTAGTTTTTACATGTGTTCATATGTTCTGATATTTTGATGTAGGTTTGAATAAATGTGCTTTGATTGTATCTTTTAAATATAAATATATTTTAAATAAATTAAATTTTAAAAAAACCAAGCAGAAAATGTGAGACCAGGACCTGCTAGCCTAGAGGAGATGTGCTAAGGTTATGGGAGTGCAGCTCACTTGATGTCCCAGTGTCTCACCACATTCTTTCCTCACTGGGCCTCTCTTCTTCCACTTTTGCCATGTTTTCTTTGTGTCATTTGTGCTGCTCTTCGTGACTTGGCATTACAATGGGGCTACCCACTGACATGTTTGGGGGACAATAGACCCAAAAGATCCTGTATAGGCAAAAGTTTTCTACCTACATGTATTCTGTGCTCACAAAAGGCCTGAGCAAAGAAACAAAGAGAAGTGTGCCCAAATCCCAAAGCTTTATTCCTTTGCAATCTCACGCTGATCTGGCTCAGAGGTGTTTTCAATCACAATTTCATAGCTAAGGAGTGGTTGTGTATTTCCCTGGAAAAGATGCACAGCTTTGGAAAAGTCAGCTGTATGTACATTTATCCAGGACAGCAGTCCAAGTGTGTTGTTTGCAACTTGTTTGCAGAAGGATGAGTGGACTGTGAGCTCAACAGGTGACAAGGGTTCCCCAAATCTATCTGTACTCCAACCTGGGTGCCATTCAGCCCAGGGGTATGGGATCATTTGTTACCATGGACCAGTGCTTGCCAGCATAATGAATTCCTGCGTAGCTGGAACATGCAATCCTGGGTTCAGCTTCATCTCTTGGTGGGCTGCATGTTCATTGACAATAATAGCTTTCCAAAATTTTCTTCACTGCTTCCTTTCATATTCATTTGAGGCTTTTACACTTCACATTTCAACTTAGGTTGCCTTTGGGAAGACCACTTCTTGGCCCAGTGCAAACTGGAACCTTTTGACAGCAAAGCCTTCATGGTTGCCAGCTTCTGATGTTACAGGAGAAAATGCATGTGAATGTGATAATTAGTTTTTCTGAAGCAAAAACTACATGTTACTTGGCTGCATGTGGTTGCCTAACTTTGAGTCTAGTCCTGGCCTAGTAAAGCCCAGGCAGGGTGGCATGTTGCAGGGAAAACTTGTCTGTGAGCTTATGGGGTTGCCATCATCAGCAGAATGAATGTGTCCTTTGGGGATTCCTCTGGAGAGAAAATGAGGGACCCACTCCATGCTGCAGTATTCTCTTAGATCTTTCTAAAATATCTTGGAAAAGGCAGTGGAACTTCACATCTCCTTGCACATCCACTGTTTGAATTGGGGCATTTTTGTCCCTCCTCAAAGCCATTGCTCTTGCACACCACAAACATGAACATCCACAAATGGGAATGATGCATGGTCCCCCTGATGGTGCTTCAGAGTACGGGGAAGTGAAGATCTGGGTAGCTACCAATATGAACACTTAATTAGCATTTCATGCTCCTTCAAGATATCCAGATCTCAGGGCTTTTTGTTTCAAAGCAACCACTGTACTGGCTCTAGGGAAGAACAGTAAATGGGAAACAGCGACTGCCAGCTCTGCATTGCAGGAGTGTGGGGGAAGACCTGAAGTGTCTGTGTCAAAAAGTGAATGGGAAGAGTGTAATTGCCAAAGCCAAAGCTTCATTAAGATAGCAAGATCAGTTCTTTAGTGCATGCTTGCAAGAAGATCATTAGGGACCTTCTTTTTGTATCTCCTGCAGGAAAGGAACTCTTAATAATACCGTGCTGCTTAAACCCACATTGGGATGTAGCTCTGTAGTGGTTCACAATGAGGCAGACTGCCTGCTTTGTCCCTGCCCACCCTGGTGACCCTGCGAAGGATGTATACCATGCACGTTTTGCCTCCAAGAAAGGCTTGTGTTTGCTTCTTAGTGTGTAATAAATATTAGAGTAATAAAATGGACAATTAAATTGCCCACTTTGGAGGGCATGCTCGTGCTTTCATACGTCAGCCTTGCACCTCATGCTCCCAAGGCTTGTTCCTCATCATGAAACAGTTTAATAGGAAAACAGAGATCCCATGTTACATCTGAATGCAATTGCTTTAGATCATTAAGAATTTTGCTGGCAGGTACAGGACAAAAGTCTTCTGACACTCACTTGCAGTTCTCCTGGATTTTGGCAGCCCTGTGTGGAAAGCTTCTGTAAGGTGGAGTGTTTGGAATTGGTTTTATGGCATTTATGAAAGATATGCAGAACAGTGTGCAGGGCTCTCCTAGCAGAAAACTGTTTGTCCAATGTGATAAATGATGCTCAGGTGCTCTTCAGAAGTCAACTTGTTTATTTAAAAACGAGAAACCACTGAGGGCTGAGGACGAGATAAGCCCGACCCCAAATGGCAGTCTGGATAAAGAGTTACAGCCACACGACAGGCTGGGTGCTTCCTTCCGAAACAGAGTTCCTCAGGAAGACCCGGTGCTGGGCACCCCAGAGGTTTAAAGTCTCTCACAATGTCGGATTGGTGCGTTTTTCAATCCACAGTTTGATTGGTCTAAATACAGACCTTTGTTTGGTCTTTAAGATCATGCAACCTCCTCCAATCATTTCCAAAACTCAACACTCCATTGGTCCCTTCCTTCGGCCAGCGAGGATCCACATGTCATCTGGGGTTGTGACTTCATTTTCCTAGAAGGTTCCATTCTGCTCTGCCTTCGTTAACCTCAAACCCCCCCCCCCCTTCTATTGTTCAAAACCAGCTACCACATGTTTCTGTACACCCGGACAATCATACGCAACAAACAAACATCATTAGAACTTCAACTTTCTTAACCAACTAGGGAGTTGCACTATTTATAACAATTCCTCGCTCTGAAACTTTGTCCGGGCCTAAGCTCATCAAACTCTTACACAAATACAAATTATTAAACTCTTTCTTGGTAAATCCGATAGATTTTTCTAAGCTTCTGGTACTTCCTATAAATTTATTTGGCTGTCTGAGGACCGTGGTCTCTCTCTTGTGCTTCTGTTTTCATCAAATTGATTGTCCCAATCTATGTTTTCAGAAAGCCAATACGTTTTGCTGTGCTCAAGACAGGTTGTTATTTGTGAAAAGTTGATAGAGGAGGGGTTTGGATTAGAATGTGTTCTGTGGACAGCTATCCACGAGTCCCCTGCATACAGGGGGTAGTAGCATCTATCACACGACACGATCTCTCCTTGCCAGCTATTCATTAATAGGAGGACTGATATTAACAGGGGTCCAGTACAGGACACTTTCCCACCCATATCCTTTACCTTTCTGAAGGTTCTGTGACTCTGTGGCTAAAGTGCTTCCTGATCCGGTCTTGCTCCCTGCAATACTTTTTTATTGGCTACTACTTCTTTTTCTGTTGCAGGAGCTCACTCCTCTCTTGTATCCACTTGTCTCGTTCCTCTTTTTGTAGCCTGATTGCTAAGTGCATGGAAGAATGCTCCATCCTCTTTCCAGACTCTGTGGATCTGTAACAAGGAATATCAGAAGTTAAGAAATATTTTTATGTTAACAACATCTTATAGTTAATAACACTAAAAGCATATAAATCACCTGAACTTTAAAAGTTATACAATTAAATAAGTCAATACCTTTTAAATAAGCTAGGATAACTCATTAAACATCATTGCAGCTTATGGTTCAAATCTAGCAATGACGATCTGTTATTCCGTTCCTCCTGATGGTTCACACTGCTTCTTCTTCAAAACCAGCTTCGTGTCCATTTCTTTGATCGAGGTCCAGTCGGTGGAATTGAGGATTGCTGCATAGGAGCAAGGACAGGTTCTTGTACCCTTGAAACATGTGTCCATCCCTTATCCTGTGTGTGAACAGCTGTTTCCGTGATTAACAGGACCTGAAATGGACATTCCCACTTTGGAATTAATGGCTTTCCAGGTTTTAATCAAAACCCAGTCCCCGGGTTGGTATTTGTGGATTTAAAATCCGATAGGAGACCTCTGAGGTAGATATCCTTTCTGTCTTAATTCCTCTAAGGTGCTGGCTATAGTTTGGATATACTTTCTTATACTCTGCTCTCCTTCCTCATAGTTTCCAATATTACCCGGGGTAGTTAAGAAGGGTAAACCAAACATCATCTTGTAAAGGGGAAGAATCCCTAAGTCCATCCTAGGTTTAGTCCTCACTCTCATTAGAGCTAAGGGAAGACACCTCAGCCAATCCATTTTCATCTCTTCGACTAACTTTGTAAGGGCCACCTTTACTGTTTGGTTCACCCTCTCGACCCTTTCTGAGCTTTGTTGTCTCCAAGGGGTATGGAGCTTCCAGGTGATGTTCAATGCATTTGTTGTTTGCTGTAAAATTCTTGCAAAAAAATGTGGGCCTCTATCCAAATCAACAGTATTCACCATTCCATATCTTGGTATAATCTTTTCTAATAGAATCTTACTGACCACCTCTGCTGTCGCCTTGGCAGCTGGAAATGCTTCAACCCAATGGCTTAGATGATCCACTATGACTAATAGGTATTTAAACCTTTGTATTTGAGGTAACTCTGTGAAATCAATTTGTACATTTTGAAAGGGTCTCCTAGCCAATCCTCTTCCTCCTTGAGGCAATTTTCATATAACTTCCTTATTTATTCATTGGCAAATCATACCATTTGGGGTCAACACTGTTGCAATTTCAAACATTCCAATACAAACATAAGTTTTCATAGAATGATCACAGAGGACTTGGGTTCCCCAATGGCTTGAAGCATGTAGATTTTCTAATATTTTCTTACTTAATGCTTTATTCAGCACTTGTCTGCCCTCAGGCATTCTCCATTTCCCTTTCCCATCTTTATTAGCACCATGTTTTTGTAATGCCTCAATTCTTTTTCATTAAATACAGGAACTTCTCCATCCTTTTCATCTCCATCATCTCTGCCTTTTAGATCTGTTATTCTAAAGACCTTCTCAATACTGCCCAGTGCAGCTTTGCTATTTGATCTGCTAAGTGGTTCCCTTTGACCTCCACTGAGTGTCCCTTCTGGTTTCCTTTCACATGCACTTCTACCACTTCCAAAGGTCCTTTCAGAGCCTCTAACACTGCTTTAATTAGGCCCTCATGCATCAATGCTTTCCCCTTTGAGTTTATAAAACCTCTCTCAATCCCAGTCTTTCCGAACGTGTGTACTACCCCACAGGCATATTTGGAGTCCGTGTAGATGGTTCCGCTCCTTTGACTGAGCCATTGCAATCCTCTCAACAACGCGTAAATGTCACAACACTGCGCAGACCATGTCGTAGGAAGTCTTCCCCCCTTGATTGGTGTCGTGTCTTGTCCATTTACAACTGCATATCCCAAAACCTGCTTCCTGTTTATGGCATTTGATGAACCGACTATAAAAAGGACCTCTCCTTCAGTTAATGGGTGCCCTTGCAGATCCTCGCTAACTTTTGTCTGCAGGTCAATAACTCCAAGGCACCAATGTTCTAGCTCCCCCTCTGGTTCCCCATATAGGAACTGGGCTGGATTTTCAACCTTTGTGGTAGCTAACTCCAAATTTTCCTTATTCCTCAGGATTAGTGTGTATTTTAAAAGCCTGTTCTCTGGTACCCACTGACTAGCCCTTTTACTCAGTATGCTTTTAAGATCATGTAGGGTATACATTTTAACTTTGTTTCCAAATGTTAATTTATAGCTTTTCTCCACTAGGGTTACAGTAGCAGCAACAGCTTGGAGGCAGGTCAGCCATCCTCTTATATCTGGGTCAAACAGTTTGGACAGGTATGCTGTGGGTTTTCTGACTCCATACCATCCTTGCACAATGACTCCGTAAGCTGCTCCTTCTTCAATATTTACAAACAGTTCAAATAATTGGTTTAAATTGGGTAGGCTTAACACTGGAGCTGTTGCTAATTTCTCTTTCAATTCCATTAACTTTTTCTTGTCCTCTTTTTTCCAATTTATGGGGTCATCCCCTACTAAGTTTTCATGTAAAAATTTAACTAATTTTGTATGCCCATCTATCCATAATTTACACTATCCAATTAATCCTAATAATTTCCTTATATCTGTTTTGGCTTTTGGTGCTGATAGTAATAGTATTCCCTGTATCCAATTTGAATCTAACTTCTTGTAACCTTCTCCAGTTAAATGACCCAAATACTTCAGATTCTACACACTGTAATTTCTTTTTGGATACTTTCAAACCCTTTTCTCCCTGACAGTTCAATAAATTAACAGTTCTTTCTTGTACCTCTTCCTTCATTTTCCCCAAAACCAATAAGTCATCCACATATTGCAAGACTTGTGTTTCCCCACTTGGTGTAAACTCCTTCATAATTTCTTCCAGGGCCTGGCCAAATAGATGGGGGAACTCTATAAATCCCTGAGGTAATCTGGTCCATTGCAATTGTTGTCTTCTCCCAGTTTCCTCATCCTGCCATTTGAAAGAAAACAACCCCCGACTCTCCTTCTCTAATGGACAGGACCAGAAGGCATCTTTCAAATCTATCACGCTGAACCATGCATGCTCTGATGGTACTTTATGGAATAGGTTGTATGGACTAGCCACGACTGGATAACGTGTAATGGTTCACCTCCCTTAGATCTTGCACTGATCTGCACCTGCCATCTGCCTTTTGAATGGGTAGTACACGAGTATTGTGTGGAGATATGCACGGTTCCAAAATTCCATTTTCAATCCCTTCTTTAATTATAGGTGCTAATCCTTGTCTGCCCTCTGCCAAAACAGGATATTGCTTAAGTCTTCTAGGAGGCGTATCTAGTTTTATTTTCATTTTTATGGGGGGCATGATTAATAATAATCTGTGATTTCCTTTCTCTGCCCACACCTTTAGATTTATTCCTTTCTCATCCTCCTCCTTCAGCACTAACATTCTTACAACCACGCATCCCCTTTCTGGCACCACTCCTATATTTATTTGTTCCTTGAGGTCCCGACCTAATAGATTGCACTCTAGCCCTAGTATAAACAACAAGTCTGCACATCCTTCTCTAAAATTTCCTTTTATTGACAATTTCTCTACAATAAAAGCATCAAAAGGATTGTTCTCAGCACCTTTCACTTTGCACTTTTGGTTACTCAGCTTACATCCTTCAGGTCCCTCTGATACACTTGATTTATCAGCTCCAGTATCTACCAAAACTTCATATTCTTTGCTCTGGGGGTCTACTTCCAAATTTACCAGAGGCTCTCTTTGCTGTCCTATTTCATTCTCCAGAGCACAGAGCCTCTCACACCCCTGATCTTCACCTTTTAAGATCTTTTCCAGTACATCCTGCTCCTTTGCTTCTACCTCATCCATTCTCCTTTTCTTACACACTGTCCTGCTATGACCCTTCTCGTTGCAATAGAAACAAATCATGTCTGTAGAAACAAATCAATGGGATTCTTCCATCCTTGTCTGAATCTGTCCTCTCTTCTACCCCTTCTTACGGTCCACTACCTCCTGCTCCCCCCACCTCACTTTTCCCAGCTCTTATGCTTTCCTTTGCCACTGCTGCCATAATTTTGGCCTTTGTTTTTGTCTTTTCCTCTTCCCTCCTTAAGTACACTCTCTGCACTTCCTTCAACAATTCATTTAGACCTTTCTCCTGCCACTCATCTAACTTCTCTTGCTTTCTTCTGATATCAGTCCAAGCCTTAGTTACAAATTGAACTTGCACTAACACTTGGCCTTCTGGACTTTCTGGGTCCATGCTAGAAGAAAGTTGGAAATGTCTTTTTAATCTCTCGAGCGAAGTACAAGGGGCCCCATCTTTCTCTTGCTGGCTGTCAAACGCTAGCTTAGCGTTGTTGGCTCTTGGTAACGCCTCCCTTATTCCTCTTATTATCAATGTCCTATAATCTCTCATGTTCCTTCTTTTGGACTCATTTGGGTCCCAATTTGGCTGGATGAGCGGTGCCTTTTCTTTTCCCCTTGGGCCTGCCCAATTTTCCTGTTCCCAGATTCTCATGGCAGCCTCAAATCAACCGTGTCTCTTCTGAACAGAAGAGCATGCCTAGTATCGAATTTAATTTATTGGATCCTCCAATAAATTTTTGATTTCCTTCCTAAAATTTCTTACCTCGGAGGCAGTTAATTGAACATTAACAAAACCTATTCCCCCTTGAGCACCTCCCATCAATACTTCCCTCAAGGGAAATAGTTTAACAGCTCTGTCCTTTTCATGCTGACTCTTCTTGGCCTGGAACCTCATGTTGTAACTGTGATATCTTGAGCCTTCATCTGGCCTCCCTTGTTCTGTTTCTATTTTATTTTCACAACAACAAGCTTTTTCTGCTTTGTCCGTCCTTGCTCTACACACACTTTCTTTTTTACTGCCTGTACTGAGGTTAACTTCCTCTCCAGGGAGCTGGGACGTGGGGGAGAAATGAAGAGAGACATTTTGAAAGGGGCTTGGGGCAGGAATGGGTGTACAGTTGTCACGATCCGCAAGGTGGGATTCCTGATGTGGTTCTTTTAGTCAGACTTAGAGTAAAAAAGATTATCAGCAAACCAAGGACTTAAACAGAAAAACACACTTTATTGAGTGCTCATCAGCACTAATATGCGATAGAGAGAAAAGAGGAGAAAGCAAAGCATAAGAAAAGAGAGTAAGGGGATTACATCTACCAACGTCGATGTCCACTCAGCCGTCCAAAGATGCAGAGTCTTCTGTATGTAGGGGAGATTTCAAAGGAAGGTAAATTTGGGGTATAATTTTATAGTCTTTTACAAAGTGAGGGGCAAAGGGCTGAAAACAGAGATTGATGATCATTGTGATGAATTCCATTGCACGGGGGGCAGGTGTAGGGTACAAAGCAAACCACGTCTTGCAAGTCTTTGCTCACCAGCAGGAACGAGGGCAGTGTACTGTGCAACCACCTGCAAACAGTCACTTAGCAAACATCCACCTCAGCTAGGCCCAAACCCCTAAACCAAGTCCCTTGTGATATTCAGGGTCTCAGTCTCTGAAAAAAGTCACATCCTATAATCTCCGTAAAATTGCATTCACAAAAATTTGAATGATTCTTAGTATCCACTACTATGTTTTCTACAAGCATACTATCACAAGCAGTTCTCAAGCATACACATCCATTGCCTATATACACAAGTACTGTTTCAGAAGTCTCATTAGGAAGGATTTTAAAATGACAGATGTAGGAGACGAGTTCAGGAATCAAGAGACGACCCAATATGAGTTAGCTGCTTGTTCCAGATTTATTACAATCTTAGCTACATTTCTATAGTATTTTGAAAAGGTAACATGTGATCTATATTCTATTATGATTGGATAATTGCTATTTTTCATGTGTTAACTTCTACATTTCTATTGGTCCAGCTCATATAACACCCGAGCTCTATAAGATACTTTTTAGTGAAACTTATTAAGATACATTAAGCAGTTATAGAGAATATATTTTGCAGAATTCACATCCTGACAAACTTCATAAGATACATTCACAAGATACATTTAGCAGATTTCTCATCCTAAATTCTCATTCTTCGTTGTCTTATTAACAATTAGTCTTCATTTCTTTGATACAATATTTTGCCAAGGACTCATGCTAGCTCAAAATCAGGGTTGTGCAGGCCTTCTCAGGAGCTATGGCCTCAAGAAGCAAGTCATTCTTCAACAGAAAGCTTCTGCTATTCCCCGGGAACCCAATGACTTCCTTCATGAAGTTGTTTTAACAACTGTAAAGCTAGAGCTTTTGGTATCCACTGCTTACTATCCCTTGTAAACCAATTACCCCCTCTTTCCTCTGCCCCACTCTCTTTAACTATCTCAAGTTCCTCTGGTGGAAAAGACAGCTTCTCTGGCAGCAGTGTATGGATGCTAACTATGAGCAAAAGCAGGCAGCACAGTGCCTGTGGAAAAGCAGGCCGCATAACTTTCTCAGTCTCGCCTGAGAAAAGTGGCCTGGGAAATCGTAAGGTGGAATTCAAACAACCCTCAGAGATAGAAGACAGCCTTGCAGGTGCTGTTTGTCTGTTCCTTGTTATCTTGCAAGAGAAGGTCGAGGGGTGGTGTACCCCGCTGACCAATGATGGCAATATGTTAGTTTACTAACTAATAAGAGTTGTACATTTTTGTACTTTCATGTATCGGTCTATAAAAGAAGATCTGAAGTAATAAACCTCGCTCTCCTGTTCAGTGCACAAGAGAGTCTGTGTCGTTCTTCTTCCAGTTCCCAATAGAGTGACAGCAGTGCAGTTACTGGGAGTAAGGGAAAGATCTTAGATATTTCTGGCAATAATACAGCCAGCCAGTTTCCTATTCCTTCCTCTGAGCACCCTGCCTGGTGCCCCTTGATGTGTATTGTTGTCATCCTTTTTGGTGAATTCACCACCTCTAATAGGTGGGAGATTATGTTCTCATGAGCCAACATTTTTCCCAGCAAGTTAATAAACTTCTTTTTATCCATAGTTTCCCAAATGTATGCATTTCCCCATATGCATATTTAGAATCAGTAAAACCATGCACTGTCTTGTCCTGGTGTAATTCACAGGCTCTCACATGCCCACACAGCTCTGCTGCCTGAGCTGACCAGGTGGGCAGCAACCTTTCTTTTAATTGCTTTCCATTCACCTTAGAGTATCTTGTAAGTCGTTTCCCTTCCATTACCCTCAAAGACTCAACAATAAACACATTTTTTCCTTCAGGCCAGGGAGTAGCTCTGTAGATCCTCCTTCATCCGAGTTTGGAGATCTACTACCTGAATGCAGTCATGGGTTACTTGACTTCCCACATCAGGGCCCTTCAAGCAGGAGGCTGAGTTAAACTTTCCCCCACTTTTAAATTCTACATCTTCCTGTTCCGTTAAACAAAATTCATACTGTAATGACCGAGCGCTGGTCATCCACTTAGAGTCTCTCCCAGTTAACTAAGCTTTAATTTGATGTGAAACTTTAACAATCAATACCCTCTCCTAGTCAGCTTTTGGGCAGCAGCCACCATCAGAGCTGTGGCTGCACAGTTCTGCAGACAATGGGGCAGCCTCTGGCTATCAGGTTTAACCACTTAGATAGGCAACAGGCTTCTGTGTTCCCCCATGCTCTTGCACCAAAATTCCTTTTCCATGACTTGGTTTAACATTTACATACTGCAACAGCTTAACTCTTGAGGGTGGAGTAAACTCTCTTAATATTTTTTTGCAAAGTTTGCCCAAACAAAAGAGGCGACTCTGTATAAGCATGATCTTGTTCAGCGGCAAGCAATGCCACTGCCTAAAGCAAACCACATTTCTTTGGTAACCAATTGCTCCCTGTCCCAATTTTTTGCATCGAGTCCATCTTAGGCATAGGGAGGTGACTCACAAATTGACCTTATTAAGGAAAGATAATAAAATACTTTCCCTTGAAGTTTTCCTATAGCCCCCACAGAGGAAGCTGCATGAGAAATACCTAGGTCTGCATAGGACAACACCATCCCCACAAGGTTGCAGGTGCAGAATCAGCCTCAGGATTAGAAACTGCCAATTCTAGCTCTCCACAACAGACCACAGACTGGTGGGAGTGTTCCCCACAAGGCAGGAGTTGTAGAATTGGCTTCATAAAACCTGCCAATTCTGGTTTTTTACAACAAGACACACAAAAAGCAGAGGGATGTGGTCTCCTCCAAGCAGGAGCCTTCAGCTCTGCACAAAACCCCACGTAGACAAATTAATTAAATCCTCAGATTCAATTACTACAACTTCTACAATTCTCTCCAAGAAATATGCATTCAAACATCTGAGCCTACAGAAGAAACCACAATTTTCACAACTCTCTTGAACAGTCAAAAATCTTTTTGACAATTTTTCCCCTTTCAGGGATAAAAATTAAGGTGGATCGAAAGGCCCCTGTGTTTACTAGGACACACAAATCCTCTCCATCCAGACCCACTTTAAAAGTTAACAAAGGCTCCAGGTTGGTGGGTCCCAGGTATAATGGGAGCCCTTGACACTCTTTGCAATCCATTTCCATTATCCTCTTATTAAAAACGAGATTCACTTAATAACTTATAAAAAGAATTTAATATTAACAAAAAGGAGACAATTAGGAGACAAAAGAAATAAAGCAAAGGATTAAAACAGCCGGGTGCCATGGCGGGTTGCCAGTGTTATAAATTTGTATTGTGATATTGGCTTTCGCAGATGAATATTATATGTTAAATACTTTTTAGCTGTGTATGTACTTTTTTGCTAACAAATTTTAAGCTTAAATGAATTTCCTAGGCACAGGTCAAGGAAACCCCAGAGGGCAAGGACACTGGGGCCCAAGCTGTTATCAGGAGAACAATAGAACCCAAACTGCTATCAGCAGAAGATATGAAGACCAGCTGCCCTCGCGGGAAGGATGAGGGGCCCGGACTCTTATCAACAAGTGACCATCTGCAGCGAAAAGGAAACCAAAACTCCAAAATAATGCTGACCAGCTAGAATAATGATGACCAGCAAAAATTATGCTGACCAGCAGAAAATAACATGATCCAAGAAGGTGGAACCAGGGAGGGGACATGCTTGAATATGCATTAACCTCTCACAGCAAGGATGGGATAAAAAGGGTATTCCTGAGATACCAGGTGTGTTCCTGGCAAGGCGCCAGGGCACCCAGCCGTTTTAACCCTTTATTTCTTTTGTCTCCTAATTGTCTTTTGCTTATATTAAATTCTTTTTATAATTTATTAAGTGAATCTCGTTTTTAAGACCAGGAACACACCTGGTATCTTGGGAACACTCTTTTTATCCCCTCCTGCTGTGAGGATTTGATGCATATTCAAACTTTTTCAAGAAGTATTTAGCATGTCCCCTCCCTGGTTCCACCTATCTAGAACATTTTTATTTTCTGCTGGGCAGCACTATTTTTGCTGGTCATCATTATTCTTGCAGATGAGCATTATTTTGGAGTTTGGTTTCCTTTCTTTTGCAAATGGTCACTTGTTGATAACGGTCCGGGTTTGTCATCCTTCCCCTGAGGGTAGCTGGTCTTCATATCTTCTGCTGATAACAGTTTGGGTTCTTTTGTTCTCCTAATAACAACTTGGGCTCCAGTGTCCTTGCCCTCTGGGGTTTCCTTGCCCTGTGCCTAGGAAATTCTTTTAAGCTTAAAATTTGTTAGCAAGAAAAAAGTACATACATAGCTAAAAAGTATTTAACATATAATATTCATCTGCGAAAGCCAATGTCACAATACAAATTTATAACACTCTGGACTTCCTCCTCCTGAGGGTCCAGCTGTTTTTGCAGACATTGCCATTCCTGGTGTCCCTCTGCCCTGCAGACAGCACACTGATCCTTTTCCAGCTGCTGTTTGGCTTGGGTCTCCCCTGCTGGGGAGAGAACGCCTCTGCCACTTCCTTGTGGCTGACCCTGTCCCCTCTGTCCCGGGGGACCCCTTGGACCCTGCAATTTTTCCCTCTTGGGCTAGAAAAATTCTGCCACCACCTTCACCTTTCCTTCTTGTGCTCACTCTATTTACCACACACCGTATACCAGAGCCAGTCTCTGTCCTGCCACATTGTCCAAACAGCTCCTTCCCACTCCGGCGCTCCCAGCGGGCACAGCTGGCAAGCAACACAGGCGGACTCACAGGGCCAGTGGCCACTGGCACCCCAGCCCGGGGCTCGTGTGGTCAGGCACTGCCTGGTGCTGAGTACTGGCAGCCCCACAGGCCTCCAGCCTGTGCTCCCACACCTCCACACATAGTCTTGCTGCTCCTTGCCGCAGCCATATCTCTCTACACTCCCCTTTAACCAATTCTGTTCCAACACACCACCACAATCCTTCCATCTCCTGTTGTCAAGACTCCTTCTTCTCTCCCCTTATTGCACCACCCCCGGGTGTGGAGTTTCGAGACCCCTTCCCAACTCCCCTTATTGCCCCCCTCAGGCATGGGGTGTCAAGACACCTTCTCGATTTTCCCTTACTGCCCCTTTTGGGCATCTGTATCCTTAATTAACTCTGGGAGAATGTGTAACCCAACTCCACATTCTTCCAAGGGATTCTTTGGAGATATTTTGGGATCGTCATCCCTTTTGCCGGGGCCCCTTCCCAGCTTTACCTTCGCTACCCTCCATGGCTGCCCTGTTTTACCTTTGCAACCCTCCATGGGTGCACTCTCAGATTTACCTGTGCTACCCTCCATGGGTGCCCTTCCAGGCTTGCTCCCCAAAGATCCCATTTTACTCACCAGTGAGTTTTTCAGTGGTCCTTCCCTGTGGACTCTTCATGGACACCCCTGGTCCACCTCTCGTCTGTCTCCTGGACAGTCTCGGGAACCCAATCGATCGCCCGGTGCTGGCCACCACCAAGGGGAGCTGACCACCAAAACTGGGTGAGGCGCCTTCAGCTGCGCTCGCTGCCCACCGCCCTGGATGGTGCAAATATCCCGGACAAAGCCACCATTTGTCAGGAAAATTAATCCACAAACACCAGAGGTTTATGTCCAAATCGGAGACAAAGGAGTCCTTTCATTTTATTCGAATAAAGGGAGAGGCTGTAGGCCCTGGGGTCTCTCAGATTTTTGGAGGGTGCAGCCTCTTTTTTATCCTAATTTCCCAGCCACATGTCGATTCTCTCTTTCCCCATTGGCTGAGGTACTTGAGAGGTACAGACTTCTCAGAGTGCCTGATATCTAAGATTCCCCCATAATGCATAAGCCCCCACTTAATTCTTAACTCTTGTGGAATTCATGGTGATTCCCCAGTGTCCCTTTCGTCCTTTAGTAGAATCCATCTGTCCTGGTTTAGGGCAAATTCAGGAGAAAACCTCCAGTGGGGCTCCCCCCGGGGAAGCAAACCCACGTGGCCCTTTTCCCCCCACCCCCCAACTGGTTCGGGAAGAGATTTCTCTGAGAGAAGTGGAAAAAACCTGTTTATTTCACAGGCACAGCACTACCCAGCACAAAAATGAATGATATCAAATTACAAAACCTCTCACCCTTCAGAAGAGATGACAAACTTCAGAGGGTCTATTTCCTGTGGGTGTTCGCTCTGTTATCAGTCCCTCTGGCGCTGGAAAATGCCACTGCCCAGGCTGGGCTCCCGGTAGTCCACAGGTGCAAGCTCCCGGTGCTCTCCCGAGTCCCCAGTCTAGAGCAGGTTCAATTCATTTCAGAAAAAGGGAAAGAAAACAGTCCAGGAAGACATCTCTGCTCCGGCTAGTTGGAAAGCCAAGGCAATCTGTGTCTTGTTGTCTGTCTGTGCTGTAGTCAAAACTCTCGATGTGGGGGAGCAAGTACAGTCTGATAACAGACTTAGCGCTTCTTTTCCACTCACTTTTACTCTCAGATGGAATTTTAAGAATACAGAACCTGTGTCTGGGTTAGGTGGACGAATGGGGATACAATTTAACATCATAATCAACCCAGGACATTCCACCCCTTATCCCCATATCATCGACTTACTGCCAAAACTAACATTCCAACTCTGCACACATTTCTGCGTGGTTTAAGGTACAGACAATGGCAGTAACCTTTTACCCAATGATCAGGTCTCCCTGAGGTACACATCGTGTTGTTCCATCTCTCTGCATTATCCACCATGTACAACCTGGTCCTTGAGCAAAGACAACCCCACAAATGGGTTTGTCTGTGCCCGAGGTAGAATTGACCTAAACTGTCTTCCCTAGCAGACCTCTGACATGTACCACTGGGACTTTGTCTCCGTCTACTACATGTAAAGACTCAGACTGGGCAGGACCTGCTCGGTTGGTGGAACCTCTGGTGTTGACTAACCAGGTGGCCTTTGCTAGATGTTGCTCCCAGTTTTTAAAAGATCCTCCACCCAGTGCCTTAAAGGTGATTTTTAATAGTCCATTGCACCTCTCCACCTTCCCAGCAGCAGGTGCATGGTAGGGGATATGGTACACCCACTCAATGCCATGTTCCCTAGCCCAGCTGTTTATAAGGCTGTTCTTGAAATGAGTCCCATTGTCTGACTCAATCCTCTCAGTGGTGCCATGCCTCCAAAGGACCTGCTTTTCAAGTCCCAGGATGGTGTTACGGGCAGTGGCATGAGGCACAGGGTAGGTTTCCAACCATCCTGTGGTGGCTTCTACCATCGTGAGCACGTAGTGCTTGCCTTGGCGGGTTTGGGGCAGTGTGATGTAATCAATCTGCCAGGCCTCCTCATACTTGTATCTGGACCACCATCCACCGTACCAGAGGGGCTTCAACCGCTTGGCCTGTTTGATCGCAGCACATGTCTCACAGTCATGAATAACCTGAGAAATGCTGTCCATAGTTAAATCCACCCCTCGGTCTCGTGCCCACTTATAGGTGGCATCTCTACCCTGATGACCTGAGGCATCATGAGCCCATCGGGCTAGGAACAACTCTCCCTTATGTTCCCAATCCAAATCTATTTTTGACACTTGTATCTTTGCAGCCTGATCTACCTGCTTATTATTTTGGTGTTCCTCATTAGCTCTACTCTTGGGGACATGGGCATCTACGTGGCGGACTTTCACTGGTAGTCTCCCTACTCTGGTAGCAATATCCTTCCACTCTTTAGCAGCCCAAATTAGTTTTCCTCTACGCTGCCAATTAGCCTCTTTCCACCTCTCCAACCATCCCCACAGAGCATTGGCCACCATCCATGAATCCGTGTAGAGGTAGAGCTTTGGCCACTTCTCTCTTTCAGCAATGTCCAGGGCCAGTTGAACAGCTTTGAGTTCTGCAAGTTGACTTGATCCACCTTCTCCTTCAGTGGCCTCTGCAACCTGTCGTGTGGGGCTCCATACGGCTGCTTTCCACTTCCGGTTCATCCCTACGATGCGACAGGAACCATCAGTGAAAAGAGCGTAGCGTGTTTCTTCTGCTGGCAGCTGGTTATATGGTGGAGCTTCTTCAGCCCTTGTCACTTCCTCTTGTTCTTCATCTGTGGGACCAAAATTTTCACCTTCAGGCCAGTTTGTAATTATTTCCAAAATCCCAGGTCGGTTCAGTTTACCAATACGGGTGCGCTGCGTGATAAGAGCAATCCACTTGCTCCATGTGGCACTGGTTGCATGATGGGTGGAAGGAACCTTTCCCTTGAACATCCATCCTAGCACTGGTAGTCGGGGTGCCAGGAGGAGTTGTGCTTCAGTGCCAATCACTTCTGAGGCAGCTTGGACTCCTTTATAGGCTGCTAAAATTTCTTTTTCTGTTGGGGTGTAATGGGCTTCGGACCCTCTGTATCTTCTACTCCAAAATTCTAATGGTCGGCCTCGAGTCTCCCCAGGCACTTTCTGCCAAAGGCTCCAGGACAGACCATGGCTCCCGGCTGCAGAATAGAGCACGTTCTTCACATCTGGTCCTGTCCTGACTGGGCCAAGGGCTACTGCATGGGCAATCTCCTGCTTGATCTGAGCAAAGGCTTGTTGCTGCTCAGGGCCCCAATGGAAATTACTCTTCTTCCGAGTGACCAGGTAAAGAGGGCTCACAATCTGACTGTATTCAGGAATATGCATTCTCCAAAACCCTATGGCACCTAAGAAAGCTTGTGTTTCCTTCTTATTAGTTGGTGGAGACATTGCTGTAATTTTCTTAATGACATCAGTAGGAATCTGACGCCGCCCATCTTGCCACTTTACCCCCAGGAACTGAATCTCACGAGCTGGTCCCTTAACTTTGCTCTTCTTGATGACAAAACCAGCTTCCAGGAGGATCTGGATGATTTTCTCTCCTTTCTCAAACACTTCTGCTGCTGTGTTCCCCCACACAATGATGTCATCTATGTACTGTAGATGTTCTGGAGCCTCACCCTTTTCCAGGGCAGCCTGGATCAGTCCATGGCAGATGGTAGGGCTGTGCTTCCACCCCTGGGGCAGTCGGTTCCAGGTGTACTGCACTCCCCTCCAGGTGAAGGCAAACTGAGGCCTGCATTCTGCTGCCAGGGGAATGGAGAAAAATGCATTAGCAATGTCAGTAGTGGCGTACCACTTCGCTGCCTTGGACTCCAGCTCGTACTGGAGCTCCAGCATGTCCGGCATGGCAGCGCTCAGCGGTGGAGTCACTTCATTCAATGCACGATAGTCCACAGTCAATCTCCATTCTCTGTCAGACTTGTGCACAGGCCAGATGGGGCTGTTGAAGGGGGAGTGGGTTTTGCTGACCACCCCTTGGCTCTCCAGCTCTCTGATCATATTGTGGATGGGGATCACAGCATCTCGAGTTGTTCTATATTGTCGGCGGTGCACTGTCGAGGTGGCAATTGGTACTTGCTGTTCTTCCACTTTCAGGAGTCCTACTGTAGATGGATTCTCAGACAGTCCAGGCAACGTGTTCAGTTGCTGGATGCCCTCTGTCTCCACAGCTGCTATCCCAAATGCCCACCTGAGTCCTTTTGGGTCTTTTTGAAATACCCACTTAGGAGGTAGTCTAAGCCCAAAATGCATGGAGCCTCTGGGCCTGTCACAATAGGGTGCTTCTTCCATTCATTTCCAGTCAGGCTCACGTCTGCTTCCACCAAGGTAAAATCCTGTGATCCCCCCGTCACGCCAGCAATAGAAACAGATTCTGTCCCTATGTGTCTTGATGGGATTAGTGTGCACTGAGCACCATTATCAACTAAAGCCTCATATTGTTGTGGTTCTGATGTGCCAGGCCAATGAATCCATACAGTCCAAAAAACACGATTTTCTCTAGCCTCTACCTGGCTAGAGGCAGGGCCCCTCTAAGCTTGGTTATCCTTTCCTTTGGTATATGTCTTGGATGTTCCTTCAAGGGGGTCAGACATGTCATCATCATCATACCTGGCAGTTCGGCTACGTGCAACTGGAGCTGCTTCGCTTTTGGTGGAACTTCCTTTGTGACTCTTCTCCTCCTTCAGTTCACGCACCCGTTGTGCCAGAGCTGCAGTAGATTTCCCATCCCATCTCCTCATGTTTTCTCTGCAATCACGCAGGAAGAACCACAGTTCAGCTCGCGGGGTATACCTTCTCTCCCGATCTGGGGAACGTCTGCGTTGAGTGCCAGGACCTCTGATCTGTACTGCTGAGATTTGGACAAGGTCCTCTTTAATCTCATCTCTAAGTTTCTTGTGATTCTCCTCTATCTTATCTTCTAATCTCTGCAGACCTGTTTCCACAGCTGCGATTCTTGCATGTGTGGGGCCATGCACGGCATCTGCGTATGCTCGAAGCTTCTTCGCCATATCCAGCACGGTCTCCTCCCTTTCATCCCGTTTCATCATTGCTAACGCAGATGCATGTTCTTGTGGCTCAAGTTGTACCAATTTTTGCCACATCACGGATGTACATGGCACCAAGTCTGGATTTTTAGTTGGTCTGTCGTCTGAAAAAACACTCTCTGCCACTGCCATTTCTCTCAGTCTTTGGATCCCTTGTTCGATGGTTTTCCATTGTGTTTGCTGCATGTAAAGATTATCTACACACAGATATCTTTGGGCTACACTTTCAAGGACCCGTGCCCAGAGACTGCGAGGGTTAGCCCCTCTCATCATCCCCTGGTCAATAACCGGATCGTGTGACAGGGATCCCAGGTGCCTCGCTTCAGTGCCATCCAGAACTGTAGCTTCACCTGTGGTGTCCCACAGATGGACTAACCAATTAATTATAGATTCATCAGGTTGTCAAGTGTAGTCCTTCCTTAGGCCACGAAGATCTTTCAGGGAAAAGGACTCAATATTAGCCTCTGATCTTGTGCCAGTTGCTTTGGCTCTTGGTTTTGTGTCAGGAGGCGTTGAGGGTCCTTCTCCTGCATCATCATCATCATCATCATCCACTGGTCGATCAGTTTTGTCTGTGCACTTTCTACTTCTTGTGCTAGTAGCAACAGCCATGGGTTGAGGCTTGCTGTCTGGTTTAGTTACTACTTTTGTAACTAGGGGGTTGGCTGCAGCCTGAGTAATTGTGGTAACTGTTGATTTATCTCTCTGTCCCCTTTCTTCTGTCTGCTGCCCTACAGTATCCAGCAATGTGCGATAAGCATATGCTAGGTCCCAGCTTACTGCAATGATCTTTTTTTCCTTGGAATCATCCTAAAACTTCTCTTTCAGGTATTTCCCCACCTCAGCTGGATTCAGAATTTGCTCATGTGGAAAGTCCCAACCTACAGGGTCAGAAAATTCCTTCATGATTTGGCCCATATCCTCCCATTCTCCACCCCACTCAGGATTTTCCATGCTTGGTTCTGGGGTGTCATCAGTCCCTCTAGAAATCTCAGCCCTCATTCTAGAGAGGCTGAAGACTGTATAGAGGAAACTTACCAGATTAAATGCCAGAAAGATGGTCTCTTTAACATTCAGGGGGAACTGAACACTCTCCAATAGTGATGTAACCAATTCAGAGAAGAAGGAAAGGAAAGGTTGAAAAGCCTCATTCCCTACTCCTCCTCTAACAAACTGGGTGCATAACCATACCCATGAATCCTTTATATTTGGAACAGACTGCAGCACTTGAATAAACTTCTTGGAAATCATAATCACTAGGCCCAGCCCAATAGCTATTCTAATCCGTGCCCCTCTACTGTAAAAGCTATGTGTTAGGGACAATACCGGGGCTAGTTGTGGATAAGAAAATAAACCAAGGGACCATAAAGGTATTAAAACCTCAAAAAAGCCTAGCGACCAGAAACACATGAAGGCCTGCACCCCTAAAGATATTATTAATTCAAACAGCATGGCTGGATGGCTAGGGACTGCTTTATCTTATTGTTATAAATGCAAAGGCAATTTCGGGTTATATAAAAGAGAAAATTTATTATCAAACAATAATAAATTCGAACAAAGAGAAAAAACCAAAATAAAATAAGCAGCGCAGCGCTGGGTGGACAGGGTCTATACGCAAGGTATAGGTGCTCCCAAATCCACACCTGAGAGTCCCTTGGCCTGGGTTTTTATAGGAAGTTTGTGTCCCGAGGCCAAATTCCAAGCAGGCACCCTTTGCTAAGAGGTTCTTGATTGTTCGAAGAATAGATTTCCTGGCACTGGAGAATAGGGTCAATAGACGTTGGGCAGAGGCTCCTCATACGTAAAGAGGTCCAGGATGTCTTTTTGATATCATTTTGGTCCGGGCCATTAGGGTGGAGTGACGGGACCCATCCTGGAGCCGATGGATGTCGATCTCGGCTGTCTCCTCTTCTTTTGTCTAGTTTTTCCATTTCTCCAACACAGGTGGGCAGGGCGGAGGTGCTCAGGTTCGGTGATATCTCATCTGGGCCCGTTCCTTTGTTCGTTCGATGGCCCGTGTCCTGTCTATTCTTTCGGGGCTGATGTGCCTGCTTGCGATTGTTATCTGGGTGCTTGGCTGCAATCTGTTGCCTCTCGGAGGAGAATCACGACCAGATCCGGAGAAGGACTTATTCCCATTACATGTTGTATATTTTATGACATCGCAACTACATATATATTTTATTATACCCTTTATGAATTTTTACTCATAGATTAATTTATTACACTTATCACAATACAAAGTAATTGCCACTTCAGTACAATCAGTACAGGGTTTTTCCACTCTCGTGCCACGTGCTGGGCACCAACGAATGTATTTGTCCTGGTTTAGGGCAAATTTGGGAGAAAACCTCCAATGGGGCCCCCCCCGGGAAGCAAACCCACATGGCCCTTTTCTCCCACCCCTCAACCAGTTCAGGAAGACATTTCTCTGAGAGAAGTGGAAAAAACCTGTTTATTTCACAGGCACAGCACTACCCAGCACAAAAATGAACGATATCAAATTACAAAACCTCTCGCCCTTCAGAAGAGATGACAAACTTCAGAGGGTCTATTTCCTGTGGGTGTTCGCTCTGTTATCAGTCCCTCTGGCGCTGGAAAATGCCACTGCCCAGGCTGGGCTCCCGGTAGTCCACAGGTGCAAGCTCCCAGTGCTCTCCCGAGTCCCCAGTCCAGAGCAGGTTCGATTCTGTGAAAAACGAAGTTCACTCCTGTAAAATTTTAAAAATGTTTAATAAAGACAATAAGAGACATAAAGTAAAGCAAAGAGATACGGCCGGGTGCCTTGGCGCGCTGCCAACAGCACACCTGGTATTTCAGGAGTGTCCTTTTTATCCCATCCTTGCTGCGAGAGGTTAATGCATATTCAAGCATATCCCCTCCCTGGTTCCACCTTCTTGGATCATGTTTTTTTCAATTTTATTTTCTGTTGGTCAGCATAATTTTTGCTGGTCTAGCTGGTCAGCATTATTTCGGAGTTTTTGGTTTCCTTTCTGCTGCAGATGGTCACTTGTTGATAATAGTCCAGGCCCCTTATCCTTCCTCAGAGAGCAGATGGGCTTCATATCTTTCCCCCTTGCCAACATCCTGGTACCGGCTTTTTGGTAACAGTTTGCTCTCCATTTCCTGCTGCTGATAATAGCCTGTTTTCCACAGCTTGATCCTCCCATTGTCTTGCCTGTTGGAGTTATCTTGCCTTCTCCAGATGTGACATATCCTTACCATTCAGAATTCCTATCTAAGCCTATAACTTGCTAAGAGAGAAAAGAATATAGTGAAAGCATATAATATATTTATCAGAATAATTGTGAAAAGCCAATATTTACAACATGAATTCACAACAATTCGTTTCAGAAAAAGGGAAAGAAAACAGTCCAGGAAGACATCTCTGCTCCGGCTAGCTGGAAAGCCAAGGCACTCTGTGTCATGTTGTCTGTCTGTGCTGTAGTCAAAACTCCCGATGCGGGGGGAGCAAGTACAGTCTGATAACAGACTTGGTGCTTCTTTTCCACTCACTTTTACTCTCAGATGGAATTTTAAGAATATAGAACCTGTGTCTGGGTTAGGTGGACGAATGGGGATACAATTTAACATCATAATCAACCCAGGACACCATCTCATTGTTTCTGTAATCTCTCAGTGATAATTTTCATCTTATCAGCAGAACCACAACTTCCTTGTAAAGACAAACATGTCATTCCTCTCAGTAACAAAAGCAGAGTGAACCTTTGAGGCCACCTCACTGCTGCCTGCCCCCACCCTTTTATTTTTAATTGATTTAATATTCTGACTGCCAGTCCTTGCATGAAATGGGCCCTCAGCAAGGAGCTGCTGGGCCTCCTGGGTGTGTCTCTTTGTGCTCCCAGTGCTTCTGGTCTGCTCTGGCTGGGAAACTTGTCCATCATGCGCTCTGGGGCTGTTTCCTGTCATTCCAATGCACAGCCCTTTCCTGCTGCTTGCCATAGAAATACTCGGATTATTTTATCAGGTAACTTACATCTTGCAGTTCATGACATTAAATTGTGTTCATCAGACTCTGTCATATCACGAGTTTCTGGAACACATTTTCAAGCCTTCCAGCTGTAGCCCAAGGGAAGCTGTTTCTGTCTTGCATCACAGAAGTGGCAGGTTTTTAGCAAAGACAGCCCTTTACAATGGACTTTATTGAGGGTTAGGTGTCCTTTGTTTTTCTGGCTTGCCCGTGAAATTTTTACCCATTAGTTGCGGGGACAACTTAACTGTGGGTACTTAGTGGGTGCTCGAAAAAGGACAAAGAGTGGCCGGGCCCAGGGGGGGAAGGGGGCAGGAAAGGAGGGTGGAGACAGTTTGGCGGGCTTTTTTTTGGCTTCGGGGAAAGACATTTCGTTTTACTGGGGCACGGAGCTGCTGTGGGAGAGAGAGGGGAATTTTGCCATCACCCAGATGGAGCTGCTGCTTCTTCTCCTCCCCTCTTCATTGGTAGCGTCGCACCTCCTGTCCTGTCGGGACGTGTGGCAGTGCCAGCCACCGCCACGGAGCTGCTGATACACCCCAGCCACCAGCCCAGAATCTCAGCTCATCCCTGCTGTTCCAGCCGACTGTTCCTCAGAGCCCTGCAGGAGCACCGGGACTGCCCGCCCGAGGGGGTTTGTGAAGCAAAGCCTCTCCTCCATCCTGTCTCAGCTGAGAAAGCTGTCACAGGGTCCCTGATTCTGTTTTCTTGCTAATGCTGTAGTTATTGTTGTTTGCTTGCCTTGTTATATATACTAGTAAAGAACTGTTATTCCTATCCCCAGATCTCTGCCTAAAGACCCCTTGATTTCAAAATTATAATAATTTAGAGGGAGGGGGAATCTACATTCTTTCATCCCAAAGGAGGTTCCTACTCTCCCTAGCAGACACTTGTCTTCCAGAACCAAGACAGGCTTCTTGCTTGCATTAACATCCAAGGAGCTGCTTTCAAAGATAGACAAAAAATCCACAAGCAAACATCAAACAAACCAAACAACATAATATTTTTACCTCCCGCTTTTAATATTTTCCAAGCTGGCTTCCTTTGCACTGCAGTGTTTTTTCTTTGGACAGAAAAACAACCTTGCCAGATGATGTGAATTAACAAGGAAAACAGAAGTTACACACAGTGGACAGATTACAGCTAAACATGCAGAGCCCCATTATCACAGACATCATAATTTATTTTCTGTTTATTTTTGTGTCAGATGGTTTTCAGAAGGCTTTTGAGAAGAGTATCTCAGATGCCCTGGCTAGTTTGGTGCCATAGCCACTTCTTATCTGCCCCTTCTTATTACCTGTCTTATTGTAGTTCCTCTGCCCATTTGTTGGTCTTGGATCTCTGTCTCCTTCACCTGATTTTTATCTTTTTTCTAGATTTGTGGGGCTTTTTCTGTTGGTTCTGTTTTTTTTCTTAGTGGTTCTTTTCTTTGTTTTCTGGGGTCAGAATTTTGGTTTTGTTCTTTGGTTTAGTTTTTTCCCACTTAACGGCTGGAATCAGCTTGTGATTTGTATTGTAAAGTTCTGAAGCACAGGTGTTGCACATAAAGGTTGGTTTTGTTTTTAAAGTCATCTCAGACACAGATCTGCAAGCCCCTGTGACCTTGAGGACTGTGTGCTCTCAGACAGCAAATTGTGCATGAATAGGAAACTTGTAGTTCCTGTCTCCATTACACACAGCAAAATGTAAAGGGCTTGAAACAGGACCAATTCTAGCCTTTATTCTGCTGCCATGCCATAAAACGGTGTCGGATTCATCAGTGAACTCTCTTCTTCCAGGATGGGCTGTGCAAGGATGATCCCTTAGCTCCTGTGTGGATGTGCTGTGCAGCAGGCCAGACGCACGACTGTCATCCATAGCCAGCCTCTGTCTGCAAAGAGAACAGGGAGCTGCAGCTCGGAGGGGCTCAGGGGTTAGTGAGCAATCACACCAAATCCCTAATTTATATCAGTTAATTTACAGGAGTGTTTGTTGCTGGGATAGTTTTAAATTCCAGCCCAGAGCCGGAAAAAAAGAACCCTGGTAGTTTGCATAAGCTATGAAGTGAAGAGATTGTTTTCTGCTCCTTGTTTGAATTAAAAGCAGAGCAAAACTCTTCTGTTGGTCACATCAAGCTGTCAGGAAAATTAATCCACGAACACCAGAGGTTTATGTCCAAAAAGGAGACAGAGGAGTCTTTTTTCTTTATTCGAATAAAGGGAGAGACCATGGGGCATTCCCCTGGGGTCTCTCCCTTTATTCGAATAAAGTAAAAGGACTCCTCTGTCTCCTTTTTGGACATAAACCTCTGGTGTTCGTGGATTAATTTTCGTGACAATTTTTGGGGGCTCGGTCCGGGATATTTCCACCGTCCGGGGCGGCGGGCAGCGAGCGCAGCTGAAGGCGCCTCACCCAGTTTTGGTGGCCAGCTCCCCTTGGTGGCGGCCAGCACCGGGCGATCGATTGGGTTCCCGAGACTGTCCAGGAGACAGACGAGTGGCGGACCAGGGGGGTCCGTGAAGGGTCCACAGGGAAGGACCACTGAAAACCTCACCGGTGAGTAAAATGGGATCTTCGGGGAGCAAGCCTGGGAGGGCACCCAGGGAGGGTAGCACAGGCAAGCCTGGGAGGGCACCCAGGGAGGGTAGCACAGACTAAACAGAACACCCATGGAGGGTTGCAAGGGTACAGCCGGGAAGGGGTCTCGGCAAAAGGGATGACGATCCCATAATAGCCCCGGAGAGTCCCTTGGGGAGAATGCTGAGATCTTGGGACAGATTATGCATTTACACAGAGGTAACTATGGAGATGATGGTAAAATATTGTTATTATGTATGGCCAGAGTATAAGATGCCAAATGGACTTGTATGGCCACCTTAGAAAACAGAATTCATTTGTGTTGAGTTCTGTGAAGGTATCTAGAGGAGAATTGGGAAAAAAATGGATTAAAAGGGAATGTGGATTGATATGGTTTAAACAAACAACGAAAGAAATCTATGTGTTCAGAAAAAAAAAAAAAAAAAAAAAAAGGAGAAGAGGAAAAACGGGGGGTGGGGAAGACGAAAACAGTGAAGATTAAAATGTTTTTCCGCACCTTCCCCCGTCTTGTCCTCTGGTGGTACCAGCTGACCTAAGGCCAGCTGCAGGTCCCTGTATCCTCACCTTCCAGGGCAAAGGGATCAGGGAAATGCTGTCCCTACAGCTCCACCTGAGAACAACAGTGGTGTAGGGGGAAGGGAGCAGCATATCATATCAATGCCTGGAACTAGAAGGGATCTCGAGAATCCACGCCCGAGGTGGAGGGGGGCAATAAAGGAAGTCAAGAAAGAGTCTTTGGCAGCAGGAGATGGATGGATTGTGTTTGTGTGCTGGAACAGAATTGGTTAATGGAGAGTGTAGAGAGATATGGTTGAAGCAGGGACCAGAAGTGGAGGTGCAGGACCAGGAGCACAGGCTGGGGGCCTGTGAGGCTGCTGGGACTCAGCACTGGGCAGTGCCTGACCCCACTGGCCCTGGACAGGGGCAGCAGCAGCTTGCTGGCCCTTTGAGGCTGTGGGACGCCCTGGCCGCCTGTGGTGCTGCCAGCCGTGCCCGCCGGGAGTACTGGAGCAGGGAGGAGCTGTTTGGACAATGTGGCAGAACAGGGACTGGCTCTGGTATTCAGTGTGTGATAAACAGTGAGCACAAGGAGGAAAGGCGAAGGTGATAGCCTTTTTCAGGCCAGAGAAAGAAAAACCGCAAGGTCCAAGGGGTCCCCCGGGACAGAGGGGACGGGATCGGCCACAAGGAAGTGGCAGAGGCTTTTTCTCCCCAGCAAGGGAGACCCAAGCCAAACAGTGGCTGGGAAAGGATCAGTGTGCTGTCTTCAGGGCGTACAACACTGAAAACGGCAATGTCTGCAAAAAAACAAACAAACAAACAAACAAACAAAAAAAAACCAAGAACAGCTGGACTGCCGAGAAAGTCCAGAAGATAAGAGAAATGGATTGTTAAGAGTGTCAAAGGCTCTCATTATATCCACCAACCTAGAGCCGTTGTCAACTTTTAAAGTGGGTCTGGATCGAGGAGAGGTGTGTGTCTTAGTAAAAACAAAGACCTCTCGATTCACCTTAATTTTTATCCCCGAGGGGGAAAATTGTCTAAAGAATTTTTTAATCGTTCAAAGGAGTTGTGAGAATTGTAGTTTCTTCTGTGGGCTCAGAAGTTTAACCATCTTTCTTTGAAAGAATTGTAAAAATTGTAGTAAATTAATTTGGAGATTTAATTAATTTGTCTACATGAAGTTTTGTGCAGAATGGCTCCAGTTTGGAGGGGACCACACCCCTCTGCTTTTTGTATGTTTTGTAAAAAGACAGAATTGGCAAGTTTCAGTTATGAAGCCAATGCTGCAAGTCATACCTTGTGGGGAACACCCCCACCAGTCTGTGGTTTGTTGTAGCCCTAAAGCAAATTCTGTAACTGCAACCTTGTAAAAATAGTGTCCTATAGAAAGCCTGAGTATTTGTCATGCACTTCCTCTGTGGAAATTATAAGAAAACTTTAAAGGAAAGTATTTTGTTTCTTTCCTTAATAAAAGTTTTAAATGTTAAAAGTTATAAAATGTTATAAATATTAGAGTTTCCTTAATGGAAGTTAATTTGTTAGTCATCTCCCTATGCCTAAGATGGACTTAATGCAAAAATTAAGATAAGGAGTGGTTAATTACTAAAAAGAAAAAAAGGAATAAATAAAGAAATGTAATGTAATTGGCTTAAAGCAGTGGCATTACTTGCTGCTGAACTAAATCATGTTTATACAAAGTCACGCAAAAGAAATTTTAGTTCAGGAGCATGGGAGAACACAGAGACTTGTTGCCTATTTTTCTAAAATGTTAGACCCAGTAGCCAGAATCTGGCCCCATTGTCTGCAGAACTGCGCAGCCACAGCTCTGATGGTGGCTGAGGCCTGAAAGCTGACAAGGGGGGGTTATCTGATTGTTAAAGTTTCACACCAGATTAAAGCGTTGTTAACTGAGAGAGCCTCTAAGTGGATGACCAGCTCTCAGTTGCTAAGATATGAATCTTGTCTATTAGAACAAGAAAATTTAGAATTTAAAAACAAGGAAGGTTTTAACCCAGCCTCCTGTTTGAATGGCCCTGAAGAAGGGAGCCAAGGAAAATTCCATGATTGTATTCAAGTAATAGATCTACAAACTAGGGCAAGGAATGATCTGAGAGACATCCCATGGCCTGAGGGGGAAAACGTGTTTATTGATGGGTCTTCAAAGGTGATAGAAGGAAGACGATTTACAGGATACTCTGTCATGAGTGGAAAGCAATTAAAGGAAGGGGGGAGGTTACCAGCCACCTGGTCAGCTCAGACGGCCGAGCTGTATGCCCTCGTGAGAGCTTGTGAGTTATACCAAGACAAGACAGTAAATATTTTTACTGATTCTAAATATGCATATGGTGTGATACACGCATTTGGGAAACTGTGGGAAGAGAGAGGTTTATTAACCTGCAGAGGAAAAACGTTGGCTCATGAGAATTTAATCTCCCGCCTATTGGAGGTGGTGAATTTACCAAAAAAGTAGCAATAATACACATCAAGGGACACCAGGCAGGGTGCTCGGAAGAGGCAGTAGGAAATAGACTGGCTGATGAAGAAGCTCGGAAAGCTGCATTGTTGCCAGAAATCTCTAAGTTACTTCCCTTGCTCCCAGTAACTGCCCCCTTGCCAGAGAAGCTGTCTTTTCCACCAGAAGAACTTGAGATAGTTAACAAGAGTGGGGCAGAAGAAAGAGGGGGTAATTGGTTTACAAGGGATAGTAAGCAGTGGATACCGAAAGCTTTAGCCTCACAACTGCTAAAACAGCTCCACGAAGGGAGTCATTGAGGCTCCCGAGGGATAGCAGAAGCCTTCCTCAAAATGTATGCTGCTGTGGGTCTTTTTGTTCTGGCAAAACGAGCTGTTGATAGTTGTTTGATTTGTGCTAAGACAAATAACAAAGTTACAAGAAAACTGGCCAGGGGCGGGAGGCCTTGGGCTGTAGTCCCTTCCAGAGGTGCCAAGTGGATTTTACTGAGATGCCCCGGGTGAAGAGATTTTTTGGTAATAGTATGTCTGTTATGAGTAGCCAGAAGTGTTCCCAGGTGTTTCCGTAACTACAGGGTCAATTATTAAAGTATTTTTTTTAAAACAAGATCAGGTCGAGTTGAAAAAAAAAAAATGAATGGAAAAATAAAGAAGCGTCTTCTAAAGCTGGTGATAGAAACTGATATGCCATGGGTGTGGCTCTTGACCCTAGCTTTAGCAAGAGTAAGGGCCAGACCGAAGAGAAATATTCAACTATCTCCCTTTGAACTGAAGTTTAGAATTCCTTATTCTTGTAATTCTTGGCCTGAGTCAGGAGTAGAGTTAAGTGATGTATATTTAGAACAATTTGTGGCCTGGATACTGTCTCTTGTGAAATTTATTTGACAGGAAACTCTGCTGGCACAGACCCTGCCTTTAGACAAGTGAAAACCAAGAGACTGAGTCCTAGTTAAAGAGTGTAAAGAAGCACCACTGGTGGCTAAGTGGCATGGACCTTTCCAGCTGTTGCTGACCACAGAAACAGCCGTCAAGACAGCTGAACATGAATCAAGGTCTCTGAGGCCCCAGAGGTTTGGACATCTCAGCTGGAGGAGAAGGATGGGGAGCCGCGACTGACACACCGCAGGAGTGGACCAGAGCAGTAGCTGGTGCGTCGACATCGGAGGAAGCCCCGAGTGCCTCCCCACAGACTGCCTGCTGAAATAGTCTGCATCCCTACTCTCAAATCTCCAGCCACTGGGAGCCAATCCTGGCTGTCATTGCTTTCTTTATGCTAAGCTGTTTCTGTGCTTTCACTTGCCACAGGTGGTGTAGAAGACAACGTGAAATTGAAAATTAGAAATTAGATTATAACACTATTAGAATGTTTCTCTTAATAATTTTACCTTTATATTTTCAGTTAAGTTGGAGTCTAAAGTGGGAAAATAAGTTTTTTTTACTTTAAGAGAACAAGTAGCAAAGACCTTTAACCTTAAAAACTGTTGGGTCTGTGGAGGGCCAGGAGGATCTGAAAGCTGGCCATGGGTGGCCAGCCCAGTCGAGCCTAAATGGTGGGTTAGCACCCTGAGTGAAGTCAATAATAGAACTGGATTTTGAGACAAAGAAAGAAGTCCATGGCAGCTTCATTCTTCTGAAAGAGGCATTTATTGCTTAAACAGAACAGGAAGCACATATGTGGGAAAGAGCGTTTGTGACTGGACTTTAGGTTTAGATTGTTGGACCCCCAACTGCCCTCCTTATGACTGTTCCAGATATCGAGGCAGATGGAATCAAACTCATGTTAAGCTCACTAATGGTAGCTGGGTAAAGTGTTCCTTCCATAATTACCAAAAAGATTTTGAAGGCTGTAAAGCAGTGGGGAAAGATAAGTTTTTTGACCCTTTATTTTTAAGCTGCCCCTGGGATAATTCCACAAGTCAGACACATGTTGTCCGAGACTATCAGTGGAAGTGGCAGCACCAGAGTGGAGCTCGAACACTGGTCCAGATCTAATAGAACAGATCTGGGATGTGATTGCAAGTAGAAACCTCATGTAAGAGCTTGGAAATGTAAATATTGTGATTCTTACAGCGAGGCAACTATTGTGGGTAGACCCCTAGGCCCTGGAAGCAAGCTGTATTTTGACCCACCAGTTGATGATGAAAATTGGAAAGGTCCCTTCGCTAAAGGGACCTGGGCTCTAAAGAGGCACTACTGAATTTGTGGCCAAAATGCTTACTGCAGGCTACCTCCAAACTGGCCAGGGATATGTTATGTGGGGTATATTAGACCATTGTTCTTTCTGCTACCACAAGTTCAAGGAAATCAGTTAAGAATCAAAGTATATGATGATCTAATTAGAGAGAAGCGGTCCATTGATACATCCCTGGTTGGAAAGAGCACCCAAAAGTGGGGAAAAGATGAATGGCCACCTGAACGAATCATACAACACTATGGACCAGCTACCTGGAACCCAAATGAATTAATATCAGGTGCCAGAGAACCCATTTATAATCTAAATCGGATAATTAGGTTGCAAGCTGTCTTTGAAATAATAATCAACCAGACAGCTACAGCTCTTGACCTTCTTGCTGACCAGTCTACTCAGATGAGAAATGCAATATTTCAACATCGGATGGTATTAGACTATTTATTAGCAGAAGAAGGGGGGGTGTGTGGAAAATTGAATGACTCAAACTGCTGTTTGCAAATAGATGACAATGGAAAAATGGTAAAACAAATAACAAAAGGAATAAGAAAGTTAGCCCATGTACCGGTCCAAACATGGAAAGGATGGGAATGGGACATGTTTTCATATTTACCTGGTAGCCTGTAAGTCAAACAAATGCTTTTTTCCTCTTATGTGTTGTAGCAACTCTAATCTTTTTACCATGCATGATCCCTTGCTTAATACAACTCATTCAACATGTGATCAAAGGAATGTAGGTAGTAGCCGTGCCTACTGATCCAGAGATAGCTACAAAAAAGCAGAAAGTAATGCCACTGCAAATAATTGCAAAGCCAAAAAAGAGCCAAGAACAAGAAATTAGGTCAATGATAACTAAAGTTTGTAAAGACAATTATTAACAGAAATTAAAAGAGGAGGGATTGAGAGGAATGATGAGCTTGTCTTTACAAACAAGCTGTGGGTCAGTTGATAAGATGTAGCTATCAGTGAGAGATGACAGAAACAATGAGATGGATTCCAGTGGAAGATCAAAGAGGCACTGAAAGAACACTATGAATTCCATAAAAGTTAAGAAGGGATTATGCATTGGGGGTGGGGGGGGGAAGGTATCACCGCCGGTATCAGGCGTTCCGGGAAGCCTGTACCTCTCAAGTACCTCAGCCTATGGGGAAAGGGAGAAGGGACAAGTGGCCGGGAATTAGGATAAAAAGGAGGCTGCGCCCTCCAAAAATTTGAGAGATCCCAGGGGAATGCCCCATGGTCTCTCCCTTTATTCGAATAAAGAAAAAGGACTCCTCTGTCTCCTTTTTGGACATAAACCTCTGGTGTTCGTGGATTAATTTTCCTGACAAAGCCTACATAAGTTTGAACAGTCTGTGAAAGACAAAAGAGTGTAAAAATTATTTCATTTTATAGTACTTACAGCCTCGTAATTCTGCCATGGGATAATAACAAACTATATCAAATAACTGGAGAAAGAACTGGAAAAGAAGATTTTTAAAACTAGGTTTCAAATAAGTGAATTAATTTCATACACAAAGCTATGTAGTAAAAATATAGTAATTTACACTTTTCAAAGCCCTTTATATTGGAGCCATGCAGCCTAGTCACATGCAGTGCAGCCTCAGCTGCCCCTTGGAGCCCAAATCTGCCAAGGGTCAGGTCTCGGATGAGCCTTCACCCAGAACTGGCTCCAAGACGGATTGGGAGTCAATCCAGAGCAGGGCTCACACAAAGAGCAAAGTCTCAAGGCCAAAGCCAAAATTTCATCAGGTTGGATTGGTTTTAACACTGAATTGTAGCAAATTTGCTTGTCCAGTAACATCACTGTTACCATGAAACTTTACATGAGCTCTTAAATAACCTCTGTCCTATCATGAAATGATTGTCAAATATTGTGAACTTGCTTTGCCTCTGCCCGCTGTTCCTGGGGCTGCTCTGGGCCAGGCAGCCTTAGTGGCAGCCAGCACTGGCTGCAGCCCGAGCGGGCTCCCCAGGACAAGGCCCCGCAGTGAAGAGGCCAAAGAAAGGCCTGGGCAGCAGCAGAACTCTCAGCAGAGTTATTTGGGCTACCAAGGACTACCCACAAATGCGCAGCAGCATGACTACTAATCAGGCTACCAGTGCTATGAGCAGAATTTTAAGAAAACCCTGGAGAAAAATCAACAAATTACCGTCTGATCTCGTAGAGTTTCTGGATCCCAAAATAGGATAATATCAGGACAAGGGGCACAGTGAACACTGTCAGTACTGTGCCTATCATGCAGGACCTGCAGATGTCCTGCGGGCAGACAATTCTTGGCAGGCGCACTGCATCCTCAACATATACTCCTGTTTCAGTGATAACATCTGTGGGAACAATGGGAAGTGTGAGCCCATGCTGTGCTCCTATTGTGAGCTGGCAGCATGCTGGTTACAGCCAGGACGTTCTCTGCCCCAGAGCTGGGGCCTGCAGGCACCTTGCTGCCCCTTGGCACAGGCTGTGCCACCCAACAGAGCCCAGAAGGCCGGGAGCAGAGCCCAGGGACAGCGCAGCCGCTTGGGCAGTGGCTCCTTCCAGGGACTCAGGCCAAAGCCATCCCTGAGCAGCCACTGCCACCCCTGACCCTCCCTGCTCTGTGACAGCTCCCCCAGCCCAAGGGGACAGAGCCAGACCCTGTCAGGACACACTGGAGCCCTGGCCTCCTCCTCTGCCCTTTCCCCACCGTGGTCACCCCTTGCAGCCGCTCCCAGGTTTCGGGATGTGTCTCACACGGAGGGACCCCAGCAGGACCGCTCAGCCTGGCTGAGTCTGGCACAGCAATCACCTTCTGTGGCACTGTCAGGTATCTCCTCCCTTTGTGTAGTGGGATCTGGCACAAAGCCATTGCATTCTTCAGGAAGTTCTGCCTTCTGCAAAGACTTTTGGTCCATCTCTGGAGAAAGGAAGAAGCACTGCTGGATCAGATGGAACTACTGCCCATCAGGGAGGTGGCTTCTTCAGGAAGTAATACTTTTCAAGGACATATCCATGTCTTTGTCATGTTTTCCAGATCAGGAAATGTCCAAGGCTTTTTCGGCTGACACAAGACTCTCCCTTCTCCTAAAACTGCCCTTTCTGATGTACCCCGAGACCAGGAGATTGCAGGGGATCTCAGGGTGTGCATAGCCCATGGTGCAGTTTGGGCTCCCTGTCAGCTGATGCCAAATGCCTTCCTACAGAGGCTGGGGAGAAGCTGCAGCCAGGCCAGGCTGGGAAACAGCCCTGCAGGCCGTGAAAGCAGCAGCAGGGCAGCGAGGCTGCCATGGATCCCTTCCTGTTGTGTTGGGCATGGCGTGTCCAGATGTGCAGAGAAAGACCCGGCTGCTGAGGGAAATGCACCCACCATGGCGTTTTTCCAGACCACTCAGCATCTCGTCCATGTGTTTCGATGTCTCCAGGGATTTAATATCTTCGGTAGGTTTGTTTCTTCCGCTAGGAGGACCTTAATAGAAAGTATTTCCATTTCAAATGAATGTGTCCCACAAACCAGGGTTCAGCCTGTGGGGTCAGCAGGGACACACTACTTACCCCTGTGGTGGGAGACGGGCTTGGGTGCAGGAATCAGGAAAGGAGCTGGGTAAGTCCTCTCTGCAGATACACCTGTAACTCAACAGCCACAGAATTGTCTGTCACCTGTTTCTTGACAGATTGTCAATGATTGTGCTCTGAGCAGAAGTTAAGAACTTACCTGCTGAACCTCCTAATGGTTCCAAACCATCTTCCATCCCAGCTGCTGAAGAATCCATTTCATCAATTTCATCTAGAAGGGAGCACAGATCAGAACCATTGCATGGTATGCCGAGATCGACTTCTGCCTTTGGGGTCTGGGCACTGCAATGGGGCTGGGTAAGGCTGTGGGAGCCAGATGTCAATGGACATGGCCAAAGCTGCAGAGGGGCCAGGGGAGCTCTGGGCTGCCTCCTGGTCACTCTCAACACCCTTTCCATGCTCTGTGCAACATCCCTGAAGGGCAGGCACTGCCAAACAGCAGCGATGGCAGCTCAAGCCTCATCAGGGCTCAGGCCCAGAGGCACAGCAATTACCTCCTGGGACTGTGCCTGGCATGGCCTCCCTTCCTGCAGCAGAGGCTGCCAGTGAACCACTGCTTCCTCCAGGAAACACCGTCTTCAGCAAAGCCATTTTCTTCATCTCTGGATAAAAGAAGAGATACAGATGATCAGACGGAACTGCTCCCCTTCCAGGGAGGTGACATCATCATGAATGGTCAAAGTCATGGATAAAGACTGGGAAAGTGTATCAATTTTTGGGATTAGCGAGGGCCTGCCTTCCTCCAAACAGCCCCTACACCTGATCTACCCCGAGACAGGGTATGCCTACCCCGATGCAGGGGATCTCAGAGTGTGCATGGCCTGTGCTGCAGTTTGGGCTCCCTGTCAGCTGATGCCAAATGCCTTCCTGCAGAAGCTGGGGAGAAGCTGCAGCCAGGCCAGGCTGGGAGACAGCCCTGCAGGCTGTGAAAGCAGCAGCAGGGCAGTGAGGCTGCCATGGATCCCTTCCTGCTGTGCCGGGCACGGCGTGTCCAGATGTGCAGTGAAAGCCCCCAGCTGCTGAGGGAATTGCACCCACCATGGCGTCTCTCCAGATCATTTAACATCTTGCCCAGATGTCGGGATGCCTCCAGGGATTTCTCATCTTCTTTGTCTTGGTTCATCCATCTGGGAGGACCTGAATGGAAAGTAGTTCCATTTCTCATTCAGTCTGGAGTGGCAGGGAGTGCACCTGGGTGACTGCTGCCCTCCAAGGCACTCCTTCATCGCTACATTCCACTCAGGAGCAGGGGCAGGGGGACCACATGCCTGTAGTGGCCCCACACTGGGATGGAAGGAGCCCCTTGCATGGCAGTCAGGGGAGAAATCACCCTGGAGCTGCCAGCCGCTCTGAACTGAGCCCCAGGCAGGGCCAGGGCTTGGCAGCGGCAGCGGGAGCAGCTCAGGCTTCCTAGGGCTGGTAAAGGAGCCACATAAGGCACAGCCCCAGGGCCCAGCCCTGGGCCCGGCCCCTTCCCTCTCTGCTCCTCTCCATGGCTGCACAGAGCACATGGAAGGAGAGACTGGCATTGCACATGGGAAGAGAACTGACATCTAAATTCTCCTTCCTCCCACTGACAGCGATGCTGTGGGATCACTCAGGGCTCCAGAAGGGAGCAGGGTGAGGTTTCCACAATCCAGCAACCTTCAGACTCTTAAGAGAAATAGCACATGAGTGAGTTTTTGCCACTTGGACACTGATTATTCTGTGTTGAAGGGGACATTGAGAACTTGCCTCCAGCATTCTCCATGGATCTCAAACCGTCTTGTGCCAGGGATCCCAGATATTGCATATCATGATACCACTCTAGAAGGAAGCAGATATCAGAACCAGTCCATGGTGTGCTGGGATCCCCTTCTGCCTTAGGGAACTGGGCACTGCAAGTGGGTTGGGTAAGGCCGTGGGAGCCGAATTTCAAGAGACATGGCCAGAGCTGCAGAGGGGCCTGGGGAGCTCTGGGCTGGCTCTGGTGTCTCTCCATCCTCTTTGCAAGCCCTGTGCAACATCCCTGGTTGGGCCCTGACAGGACCAGCCTGGGGCCCCTGGGGACTCTCTCCCTCCATAGAGGAAACCCTCCCTTATGCCCTGGGGAAAACCATCCCAAACGCTTCTCAGAGAGAAAGGAGCACCGTCCAGGGAAAGGGGAACCAGGCCACCTGCTCACCTGCTCTCCATGCTCGCTGTGGAGCAGCCTGGGCAGCCCTGTCAGGCAGGGCCACTGCCAGGAGGAGCAGAAGGAGGAGGCGCAGAGCAAAGGCCATGGTGCCTTGCCCACTGCCAGTCCTGCAGCTCTTGCTGCCACCACTGTCCTCACACCGCTGTCCCAATGTCAGCACCGCTGCTGCCGCCGCTGCTGCTGCCGCAACAGTCGCAGTCAAGGACTGACTGCTCGGTCCGTGTGATGCTGTGCATCCATGGGGCTCTGGGACCTCTGTGACCTCAGAGCCTGCTGTGACCTCAGCCAGCTGTCACCCCAGAGCCTGCTGTGACCTCATGGCCAGGGTGGAATTGTGTGGGGATTGGGATCTGCCTCCTTCAGTAGGCAGCTCATCCTACCCAGCAGCTCTGTCCAAGGGCTATACACGGTCCCAGCCCAGCTGATCTCACAGCCTGGGGATGAAGGGATGGAGAGCAGCCCTGCTGGGAAGGACTTGTGGCTGCTGCTAGATGAGAGGCTGGATATGAGTCATCCACGTGCCTCCAAAGGAGGGTGCCCAGCAGCTTGAAGGAGGAGATTTCACCACCCTTCTGCTCTGCTGTGAGCCCTCCTGGAGTACTGCAGCCACCTCTGAGAGCTTTGTTTGTGATTTAGGCTGCATCCCGAGTCATGGAGGATCAGTGGCTTCTGTAGTGGCGGCTGCTTGTGTGTGCTCAGGCTGTGAGTCTGTATGAGTGGACAGATTTTGTTTTGGTGCGTTTAGGCTGTGGGGAACAGTGACATTTTGTGTGTATTTTGGATTGTGCACATTTAAAGTGTGTTGGTGATTGACTGAGTGTATGTTTGTGTTGTGGGAAGTATGCTTTTGGTGAAAAGGGAGATCACCCCTTCCTGCACGGAGAGAGCAGGCAGCCCCGAAAGATACTTCTAGCAAGGAGGACCCGTGACTAGAAGGAAGGATCTAGAAGGATCCGACCCATGACTTTGGGAAGTGCCACAAATATAGTTCACACAGTACTTTGTACAATTTGAGCCCGGTAGCAATTTGTGATTAGTTATTGTCTGTGTGTGTGTCCTGAAAGGTGAGCAAAAGTGTGTGTTTGAGATGTGCTATCAGCACGGGGCGAGTGGGGAGTCCCTGTCTATGGTTCTACTCCAGGTGACCACAAGTGGCTAGAGAAGGACAAAGCGATTGGGGTGTATGCTTGGTTGTGTGAAACCCTTAATCCTTAATAAAAATCCCCCGTCGCACAGTGGTTTGGTGCAGTGTAGAAGTAAGGCCCGGCGTTCGGAAGATATCGGAATGTAACAGAAAGTTAGTAACCCCCCCTCCTCTTTAGTATGGTAATGACTCCTGCAATTAGCCAATAGCACCTAGCTGTGATGAAAGCAGATGGGAGTAACACAGTGACTCTAGGTTATAAAATGTCAATTTCTCCAGCAATAAACGCCATTTTCGCCATCCATCACATTGGAGTCTGTGGGTAATGGACTGAGTGGCCAGGGGAGGCCACCATGCTGTTCCTTGAACCAGGGTGTTTGCCTTGCTTAAAAGACAACATTTGGTGCCTGAAACCCAGGAAGAAAAGCGGGATTCAAACCCAGAAAGCGAGGGTTGCCTGGAAAACGGGAGCAGCAGTCGGGACCAGCTGGACTAGTCCTGGCGAGGGAGACGTCCCTGCATCCAGAAGGAAGATGAAAGCCCTGATAAAGGTCAGATTGCAATTAAATTGTAAACCTAATTCTTTTACTCTTGCTATTGCAAGGCTTTTGTATATTGGGGTCATAAATCAGCTAGTAAAGATTATCCACCCTAAGGTGTGGGACAGATGCACTAAAACCCTTGCCAAAGTGACCTGGAAGGTGGCAAGAAACTGTTTGTTGGTCACCCCAAAATTTGGGGTCAGAGCAGCCACTCAGGCTTCACAGCCCCCAGGCGAGAGCAGCTCAGCTGAGCCAAAAGGGGCCCAAGAGGGTGATGCATCCCCTCAATCCCCGAACCCTGATCTGCTCTCAGAGAAACAGCAGAGAGCAGGAGATTTTTTGAGAAAGTTAACAGAAAAAGCCAGGGGTGCTTGTGGGAAAAGCCCAGGGGGAACCACTGCCCCAAGAAGTGCCTAAAAATGGCACTGAGCAAAAAGATATAGAGTGGGAAAGGAATGTCCTTAGTGAAAACAAAGAACAAACGCTAGCATTGAGAGATGAACACAGTTGGGAGGTTGGGAGAGATAGGAATGTGAAGAAGGATGCGGGGAAGGTGTATGAGGGAGGGGGAAAGGAATGTAAGTGAAAGGTGGAGTGAAAGGTGGAGTGAAGGGTGGGGTGAAAGGCGGAGTAAAAGGCGGGGAGAGCCAGGAGGGAGGGAACAGCCCGCCCACAGGGGTGTAGGCGGGGCCGGAGCCCAACAAAAAGGCACGGGAAACAGGAAATGGCCAGCCAGTCGAGTTCGGGCTCCGACAGAGCTACTAGTGAGGATGAACGGTTGGAGACTAAGTCCTTAGAGGAGAAAGCAACAAAGATAAACAAGAATACCCCCCTCCACATTAAAAAAGAACTGCGAGAGGATACTGCTCTCACAGACTGGGGACAGATAAAATCTGCATATGCCAGCTGGGTCCCTTCAGCTGCGCTAGCATTCCCAGTCCAGGTGACAGAGGGGGGACAGAGAGTTCTCTCACCAATAAATCCTAAACTGCAAGGCTCCAGCCTGCAGTGGCTGATGGGCACAGACACAACAATGATTACCACATGCCTATCAGTTTGTAACTGCAGTGTTTCTAACGATTTTTGTGTGCAAGTTGTGATTGTTCCCAGGGTCCTGTACCACCTGGATGAAGAGTTGAACCTGCAGGTGAAGAGACTCAACCGACTTCAGAAAAGAGAACTGGTGACAGGTGTGACCATAGCAATGCTGCTTGGCCTGGGAGCAACTGGTGCTGCCACAGGTGTCTGTGCCATCGTGACCCAACAACAGAGACTGTCTCAGCTACAAATGACAATTGATAAGGACTTGCAGATAATTGAAAAACTGTGTTTTAAATAAGCTTGTACCTTTGTTAAGAGCCAACTAGAAAAAGTCAACATCCTGTTTATAGAAAGGCAACAGGTGCTTTAAAAATACACTTAGTCACTGCATGTGCCTTATGCTTACTAATGAAAAACTGCAGTATCTATTTTATAAGTTTTTAGCCTTTTCGTTAAGTATAGTGTACCCTATATTTTTCTCAAGTTTATAATATCTACTTTTAAAACTTTTTATAATATAGATAAGTTAGACAAAATGTTTAGAGATAGATATATAGAAAATAACATTAGAACCTTTTAAGACTAATACACCTTATATTCTAGCAAATTAGTTATGCATGGAGAGGGGGGAATATGTAGAAGTAAAGCCCGGCGCTCAGAAGATATCGGAATGTAACAGAAAGTTAGTAACCCCCCCTCCTCTTTAGTATGGTAATGACTCCTGCAATTAGCCAATAGCACCTAGCTGTGATGAAAGCAGATGGGAGTAACACAGTGACCCTAGGTTATAAAATGTCAATTTCTCCAGCAATAAACGCCATTTTTGCCATCCATCACATTGGTGTCTGTGGGTAATGGACTGAGTGGCCAGGGGAGGCCACTGTGCTGTTCCTTGAATCAGGGTGTTTGCCTTGCTTAAAAGACAACAGTGCAGTAAGCATTTTTAAGGACCAAGTTAAGCTTACATGCCCAGGAATCAGAGGCATGGGAGACCTGGGGTGAAAAAATTCTCCTGTTTAATAAGGTCTTTAGCAATGGGGAAGAAAGATATGAACAGGTGTAAGAGACGGTCCGAAGATTTCCCTCATCTGTCTCACGACTGTCTCAAGGACAGAGACTGAGACTCTGAGTATCACAAGGGTTTTGGTTTAGGGGTTCAGGGCTAGCTGAGGTGGATGTTTGCTCGGTGATTGTTTGCAGGTGATTGCACGGTGCACTGCCCTCATTCCTGCTTGTGAGCAGATGTTTGTGCCTGGTACCCTGTGCAATTGGTTTCCACAATACGCTGCCCTCATTCCTGATGATGAGCAAAGACTTGCAAGACGTGGCTCACTCTGTACCCTACACCTGCCCCTGCGCAATGGAATTCATCACAATGATCATCAATCTCCTCTGTTTTCGGCCCTGTGCCCCTCGCTTTGTAAAAGACTATAAAATTATACCCCAAATTTACCTTCCTTTGAGATCTCCCCAACGGACAGAAGACTCTGCATCGTTGGACGGCTGAGTGGACTTCGATGTTGGTAGCTGTAATCCCCTTACTCTCTTTTCTTATGCTTTGCTTTCTCCTCTTTTCTCTCTATCGCATATTAGTGCTGATGAGCACTCAATAAAGTGTGTTTTCCTGTTTAAGTCCTTGGTTTGCTGATAATCTTTTGTACTTTAAGTCCGACTAAAAGAACCACATCAGGAATCCCACCTTGCGGATCGTGACAACAGGAGATGAGAAAATTGGCGGCAGTGGTGAACGAAGGAGAAAAGGAAAAATGTGGGCAAGGTCCACAGAAACCAAGACCACCCCGACTGAGAAAAGATCAATGTGCCTTTTGCAAGAAAATTGGACATTGGAAAAACCAGTGTCCAGAACAAAGAAAGGGTGATGAGCAGAGAAAAGGTGATCAAAAAGGAAAAGGGGTGGCCACTCATGTAAAGGAAAGCTGAAGGGGACCAGAGGACCCTACCTTAGAGAACTTTCTGGTTACAGCCAAATTAGAGACTAATGAAAAAAAGTAGAGTTTTTAATAAACACAGGAACATCGTTCTCAGTGTTGAATGAAGCTTTAATGCTGGTAACAAAAGATTATGTGATGGCAAAAGAGGCAACTGGCCAATCTGGAAAAGCCTATTTTTGCAAACCCTTGAAGTATAAATTGGGAAAACAATGGGGAATCCATCAGTTTCTATACATGCCTAGTGCTACATTTGCACTTTTAAGCAGAGATTTGCTGGAACAGCTAGAAGCAAGAATAATTTTTCAAAATGGGGAAATTTAGAGGTAAAAGATCAATAATATGTGGAATTACTAAGTTTAATGCTAATAACCAAAGAAATTAAAGTGGTCAATGAAAAAGAAAATTTCAAAAAATAATGGACCAAGTGTTCCCTGGAGTATGGGCCTCTAATATGCCAGGGAGAGCAAAGAATGCACCACCGGTGCAAATTACACTTAAAGAAAAAGGCAGCCAGTAAGGATCAAGCAGTACCCCTTGAGAAAAGAAGACAGGGAGGGTATTAGTCCAATTATATATTGAGAACTTTTTACAAATAGAGCTATTGAAGGAGTGTCAGTCTGATTTTAACACCCCTATTTTGCCAGTGAAAAAGCCAGATGGGTCATACTGGTTAGTACAAGACCTAAGGGCTGTTAACAAGTTAACTGAAGACCTGTATCCGGTGGTTGCCAATCCCAACTATACTTTGTTAACCCGTGTAACACCTGAATTAACTTGGTTTACTGTTTTAGATTTAAAGGATGCCTTCTTTTGCCTCCCTCTCCATGAAGCCAGACAGAAAATTTTTGCATTTGAGTAAGAAAACCCCAAGACTGGGCGAAAAACTCAGCTCACATGGACAGTGTTGTCACAAGGGTACAAAATCTCCCCCACTGTATTTAGAGATCAGCTTGCAAACAATTTAGAGTCTTCGGAGCCCCCACCAGGAAATGGCCAGTTGCTTCAGTACTTAGATGACCTCCTAATAGCCACCCAGACCCAAGAAGCATGTGTGGACTGGACGGTAAGCTTCTTGAATTTTTTGAGCCTGCAAGGGTACCGAGTATCCCCCAAAAAAGCCCAAATGGTAAAACAAACAGTTATTTATCTGAGATATGAAGTGAGTACTGGACAAAGAACTTTAGGACAAGATCGTAAGGAGACAATATGCCAAACGCCGAAACCCCAGACAGTGAAAGAATTAAGAACCATTCTAGGCATGACAGGGTGGTGCAGGCTGTGGATTTATAACTATGGATTGCTTGTTAAAGCAAGTTGCATGCTCTGATCATGGAGAGGGCCAAAAATGTCCACTGGACAAGCAAAGCAATGCAAGCCTTCGACCAGCTAAAGAAGGCTCTCATGTCAGCTCCGGCCCTGGGACTTCCAGACGTGAGTAAACCATTCCTTTCGTTCTCTCATGAAAAACAAGGGATTACCCTAAGAATATTAGCACAGAACCTAGGCCCATATCGGAGAGCAGTCACTTACTTCTCCAAGCAGCTGGACACAGCAGCCAAAGGGTGGCCAGGATGCCTCAGAGCTCCAGAGCGAGCCAAAGGCAGCAGGAGCTGTGTCTGCATTTGTCAGGACAGAGCCTGGCCCTGTATTCCTGCAGCTCTCCAGCCTCTGCACTGAGTCCTCCAAAATTCCTGGGGTTTGGGCTGCTTTTGACTGGGAGGTGAGACCTTGTCCCTGTGTCTGTCAGCCACAGCCTGTGAACTCTCCAAGTCTGTGAAACCAGTGCAGACCTCTGCTTTGTCAAAGAATGTACAATTCACTGCTGCCAGACTTTTTTTTTTTTTTCATTTTTTTCTTTTTAGAAATAAATCCATACTTAAATTACATTCCCAACTCTCAGGTTCTACTTCAGCATATTTTGTATTGCTTCCACATTCAGGAAATACAAAAACCTAACAAAAGTAAGAGCTTAATTGTGCAGTAGTATAGCAGGAAAAGAAAAAAAGTTAGGGGTCTACATTTAAGCACTTTCAGCTTCTCTGAAAAACTTCATTAAACCAAAATCCTTGCACAAACGAGTTTCTTCCTTGATAATAGATTTGTGTATTCTTAACAGCTGACGATGGCCTATCTAGTAATATTAGCATTACAGAAGAGATCTAGGCCAATCAATTTCTGGAGCAATCTCGAATTCTGTTTATCTCTAAACTACTGCTCTGCTTTGCCTTGATAAATAAAGTGGCCAAACCCCAGACAAGCTAAATGTTTCACACATCAAAATAGAACCTCTGCGAAATGTCCCTGGGATGCGCAGCAGTTTGGGAAAGAGGGGCAGAGCGGGGCAGAAGCCGTGGCCGGCACTTTCCCGGTTTGAGGGTGCCCAGAGCTGCAGGCAGAGTGGAGCTGTAGTTGCCGGGGGCAGGATTTATCCATCTGCACACAAAGCGCATCCCTGGCCCCTCACAGCACGGACCACAGCAGTGTTAGTGCTCACTTTCAGCTCGGAATGCCTCTGGAAGGAACCCGTCTGTGGCACAAACAAAACGCCAACACAACCTCTTGTTTTAGAAGGTGGCTTGCATGGGCTCTGCACGTGCTCCTGAGGGGTGACCTGCTTTTTCTGTGCTGGATCAGAGTTCCCCGACCCGCTGGGTGTTGTTTTGAGGAGTTTTAAGAGACACTAAAAGGAGATGGCACAGACAGCAGGGAGGCACCAGGACCTGGCTGAGCTGAGGAGTGGGAAGGGACCATTTGCTCCCTCAAGAGCTGCAGCTTTGTGCCCTCCATGCTGACCCACATCCCCCAGCCTCTGCTGGGAAAAAAAGGGAAAAATATCCACAGTGATTTAACTTATGTTAAAATACAGCTTTAAAATCTAGTTAAGCACGAGCAAGAAACAGTTACGTTCACATAGGAAAAAAAAAATTGGCTTCTGATCAGAAGGAGGGGGAGTTTGGCTGTCAGCGACTTTGAAGGAGAAGCAAATCCAGGCTGTGGTGAAGCTTCCTGCCCCAGCCTGGTCCCCTCAGGGGTCCCCTCAGTAGCCCCAAGGTGGCTCCCAGCACCCCTCTTTAGCAGCCAGCACCTTTTATTTATTTCCATGGCTGGGGGGGGCACGGCGAGCCAGCAGTGCTCCCCAGCAATCCTCACTGCCACAGGCATAGGCACATTTCCAAGTCATTATGGGTTTGCTTGCTAATTTCTTTAACTTGTGTAAATTGTGAAAGGATGTAAAAGAGGGTACAGTGCACAGTGCACAGTGTCCCCGAGTTTGCCAAAGCCACGCTCAGGATGGCATTTTGTGAGATGCATAAAGACCACACATTTTGGAAGAGTCCGACAGGTCCCAAAGGGCCTCTGCATTGCAGGCTCAGTCCCTGAAGTTGGAAAAGACCTTTGAGGTCAAATCCAGCCATTTAACCCTGCAGACATGACCCCAGTGAAGCTCAGTTACAGAGTGGGGCCAGGAGCCCTGACACTGGGCAGAGCAGCACCAGGGCTTAGAAAAGGCTGCTCTTGCTGCTCCACTGGAATGAAAACCCTACCACAGGCATTCCTGCCAGCAATCCCTGTCTCCCATACACTATGCTCAGTGCTAGACACCATTTCACCTCCTGACTCGCTGCCTCTGCCCTCACACCAGTGTGACCAGATCTGTTAATGTTTGGAGGGTGTTTTTTCTAGAAATAACTCCTGTTACTGCTGAGCAGTGCTACCCTTTGAACACCTGCCTTCATCTCTCCGCCCTAAGTAACTCTGTGTTTTCTACTTTCACATCTTCATCCCTTTTCCATCTTTGATTTTTCAGTCATTAGACTCTGCACTGTGTTGTTCTTTTGCTTTTGGTTTTTTTTGCTTTTTTTCTTTTTATGTATTTTTCCCTTCTGTGGTTTTGTGAGGACATGAAAGCCAGTGCCTGAGAGGTTTACAATAGAAACGGCTTTACAGCCTGAACCTGATCTTCTGCCTCTGATTTAGCGGTGAAAAAGGCAGGGCAGGACATACACTCAGTAGGAGGATGCTCATCAGCTGAGACACAACAGAGGAAAGTTACACTGAGACCTGAGCTATTTAACTTTCCTGAGGTATTGAGAAGTGCTCTCCAGCACTAACTTTCTATTGCCTGTTTATTTCTGAATCAGACTCACATTGTTTTGACTGCCCCATTATTCAATAATCTACATTTTCTCTCCTTGCATTAGCCTGGATTCTACTTTGAAAAAATATTTTTGGATATCAGAAAAAAATGTCCTGGAAAAAAGAGTTAAAATTTAGGCAGAGCAAATGTTTGAATGCTTCAGGAATTATTTCCTTTCTGGTGAAAGAAAAAAAAAGCACACAAAGAAATTAGTTTTCTCCTTGTTTCTCTGGCTTAAGGTTTATTTTCTACTTCTCCCAGTTTTCCAGGATTCCAATAGCCCTAGAGAGTTCAGCAGTACAGCTCTGTCCAGCTCTGTCTTAGGTGCACACCAAGTCCATTTTGGCCTTCCAGTACCTGCAATGAGCCCACAGAAAGACAGAAAAAAACTTATTACAGGGGCCTGGGGAGACAAAACAAAAGGGAATGGTTTCAGATGGACAGAAGGTAGGTTTACATTAGATACTGGGAAAAAATACTTTCTGTGAGGGTGGGCAGGCCCTGGCACAGGGTGCCCAGAGAAGCTGTGGCTGCCTCTGGATCCCTGGAAGTGCCCAAGGCCAGGCTGGATGGGGCTTGGAGCAGCCTGGGGTAGTGAAAAGTGTCCCTGCCCATGGCAGGAGGGTGGGAATGAGATGGGCTTTAAGGTCCCCTCTAACCTAGGCCATTCTAGGATTTTCCATTTCTGTGCTGACTATGAAGAGATCCTTCATGCCAGGGAATCTCTCCAGTTCCAGAAGTCCTGGCCTCAGCCACGCTCCCACAGCACAACCCCCAGAATGGTTTAGTTCAAGAACACTACAGAGATAAGCAGCCCTTCTTTAGCTGCACAGTATTTGCACAGCTACTGGTATTTTTATAGGCACCAGAGCTGCTGCACATCTGTCACCTCTGTGGTGTCCCTGACGCAGATGCTGGGTGCTCCCAGAGGGAATGGCTGCACGTGTGGCACTCCTGCTCTGGGATGGGCAGCACTGCCAGCCCCTTCCAGAGGCACCAGCCTGCTGCTCCTGCCTCACACAGCTCCTCTGGTCACCCCCCTGGCAATTCGGGGCTGAAGGACAGAAGGGTTGTGTTTAGGAAACTGCAGAAGAAAGATTTTGTTGTTAACGCTAAAAGTGGTTAGGTAACAAGTGGCATCAAATTCAATGTATTATATGAAATAAGAATCCAGGTGTATTTCCAGGTGTTCTGGACCAGAGAGCAAAGTATGGAGCACTGCCTCTCCTCCAGCCCACATTCAGAGACTGACAGTCAATTGTTTCCATCTCTGCAGCCTGTTTTCAAAGATTGGGTCTACAGTAAAAGTCATAAAAATCTCACTTGAGTGTCTCTCTTCACTGAGGAGGAGATGTGTGTGTCTAAACATGGCTCCAGGAATCTAGAATTAATGAATATTTTATAGTCCCATTTTAAGGACATGCACATAAATAAGAGGCCAGACTAACTGATATTTATTCACAGCTGCTGCCATAATAGGAAACCAAGTTAATGAAAAACATCAGCAACTACAGCCAACAGGGGAAGGGGAGCAGATAAATACAAAGTGCACACAACTATTAGTGCAAACTTTCACTGAGACAAAGAGAAGTACTACTTTTCCAGCCTGCACTGGCAGCTGAGAGCTTTTTGATATGGATTAACTTACCCATCACTAAGAATCAAATTAATTTACTCAGCTGTTAGTAGTTTGATCAAAATTTTAACAAAACCCTGTTAATAGATCAATTCAGGAGGGCCCTGTAGCTCCTTTAGCTAGAAGGCCAGAATTCCAACTTGGTTAGAAACTGGAGTTTTGTGAAGCAATTTATATTATCAGTGTTGCCTCAGATGGTATTTGTGACCCTTAAACATCTCCCTTAACCTCTCCAGGCCACGGCTGGGAGGCATGCAAGAGACTATTTCTGTGGAAGTACCACTTTTCCAACCTGGGATCTCTGAATGGTTATTTGTGAAAAGTTTTTGTTTTACTGATACTTTTGTTTTGATTAAAGCTATTCTCACAGTACAATACTTTTTAGCCCATTCCAATGCACTTATGAAACAAGTTTGAAAAATGCACAAATACAGTAATTAGTAACAGAGCTAAAAAAGACTCTCAGGTGACAAAAGAAGGAGGAAGTAGGGAAAGCTCAACTTTCCTGCTGGAGGACTATTTCTAAGGTATTTTCCCTCACTGACCATGGGACAGACCTTGTTACTGCAGACCAGGAACCTGCTTCCTAGAACAGCCAGTATAAATATGACACCACATTAATTAACTTTTTTTTTTATTCCTCTGCATGAGTGACAGTACAGTGGAAAGTCTAAGATAATGTGCTTGTTGAATTTTCCATTCTTCAAAGCAGTAAATTGACAAATTCAAGCAGAAGCACTTGAAATAAGCTCCATTTGTCTCATTTTTTTCCTGGGTTATCTGCTCAGCATAAGAGATAACTTGTTTCCCATTCATGAAGCAACAATTCCATACCAAATACTAACCTGAAATGTTCTCTTCTCTACCTGTTTTACCCTAAAGTGGCTCATTCAAGCACAGGAGGCTTTTAAGCAGATAGTGGAGCTGCAGCCATGACTAAGTGACAATAATGAGACCAGACAGCTTAAAACCTTGATATTGTTTCTGCCTCATACCCAAGCTGACACCCCACTGAGATCCTTCTACATTTGCCTCCCTTTATGATACTGCAAAAGGCACAGCTCATCATCAACAACAACATTAATGAGATTTCTATTGGGCTTGCAATACATTTTTCTATTGGGACCATTTGGACACTACTATTTGCCTAATTATTCCTCTCCTAATTAATTCTGCTGGCAGTTGCAGATCTTCAGTTATGTAAATACTCTCCTGTGTTTGTTCAATTAAGTGGAAAGATTCCTGTAACCTAATATGTTAACATTAGGATAAAAACAGCTGCATAACCTCCACCCAATACAGAAAATCCTGGAGCTCTCTGAAGGAAAAGCCTCTCAAAGCTCCTTAGACCTCTTATTTTTTTCCCCTGTAGTTTCTCGTAATTTTCAAAAGCATATTCCAAATATTTTTTTTCCATCCTTCAGAGATGGTAAAAGGTATTAGACTACCAGTGAGTAAAAAATACTATTTCTTTAGACAGCTACACGACAAAGGGTTTTACTACAACTTTACTACACCAAATGACACCACTTAAATCTTTAATGGTTTAAGGAATAAGAGTTCAGCACTCTGCTACACTATCCAGCAGCCATACACAGAGCTGGGGATGACAACAAAAGTTCTGGTGTATTTTTTCTTCCCAGCTTCCTTTCCTGTGGGGATGGAGAGAGCTTATTTATCCACTTCTTTGGAGAAGCCAGTGTCAGTCTTGACTCAGCAAATGGGGCCAAAATCCACTAATAGACACACAGAAAAGAGGATTTTTCCCAGAAGAAAAATTAATTTAATTGTGCAAGAGGACAAAATCTCTACAAGTGCCCACGTGGCCCACATCAGTGTTCCCTGACTGTTCCACCTCCTGTGCTGACTTCCCATCCCAAGTTTTCCTACCCAGACCAGCCCTCCCACCTCCAACTTCAAGGTGCCTCAGACTTGCACCTTTTTAACAATTACCAGTAATATAGAAGAACATCTTCAGTGATCCCATGTCAGTGGTTTCCATGCTTTCCGCTGTGTGCACTACAGCCTGTTTGCTTTGGTTGATGATGAGTGATTTTCATGGAAAATTGTCTTTCAAGGCATGAATGACATGCCAGCAGGTAAACACTTAGCGCTACAGGTAGAATTAGCTATTAGGAAATGACAATCTCAAAATTAGGGACGTATTTAGGACAGCCAGAGTTACACAGACCGTCTCAGGAGGCCAGCTGGTGACTGTAATTCAGTTATACTATGGATTTAGTATCTAAATGTTCTTATCAAGAAAATCTGCCATTTCAACAAGGTAAAAGTAGAACAAGTGTTTTAATTCCAGTGGATTTTGACAGTTCTCATGATTACTGCACTTCTACTAAAACAAACACCTCAAGGCATGTGGATGGGCTGCTCATAATGTCTCCACTGCCACTCCCTTATCACAGACTTATTTAAGTTTCCAGTTGGAAGCCACCAGCTTGGAAAGAACTGCTTTAGGGGTATTTTAATGAGGTACTGACTTAGAACCCAGTTTTAATACTCAGAAGGAATAACAGCTAATAAGTACCAGCCTCCAAGGCTACATGACACACATTACTTTTTCAGACTATAAACAGGATTACTGAGTGTTACAAAACAGAATTAGACTTTTCATTCTCTGGGACTCTAAAATTATTTCACTGTGGATTAGCTCTACATTTTTCAAACGTTATCAACGTTATCAATTCTATTCAATGCAAGAACTTCCAGTAGTGTCAGTTAAGACAGCAATTAATAAAAAATCATTACAATTAACCAAAGAGCTTCACAAAATAAAGATGACACTAACTTCTTTCAAAAAGAACACATTCCAATTAATAAAAAAAATCCTGTTTAATTGTTCAGCAATAAAGTGCCTCCTGTGACTTGGCATTCCTGCTTATTTGGGCTTGTACAACAAGAACTATTTCACAGTAGGTTTGGCATGGATTTGACATTAGTAAATAATATACACTAAATATTAAATAGGGATGCAGCACATTATAGACACAACCAAAAAAATAAACCCTTGGATTTTTATCTCAATAGTTATGAAGCAGGAGAAAACTTTGACAGGAGAAGGATCAGAATCCTTACAACCAGCTGGCAGTGAAAATAGGGGGTTCGGAATGTCCTTTGTCCTTTGTCTTCACCACAAAGGTACAATCTTGGTTCCTAAATCCAGGTGTAGACATTTCTTTCCCCCACACCTAATCTAATTCCTGTATTCAGGACACCAAGAGAATTTCTCTGCCGAGTTCCTTTCCACCCCTTGTAACTTCTGCAACCACATTTTTCCTTTCAGTTCCATGTGTTTGGAACACAGCAGTTTTCCAAAGCAGTGCACAGCACAGGCCTGTTGCCCTACAAACAAACTTCAGCCTCCCTCCCAGAACACAAATCCCCTCTTGGACTATCGCATCTCACCGGAGCTTATCTGGCTCTATCACTTCAGCCTGCTCCAGGAGTGGGTCACATCCCAGGAGCAGGATGACCCGAGGTGTGACTAGAGCATTTGCTCTACAGCTTTTTGGCTGTCAGTCTGCACTCTGCAGAGACAAGGACGAGAGGGAGGTCTTTTGCATGGGATAACAGAGGATTTATTGCTCTGGGGAATCTTGGGGACAAAAGACAGAAAATGCGAGTATGCAACAGCTGAAATAGGGAGGTGGTTCAAAGGGAGGGTACAAAGCATCAGCTAATCAGAGATATCCTGGGGAGGGTAAAAGGCAGGGTTCACAAAATTATCATCCAGTGAGGGAAGTAGGGAGGGAGATTTGGGTCACATGGACTAATCAAGCGTTGAAGTTTAGGGGATTTCTGAAGAGGAATTCCAAGCATGCGGTGAGCCGAAAACAGGTTTGACAGGAGACTCAGGGTAGATTGACAAGATGGGGTGGGAGGGTCTCATTTGGACCAAACCATCAACTTTGGTAATAACAGAACACACCATTAACAAGAAACACACTGCAACATCTCCCCATTTTCTGTTTAAGAAGGAGAGTTTTGGCATTGAGGAATAGATTCTGATCGGGAGAACACATTTCTCCACCAGGACTGCTGTGTGGATACTTCTACATGATTGACTTCAACATGGTAAACATAAACTAAAAACATCTGACATATCATTGGGAAATAGAACAGTCAGGGATAATCTGACACAATCAATTAGGGGATCGGGTTTTCCAGTTCCTTGGCACCGGTGCCTCCAGAGGGAAGCCACAGTTACATCTTTGGTGGACTGGACTGATCGTGGTACGGGCTTGGGGATGTGCGGTTTGACCCACTTTTGAGGGACCCATCTCAACCCAGAGGGCGTGGATATGCAAGCATATCCCTGACCCCAAGTGATTAACCCAAATGGGCCCTGTACTTTTGCTGTCTCAGGACTCTTTATTAAAACTGGGGGGTGTTCTCTCAATTTCAGCTGTGTGTTACTGCTGAAATGCCTGACAACAGGCGGGTTCAGATGTTCAAATGAGCAGTTTAGAAAATTTATGGTAAATTTATTATTTAAATTTACTAAATTATTTAGTGCTTTACAGAGTTTAATCTGTGGTGGATCACTGGTGGTATTGCTCTGCTGCTGCTCTAGGACTCTCTTGAGTGACTGATGTGTTCGCTCAATGATGGCTTGACCTGTGGGGGAGTAAGGGATGCCTGTTTTGGTTTACTCCCCGTTTCTGCAGGAGCTCCTGGAAGGCCTTGGAGGTATATGTGGGACCATTATCTGTTTTAATCTCTTTAGGGATCCCCAACACAGAGAAGGCCTGCACTAGGTGTTTTTGTGCATCTGTGGTCTTCTCCCCTGTGTGGGCAGAAGCATAGACTGCTCCAGAGAAAGTATCCACTGAAACGTGAACATACCTCAGCCTGCCAAATTGCAGGATGTGAGTCACGTCCATCTGCCACACCTCACAGCTGTTGAGGCCTCTTGGATTTACACCAGCACTCAAGGTTGGTTCTGCATACCTTTGGCAACTGGGACATGTAGCTACAATGGCTTTGGCCTGGTCCCGCTTTAGATGGAATTGGCATACGAGGCCAGGCACATTTTGATGGAATTGTTGATGGCTCAGCTTTGCCTGCTGAAAGATGTCTGGCAGGTTGACCATCTCAGTCGGGGCAGCCAGGGCGTCTCCTCTTCTGTTTCCCTCTGCAATGAAACCTGGAAGGTCAGTGTGTGACCTGACATGCATCACATAGAAAGGTTGCTCTTGGTGGGAAACAAGATAAACTAATTTTGAGAGTAATTTAAACAGGCTAGAATTAGAGACCTCCTTTAAAACACAATTTTCTGCTCTAGATACTACTCCTGCAACATAGGCCGAATCAGTGACTAGATTAAAAGGTTCAGAAAACCTCTCAAAGGCTCTGACGACTGCATCTAACTCAATAATTTGAGGGGAGCCCTCAACTTCTTTTACATCTGTCTCCCATTTCTGAGTCTGAGGACTCTTCCAAGTTATCACTGACTTGTGGGATGCACCAGATCCATCTGTGAAAACTGTCACAGCATTGAGTGGCCTCAGACTTTGTTTTTCCTTGGGGACTAATTTAAATGCCGAATTAAATAATTTATGTCCAGGATTATGAATTGAAATTTGTCCTGGGTAGCTATCTAGAGCAAATTGAAGTGTCTCATTTTCCCTAAGTAACTGCTCCAGAAACACTTTTGTTAACTTACCTGATGTTAGGGTAAGTGGTAGATAGATGCATGCGAAGTCACACCCCGCCAGTTCTAGCATTCTTGCCCTGGCCTTCCGGATCAATTGAGCTATTAACTCTTGTGGCCTGGTGATACTTCTGGACTGCTGGTGACTGAGGAATACCCAGTCTATGATCAAGAGTGGATCCCTCTGACCTTGATCCCACTGGAAAATCAAGCCAGGGAGGTGTGGCAATCTTCCCAAAACAATAAACATAAATGGCAAGTCTGGCAGGCAGCGATGAGCTTGTTTTGTTGCCATCACCTCTTCAGCCTTCTCCAGAGCTAGCTTGGCCTCCTGGGTTAGGACGCTACGAGAACTCAACTCCTCTCCCCTTTCAATAAATAGAAAAGGGGGGCTAGGTCTTCTTCTCCCTAACCCTAACCCCTAACCCTAACCCTTAAACCCAGCCAGGGTCTTACCCAATTTAAGGACCCACATAGCTGGTGGAGATCAGCTAAAGTTTTAGGGTTGTTTCTGATCATCAGTTTTTGAGGAGTAATGGTCCTCTTGCTACTTTGGAGCCCCAGATACCTCCAAGGGGGCACCTGTTGAACTGTGTCCTTTTGGAGTTCAAATCCTGCAGCAATCAAAACATTGACAACCAGGTCAAGCGTGTGCTGTACTATATCATCATCGGGGGCACAAACCAGCACATCCTCCATATAGTGCAGGATGATAGTTTCTCTTGCTTTGGCATGCACTGGGGACAGCAATAAAGCAATGTACCACTGGCAGATACAGGGACTGTTGTTCATGCCTTGCGGCAAGGTTCGCCAATGGTAGCACTTCATTGGAGCTTCTCGATTGATGGAGGGAACTGAGAAGGCAAACCGTGGGGCATCAGCAGGGTCAAGGGGAATCTGGAAGAAACAGTCTTTCATATCAATAACGGCCAAATTCCAATTTTGGGGGAGCATCGACAGGGAGGGCATTCGTAGTTGAAGATACTCCATGTCTTCAATGACTTTGTTAATTTCTCTAAGGTCCTGGATGAGTCGCCACTTGTCCTTTCCCAGCTTTTTGATAACAAAGACCGGAGAATTCCAAGGGCTGGTGGTTGGCACAATGTTGCCTTTTGCTAACTGCTCTTCTACCGATTAATTCAATTTTTGTTTATTCAGCGACCACTGATCTACCCATACTGGGTGTTCTGTTTTCCAATTCAGCTTCTGGGCAGGGCGCTCATCAGCAGCTGCTATGAAAAATCCCGTAGAGTTTTTGGGATTTCAGTTTTCACTCCCCACTGGGACATGACATCTCTCCCCCACAGGGGAACTTTATAGTCTAAAACGAATGGGCGTAAACTGGCCCATTCTGGCCCTTCAATCTGGACGATGTTCTTAGATTGTTTGGAAAGTTGGGCACCCCCAATGCCCTGTACTTTACCTATCACGGGTTGCAATTCCCAATGTGACGGCCATCTGGTGGTTGGGATGATTGTCACATCTGCCCCTGTGTCCAACACTCCATCAAGGTGAAGGTAATCTTCACCTCGCCAGAGTCCACACCCCATCCAAGGCTTGTCTTCTCCAATGACTTCTGCCCAGTGGACACCTGGTGAAGAATCGTCCACTGGCATCTCATTTGGCATCGGAATCACCTGGGCGATGATTTGGCCCTGTGGCATAAAGAAGGGTGGGTGGACACAACGCACCATGAGAATGAGTGCCTCCGGCTCTGATGTTATGATTGCCAGAGAGATTTCCATCTCCTGGGGTGTGTGCTTGGTGTCCCCGATAATGACATACTTACAGTCCGGTCCAGCAAATAAGTCTTTGTCAAGTGGGTCAACTGACACAACCTGCCAGTTGTCTGTATTAAAGAACCTGTTTTGTGTCACAACTAGCTTAAAGGGAGTTTGTGGCTTCCAAACCTTCTCTGGGCCCCCATTCTGGCCTGCTTCATTTTTGTCTACACACGAAGCAGGCCTGCACTTCCTGTCTAGTTTTTTGGAAGCGGTTGTCCCCCTACCCCTGAGAACTTACTGGTTTATTTTGCAGAAGCTGCCTCTTTGGGCAAACCTTTGCTACGTGTCCCTCCTGACCACAGTTAAAACACAGAAAAGGCTGTTGGTGTATTTTTGGAGTAGCAGCAGCAGCTGTTTTCTCCATTCTGTCTCCTTTTCCTCGAGGCTCTGGGATGATGGCTCTCTTTGTGCAGACTTCGATGATCAAGTCGAGGGTCGGTGGTGGCTCAAAGGGCAGGCCCAGGATGATCTTCTTGCAGATGTCATTAGCATTTGCTTTGGCTACTTCCATTATTATCTGTTCCTGTAGTTGCCGACTCTCAATCTGCCTCTCCACCTTGACTCAGAGCCTTTCAGCAAAATCTGTAAAAGCCTCAAAGGGAAACTGTTTAATATTCACATAACTTTGCTTAGGTTCTTTTGTGGACATAAGGATAAAAGTCTTCTCTGCAGCTCTCTTTACCTGTTCCAACACAGGCTGTGGTATTTTTTCAGCCTTCATTCTAGCTTATAACCAATCCCCTTGACCACACAAGTGGTCCATTGAGATACTGTTGTTATCTGCATCAATGGCACAGTCAGGGCTTTGCAAGAGCTCAGGAAGGAGTTCCCGTAATAATCTCTTCCATGTTCTCTCCCACAACAAATATTCTGTTTGGGTTAGGAGACATGCAAACAAATCCCTGATATCATCAGGAACTAGTGTGTTTGAGGAAAAGGTGGCTTTTAAAAAACATTTAAAATATTCACTTTTTCTCCCAAACTCCTTCTGAGCCTTGCAAAGCTCCTTTTTATGCTGATAATCAAAAGGTTGCCACCTAGGGATTCCTCTTGCTTGGGTATAGGTATCAGGTGCAGCGAAGGGGATGATCTCCTGTTCCAGGTTCTGTTTTTTTGTCTCATGGCTTCCAGTGCCCATGCCACTGTGGGAAGTTGAAGCTGGAAGACGATGAAAGGTGCTAGAGAAGGAGGAGGGAACAGGGATGGGACAACAATTGGAATGGGAGTTGCTGTTCACAGGTGACATCATGAGAACAGCTGATGTCATGGGAATGGGAGGCAGAGCAGGTGGAAAGGAAGGGGGGGGGTCACCTGGGGAAAAGGTGGAGTTTGGGGAGAGGGGAGGAGAAGGAGGGGCATGGGTAGGGGTAGGGTCAGGGGATAGGAAGGGGTTGGAAGGAACGGGGTGAAAGGGATTGTGGGAAGAAGAAGCACAAGGTGAGGGCTGAGTCATGTGGCTTCCACCATCTTCTGTCTCTTGGGGATCATTCTGAGGGGCAGGGGAAAACTCAGGGAAAACCTGGGAATCTCCTTTAGGGGCATTCACTTGAACTGAAGGATTAACAACTGGGAAAGAGGGGTTTAGGAAAGGGTCCTTGACAGCATGGCCATCGCTCTCAAGGCGAGGGTACCGAGAGGTCTGTGGGAGGCCAGGGAGTATTTTTTTCTAATATCTGACCTAAAACTCCTCTCTCTCAGTTCGAAGCCATTTCCTCCTGTCCTGTAACTCCAAGCTCTTGTAAAAAATCTGTCTCCACCTTTCTAGTGGGTTCCCTTCAAGTACTGGAAGGCCACAGTTCAGTCATCCTGAAGCTTCTCTTCCCCAGGCTGAAGTACATTGATTTTGTTTAAAAGTGGAAAGGTTGGGGGAGGTGGATGTGAGAAGACATTGGTATGTTTCTCTAATTACATCAGCTGCTTTTTTCATTCTAAAGATATATCTCTATTTTTAGAAAATGTTGTCTCCCCAGCACATGCACTGGACATGTAGTCAGTGAATAAGTACCTGGACTTGCTTCATTCACTACTGAGGCAGAAGAGGCAAGGATCTTCCCTTGTGCTGTAAAACCTCAACCTGAAACCACAATTCAAGTACAGTTCTCCTTCCTTAAAGGGAAAAGAGGAAAAATCATTCATCTGATGATGACCTGGAAAGAGACCAGCAATCTGTGCTGGGCTAAAACTAGTAGAAAACAGTCAGATACATCCTGAATTGGAGCTCCTGCTGTCCCAATCATCAAAATGAAAACGTGCGTGTTCCCAGAAATGCAGTTCTTCTCCAGCCCCAAAAAAAGTCCTGTCCTACCCCATCTCCTCCAAAGAAAAGAGGACAATCAGTGGTTAAAACAAGCATTATTAAGAATGTAGTAGCACTGCTAGAAAACAAGCTTTAGCATGGTCTTGTGATAAATTTGCTGTAAAACAAGATGTAAGAATAGCCCTTGTCCTAAAAACACTGGAACAAGTAGATCTAAATCTTGTGCAAAGTAAAGCTGAATTAGAAAACAACATTAACCACCTGAATTTTCCACCTGCCTCTCGCCCAGGTCCTGCCACCTCCACCTCAGAGGCAACAGAAGAGCCCTATCTCATCACTCAAAGATTCATACAAGTTAGCTCAGATCTCAAATTTAAATCACAAAGCTGCTCTGCCTCACTTTTCCCAGAGCAGGATACTCACATCATCCCTGTGGATGCATTGCAACAAGCAGCAGTTACCAATGGGAGAGGATTTGGAGAAGCTGCAAGTCAGGGAAACAAACATACAATTCCAAATGAATATTTCCATAGCAACCGCTGACTCAATCAGCCCGATTTTGAGGGTTGAATTTTTATTTATTAAAGAAAAGACGTGTAAAATGTTAATTTGAGCCTGTTACAAAAGGGAAATATTCACCCTGTATCAAGAAACTGCTGGGCCAAAAATTAAGAACTAGAGCAGATTAAAGTGTTTGTTTTTGTGCATTTCTTTGGGGTTATATATTCATTCATTTCTGTGGGTAAGAAATGAAGATTGAATTTTGTGATCTGTTCAAATACCTCTGCACTAAAAAAATTTTAAAAGTTGAATTTTAACTAAAACCTGTAAGAATAATTCAAAAGTGACAGTAAATTATCTTTCAAAAAAGCCAAACCTGATCAAGTTTGCAAGCACATATTCTCACTCATTTTTCAAAGTTTGTTGTAATTCATCAGGAATGAATATGTTCCACAGAGTTTAAAAACATTGGGGGTTGGACTAGATGACTTCTAGTGGTCCCTTCCAAACATTTTCTCTATAGCTAAAGGAGAGAACTGACAGATTCCTATTTTGTCCAGCTATTTGTTAATTAAAATACATACTAATGACAACATATCAACCAACCTTCCATTGTCACATACTTCGGTATTCACCATTAAAACAAGTATCTTACACATTACATTTTAAAACACTTCTAGGTCATAGAATTTACTGGCAACCCAAGTATTACCAAACTTTACATTCCCAGAACTATAGAAGATGAGATGAGAGCAAAGCAAACTTTACAGATCAGATTCCATGCCCAGACAATCAGATGAAGGCAAGGAATCAAACTATCACAGCATGAGCAAGTCTTCAGCTGAGCTTCTGCTGTGTATATGCAGGTAAAGGAGCAAGTCAGAAAGGGCAGTGTGAAAAAAGATACAAATTAAGATTTCTGTAATTAGCTGTTAATTCAGCTGAAATGAGACACCACTAGCAACTATTAGGTGTTTAGTTTTGCTATCTTCCCTTTTATCTCTCTCTAAAATGTCCAGCTTTTTGTTGTTTTTCTTTTGCTTTGTTGCTTTGGTTTCTGCGGTTTCACTGAAGTTGCTGTTACTTGTTTCACCAGTGGTTGCCATGGCGACAGTGCTTCTGGCTGCCGTGTGTGTTTGTTTTGTTAAACCTGTCTGCACCAGGCTGGTTTTAAATCTGAGAAAAAACTTTAAAAACTGCAACTGCACAAACTCACAATCACTCAAAACACAAAATCAACTCTAAAAGGGTATATAAACACATCCCGAAAACTTAACAAACCACAACTCCGTAACAAGCTGGATACTTTCCTGGCCGTCCCCTCGGTTCTCGGAGAGAGAACGGGGGGGAGGGGGGCGAACCGCCCGGTCCGCTGCTGCCGCAGCTCCGCTCGCATCCTTCTTCACAGTTTTTACTGTTTTTTCTTCTGGGGACTTGGGCTCTGACCCTTCGCTGCTCGTAACTCGATCACAGTCAGAGCTCCACTGACTGGCCATTTCCTGTTTGCTGTGCATTTTTGCTGGGCTCCGGCCCCGCCTGCCAACCCTGTGGGCGGGCCGTTCCCTCCCTCCTGGTTCCACTCCGCCTCCACCCCGCCTCTCACTCCACCTTTCACTCCACCTTTCCCTCCGCTTTTTGCTCCCCCTCCTCTTTGCATTCCAATCTCTGTGCCTTTGTACCCATCCCCCGCGTCTTACCTCTTTCACTTCAGTTTCTTTTTCTTCTTCACATTCTTTTTCTTTCCCATCCCCCTGACCACGTTCCTCTTTCAATGCCAGTCTTTGCTCTTTGTTTTTACTTAAGATACTTTCTCGCTGTATGTCTTTTTGTTCAGCACCATTTTTAGACACCAGGGAAAATGTTTCTCTCTGGACTTTTCCCACGGCACTCCTGGCTTTTTCTGTTAACTTTTTCCAAAAGTCTCTTGCTTTCTGTTGTTTCTCCCAGAGCACACAAGAATTTCGGGACCAAGGGGACTCCCGACCCCCCTTCGGCTCTGCCGAGCTTCTTCCGTCTGGGGGCTGTAAAGCTCTGACCCTAAATTTCAGAGTAGCCAGCAAACAGTTCCTTGTTGTTCCCCAAGTTTGTTCGGCAAGGATTTTAGTACATCTGTCCCTCACCTTAGGGTGGATTAACTTTACAAGATCATTTACAACTTTAACAACCCAAAGTCTTGCAATAACAAGCAAATTAGGTTTACAACTTAATTGCAATCTGACCTTTATCAGTGATTCCATCTTCGTTCAAGATGCAGGGACGTCTCCCTCACCAGGATCACCAGCTCTCCTGGTCGCTGCTTCTGTTGGGTTTTTTTTGTTGGTTTTTTTTTTTAATTCAGGGATTCCTCACTTTCTGGGTTTTTTCCCGCTTTTTCTCCCGGGCTTCGGCACCAATTGTTGGTTTTTCAAGCAAGGCAAACACCCTAGTTCAGAAGCCAGCACGGTGGCCCCTCCTTGGCCACTCGGACCATTCTACCCACAAGACATCAGTGTGATGGATGGCGAAGCAATGGCAATTTATTGGAGGGAAACTTAACGTTTTATAGCCTGGGGTCACTGTGTTACTCCCATCTGCTTACATCACACTTAGGTGCTATTGGCTAATTGCAGGAGGTTTTACTATCCTAACAGAGAGGGGTCTACTAACTTTCCATTACATCCCGGTTTCTTCCGCATCGCCAGGCCTTAAACTACAACACACACAGAATCTAAGAAGCCTTTTGTCTCAGGTATTGTCTAATTTTTTTTTTTTTTTTTTTGTGTAAAATGCTGACACATTTGGTAGGTGTCAACAGGTTCAATAATCCAACAGGCAGCTCTCTTTTCACTACCTACCATTACCATCACAGCATTATGACTGGTTTTTGTCAAAATAAATAAGGCTATTCCATATGACATTTTCCTCAGTAACTCCAATAGCTGTAACCTGAAACAGGAAAGAAAAAAAAAATAAAGTTAATAACTGAGTTAACCCCAAAACCTTTTATTCATTTAGAATTTAAAACACTGATTGCACCACATAATCTTGGTTTTTATGCTTTGCTCTTCCTCCTCTTCTTGTCAGTACAAACCACATTCATACTTAGAACCTGGTATATTCCCAGTTAAATTGGAAAACATGGCAGCATTCAAGTATCCACAATTACCTGCACTGAGATGTACATGGATCATCACTTATCAGTCACTTTGCTTATGCAAAGTAGATATTGCAAACCACACAGATGATAAAAGGAGTGTGTGCAGAAGGTATCTAGGAGATTACAATCTATGTGGATCCAAGGCAGAAAACATGCTTTCAACCTAAAAGAAAAATCAAACTCCACAGCTGCCTTCGAGAAACTACAGCATGTCAAATTCAGCGTTGCTTTCACTTAGATCATTTCTCTTAAAAAGGCTGTAGATGTTGGGGGTTTATTTTCTTCAAATTTCAGCTTTTTCTAAAGCTGGGCTAGGAAAAAAAATAAGACTGCGAAACAGCTTCATGTGAGAAGCTTGTGAAGAAGATGTTCAAATCATGGCTTCCCTACTTCCTATGCCTTTTTTCCCCACCATGACTGCACTTCATTTACATGTATGAACAGCACAGATGAGAGCCAAGATAAGAAATTAAAAAAGCTGTGATGTTTTATGTCCCATTACCAAAGTGCCATGTGCAAACCCAAGCTAACAGCCCTCTGCTAGACAGAGGGGAACAGAAATAAGATCTGGCACACTAGATGCCAGGTAGGAGTGAACATATTTGTGAAAACTACTGTAGAACAGGTACTGTATCACAAGTGGCAAAAATTCCTTCCCAGGGAGATTCCAGCAGGGGCAAGGCTGCAGACAATTGAATTAGGTTTTCAGGTACTGTGCAGTCTGTAGCCATCTGACCCAAGGGCACAGCTCACACACACACACATATATATATATATATATATATACTTTGGAACATCTAAGCATGGGAAAGAGTACTCTGGCTTGCTAAAGAACTCAATGTTCAGCCACTTGCAGTGGGGCTGTTCTTAGGGGGCACTCAGAAATAAACCAAAATAAGGCTCTTTATGGCTTTGGGGGTTAGTGTTTCTTGGGGTTTGTTTTGTTCATTGAGGGGTGGATTTTTGAAGATGTGTAGAGAAATTCTAGGGGCAAGCACTTTACATTATTAGACCACGCTAGTTGTCTTACCACTGACCACAATGAAAAATAAATTACTTTTACCTGGAATTATTGGTGATTCAAGATGTGACAACACAAATATTGTAGCCTTACAAAAACAATGTGTATGGACATTCAGGTGAAAAAAAAAATGCACAAATATTATATTCATAAAAATGAATCAGTTCAACATTTGCACACTTGTTTGTACAAAATTAAATGGGCAACGGACTAACTTTCAACTGATACTCCACATTCTCAAACAGAAAAAGTTACCAAAGGACAAATGTAACACTGGCCATTAAACAAAGGAAAGGTTCCACCTTTCTTCAGATAAGAACTGGAAACAGCACACGGAATCAATGTCTCAGTGAGCTTATTCTTTAGAAAGGGGACTCCTCGTTCCCCAGGGGTGTCGTGGTCTGTTGTGTGCCCACAGGTCACTGTCCTCACCTGTCTCCCAGCCTGGCAGCTGAGCAACAGGGCTTCTGGCTTTGGCTAAGGCACCATTTGAGACCATTTGAGTCTCACAAATGAGACTGTAGGATTTGAAATAACATAAGGCTAAATTCAGGAACTTGTCAGACACAGCAGGTCAAGTTATTGAGCACCACAAAGGGTTCTGTGTTTAAGAACCTATCTTGAAAGAGACACCACGGGTGTCTTACCTGGAACTCAGCTGCTGGTACTGGACTCATCAAAGCAGACACTGCCTGCTACCACTCTGTCAAACAAACTTGAGGGTAGGGCTGGAGATGGAAGGAGAGGTGAACAATTAACAATTTGCCTAGAAAATGAGAATTGAATTTAAACAATTTTTTTGCCTTTTCCTCTGTTCCAAAACACAGAGTAATAGAAAGGAGAATAAGAGATTCCTTTCTTCCATCATGGTATTATCCAGTGCCCCCAGCTGTTTTAGATACCTGGAAGGTGGGGCCAGAGTTCAGGTCCTCAGCTTTTGTGACTTGCATTCACTCCTCAGCCTCTGCCCATTCCTTAGGGTGCCAGGCTGCTTGGCAGTATCCTCATTCCAAGCCCAGCATCCTCACTGACAGCAACCTTAGTTGCTTCTGATTGTGCAGACGCAGCTCAGTACCAGTTGATGCAGCTCTCCAGCTCTCCAGTCTCCCTCTACTCCAGCCTCATTAATCAAAATGGATGTTGGCAAACTGAAGTAAATGCCAATGAAATTTCTTCAGCATCTCCTAAGTTCTCTTGAAAACTGTTACACAGAAATTCAGATGTTTCACTTGGCTGCACTGCACTGCTGACACTGCAGCACACTTTTTCAGAAAAGCAAAGGAAAACAAAATACAGAACCTTCTCCTGGCACATACAGGTCGCAACTAAATGATTGAACAGAAGATGTTTGGTTTAACAAGTTCTACTGAACAAGCCAGAGTGAAAGCTTCAGGACATCACCTTTTGTGGGGGGGAGGGAAGAGCATATTAAAAATAAAGGCAGAGGAAGTGCCACAAATGCTTTCATTGCACTGAGCATCTCTGCGATTGGCCAGGGGAGCTGTTGCTCCATACACTCTGCCTGCTCCTGCCCCACGGAATAAGCCCTGCTCCCTGTTTGTTACAACAGACTGAAGCACAGCACAGCAAGCTGTCCCCAATTACTAACCCTGATGGGCATCCTCCCTCAAGAACAGTAACAAGTTTGCCCGAGATCCTAAACTCTCTCAAACTGAGCTGTGCGCAGGCAGAAAATTATAGTCCACAAACATTTCATGCTAAGCCTAGCAAACTTGTGTTCTGTAACTTCTGGTTTCCAAAGCAACAGAACACGGTCCAAATCCCTCCTTGGGTATTGTCAAATAAGAATCCCTTTCCAGTGTGTCATCATTGTAAGAAGGAAAGCAGGGAAACAAAGGTGAGACAATTTCAAAAGGTACTAAACTAAAAGCAGAAAATAAATTTAACACCCTCCTCAAAGAAAACAAGCCTTGGGTTTACAACTAAAATACAGGGGATTATTTTATATTTTTAAATTTAAAAAAACATTTTCCCTTTGTGTGGGACCCATGTATTAAAATCAGCACAGACAAAACTGTACCTGAGTGTATAAAAGTCTTGCCTGTCCCAGGAGTAACTCCGAATTGGAAATCAAAGGTGTGCCCTAGCCTGGGGGAAAGTGCTGAAAAAATACCTACTGCTTTAAGATATGAAATGGAAAAACTAACATATTCCTCTTCAGCTCCTACTCTAGTGCAAAGCAATATTAAATTTGGAACAAACGCCAGAAACTTAATAAAATTAACAACTTTAATGTCCTGACAACTGATATGCTGGAGCAAGCCCTGAAGGGCCCATGGGATTCAGTAATACACTTTGATCATAAAAAGAGGTATTAAAATGAATGATCCCAAATACTGGGCCGAGCTATTGAGAAAATTCCTTACATATAATTAAAAAGATTGAGTTAATAAGGATATTGCATTAATTTGGATTCATCAATAAAACAACTCTAACAGCTTTAGGTGTCATCTTGAAAACCAGCATTAATGTGGAAGTGTTCAGCAGAAAGTCAGACTTAAATAGCCAGCACTGAAACTCAATTTATTTGTGGGGAATAGGAAATTTCTTGTGCAATTGCAAAAAGTAGCTGGCCAAGAAGTCACAAGTCCTTCATCGCAGGAGTCACAAGTGGAAATTACAAGATATGTTTTTTGGGGGGGAATTGCAGCAATACATGAGAGCTATATAATAAATAATTGCATGTACAAACAGGTTACCAATAAAACTGAATTTTTTAGTTCTGGTTTGAAGAGTATTCTCACTCCTCAGTCTCATCACAGTTTTATTCCTATGCAAAGGCGCAGTAAAATGACTGTAGCTGCCAGGCTAGGACCAGATTTGACTGCTTCAAGTTTTAGAAGCTTTTTAGGAATCCCGGACACTTGCTCAGTTCGTGAACCCACTCCAAACTCTGTGTTTCTATTTGGGTACTGTTGTACTCAGTCCAGCTAGATTAAAGCTAACTAGAGATGCCTTCTCAACATAGCAAAGCCATAGCCTCAGGGTCCCTGGACCTGTAGGGAGCATGTCCTCACTCCCAAGCTGTACAAGCTATTTTTGGATTGCACAAAATGGATGTCAAGATGATATGAATGGGACTTACCCGAGATCCATGTTTTGCACCACCAGTTCAAAGTTGAAGGTGTTCCTTCTAACCCCTGTTCTAAGTTCTATGTTAAAAGTGTTCCTTGTAACCCCTGTTCTATTTCCGTTTCTGTCGGGTCACTGCCGGGGTTACCTGCTTCCCAACATGGTGACCAGAGTATATGCAAATCAGCTACCAAAGAACACCATCCTGGACAACAAACCCAACGCATGGAGTATCAATGCACAAAATAAAAGAATCAAGAGTGACACCCTAGAGTCGGGATCAAGAGGCACCATCCACCAGCTCCGCTCTCCTCACCGTGACAAACATGAGACTCGCCAGGAATGACACCCCTGGACCTTGGAGCCAGCGAGGACTCTGGGTATACCCACAAGGACGGAGATCCTGGTTCTGCCTACATTGCACTCCAGTGGGAAGAGCTGTATTCCTCCTCCTCTGAGTCGCTTCTGGGAAGCAGCGACAGTGTGCGCGTGACCCGTCAGGCCCCCACCCTAAGCTGATTCCAATAAAAGCATTAAGAAAGGAGAAGAAGGTCTCCTTGCCCTGTTTTTATCAAAGAGACCTGCTGTAATCAAACACTGGTTAAGAACAGAACCTGTCTTCAGCAAAGAGATGGCTCGTGATGGCTTCCACAGATGTTCCTAAAATGCTGTGCTGCTCTAATCAGTTTTTCAAAGGTCTATGCATCATGCTCTCTATGGAAGGGCAGAGTGTGCACATGCCATCAGGTGAGGAAGCAGAAGAAAATAGTATTACGTAACAGAGAGCTGGCTTTGAGTGTAGAAGCAACCGATGTCTCGTATGGCGTCTTTCTTTTGTCACCATCTTTCACACCCTCCCGCTTACACTCCAAGGTCTGCAAGCCTTGTCTGGAAGCACACGGTGCCAGCGTGACACACAGCCCAGTGCCAGTGCAAGGCTCCACATAGTGGCAGTGTGGCACACGACAGCGGTGTGACACTCAGGGCAGCACTAGGGTGACATACAAAACACTGCTGGTGTGACAGAGCTGGGACACGCAGGCAGGGTGGGAGGTCTCTGTGTGCCAGCTGAGGTGCAGAAAAACACAGCTGTCAATGTAAACACGTCAGTTCTTGATCCTGTGTGTAGGCAGACCTTGGACCCGCGCAGCTGGCTAAAAGGCAGGTACATTGCTTTACCCACAAAATGGTGTGGGCACGGTGCAGACATTTAAGACTGACTGCCTGGAATGCAGAGCTTGGGCACAGAAAATTAAAGCTCAATAAGCACAGGTCTGACGAAAAATGCCCGGAAAGGGCAGAACAAGGGGGCGATATAAAAAGCCGTGCTCGCTATGGCCACCCTGGCTTCCCCCATCCAGCCTGGGCCACGCAACAGAAACCACCATGTGCAGGAGCTGGGGCTGTCCTCAGGAAAACCCGCCATGGAGGGGGCAGGGGCTGCCGGCCCTCAGGAAAACCCGCCATGGAGGGGGCAGGGGCTGCCGGCCCTCAGGAAAACCCGCCATGGAGGGGGCAGGGTCTGCCAGCCCTCAGGGAAAGCCATCATGGGGTATGCCTGGGGCTGCCACCCCTCAAGGAAACCTGACATGGCAGCCACCTCCAGAGGCTTTGATGTACTTGTTTTTTGGTTTAGTGACCTTCAAAGATCAATTTAACATCTTTGCAAACATGCAAAGGGTACTTAAAAATTGAGTCTGATCTAATTATCAAAGATAAAGCCTGTTCCCTCTAAACTTACCTTTTCATGATTTCCAAACAACACATGAAAAAAATAGTTTTCTTATATTTGATTTAAAACATCCATAATGCAAAATTCACTCTGAAGGCAGGAGAAAACAATAAAAATAGGATGTAGGCAATCTTCAAAAGGCACAGAGAAGAAAACAAAAATTAAATAAGAGAAGCTTAGAAAAAATAGTTTTTCTCCTTCAAATAGCAAATACTAGAAGATGAACTTTTGTTGTCTTATTTATCCCTCACCAAACAAGGCACTTTACAACATTTTTTAGTCTCAGTGGTGTATTTCTCCAATCGCTGACTTGCCATTTAAGCTCCGGTTTATCAAAAATACACAACAAGGGATTCTCCATGGAGGAGGGTTGCAAAAGCCTCTGGATTCCTGACCATTCACCTGTGCCAATGCTCACAGTTATCTCCTAACACACCTGAGCTTCCTGTCTTTCTCTGAGGGAAGGATTCAGCTCAAGTCTAGGAAACGGGGCAGGGGAGACCAAAAGCTTCCCCTGAGACGCTTTCTGGAAGGCCTGCAAGGACCCTGTCTTTCTTCGGGACAGAGTGTGATCATCAGTGTCTTGCCCTAGATGCCCCCTCTGTTCCAGAAGGACTTTTGTCCACTTCATCGCTTGTCTGTCCCTCCACTTCCAGGGCCTCCAACCTGCTCTGTAAGGTACTAAATGTGTAAGTCGACTGTGAGGTTTCAGAATAAAGCAGTCAGCATGGCTCTAACTAGGTTTTTTTAGTCAGGCTTACAAATATTTTTTGAGAAGAAGGAGAGAAGGGGGAGATTCCACACCAGAATTCAGCACAGTCTGGCCAGCTTTCTCAGCTGGGTTCTTGAAGCACAATGCCCAGCGCTCGCACTGCGCCGTCTTTACCTGTGTTCTGGTGACCGGGACCATCCCATGGTCAGGCCCAGGATGATGTTGGTGCCAAAGCCCTGTTGCCTGCAAACATCACACTCTTTTTTTACCCAGCTGGAGCTGAGTTCAGCCTATTTGCTGAGTTGTCTTTATCCAAGTTTTCCTTATCTTGGCAGTTCTACCAGATATCTTTATGGCCCCTAAATCCTGCATCCTTTGTGTCCCCTGGCAGTGGGCATCCTTCTTCTCAAGCTTTGTCAGCCTCCCTCTGGGGCTGATATCTGTGAAACTGAGCCTTAAAAAGACAATTGTAGCAACAAGTCCTTTACTTTCCTAACACCTGGATATTGAGAATCCGCCAGCTATTCACCAGTCTTCACAGAAGTAAATGTGAATGCCGTTTATTTCTATTATTAACACACCTTTTACAGGGTTCTACAGGGTCCGCGGGCTAAGCAAGTTACTATTGGCTAATACAAACAGGTTTACATTCTTTCTCTTACACACAAGAATATTGTTTTGCTTTACTCTCTCTTCTGCAGGAAGGTTTCAAGGATTTTAGCCTTTAATATCACGACTTATTTCTAAGACTGGTTTGTGCAGACAGGCCTTTACTAATATATAAAATATATCAACACCTGGACATCACTTGGAGCTTGCAGACTGCTGTGTGTGTCACAGGTGAGATGTCTCTTCTTGTGGATCAGGCTTGAAAGTGTATAAAGCCCAAGCACGAAAGGCCATCCTTTCTTCAGGAAATGTGACCTAGGCCGCAGTTTGCAACAGCTCCGCGCCCGCCCCTTCCTGAGAGCCAGACCGCTGGCGGCGCCATTCCGGGGCTCAGGGCGCTCCCTGCTGGGCCAGAGCCGCCATGACAGCGCGGGCGCCGTGCGGCGGGGGCTGGAGGGCGGGAAGGGGAGGGCGGGCGCGAGGGCCGGGGCGGTTGGTGCCCAGAGCCGGGCTGGCGCTGCTCCCTCAGAGCGTTCCCGGCCCGCGCTCGGGAGCCGTGCGGCTCTTGCTCGGGCTCTGGGAGAAGCGTGCGGCCGCTGCTGGGCCCCGGCCCGCAGATCTCGCTACTGGCCGAGGCTGGCCGAGGCTGCAGTGCCAGAGCTGCCGTGCGGCGTGGCACTGCCAGGGCCTCCCGGCCGGGCCGGGCTGGAGGTGCCCACACCTGAGGGAAAGCCCGCCATGGCAGCGCCGGGGCCGCTCCTACCCCGGGGCCGCCGGCAGGAGCCACGGCTGGGACGTGCCGACAGACCGGCACTGCTTGCACGTCTTCAGTAGATGGAGACGGTGGCATCACAAGAGAGCAAACTACTAGAAACACCTGATACGAAACTCCAGAGGGAAACCATAGAATTGAAAGGAAAATGAAGGTGTGCCAAAAGATAAAGAGCAAGAGAAGGAAGACTGAAAACACGCCAAATCTTAATCTTCGTAGTAATTTTTACTATAACATGATGATGGAAAAACCTACTGAACGTTTTGACAATAAAAAAGGGCCAGTTTCATAATTTTACAAGCGTGTTAAACTCTTAAAATAAAGCAGTCACCATTCCTTTGTCTGGTCCTGCCAGTTTAATGATGCAGTTTGATACAGTTGTCCCTCAAATAGTTCAGGTAAAGTGAGCTGAGTATTTAGATTCCAAAGAATCCATGCATAGTTAGTAAAAGAAATCTGCCATTTTGTAGAAGTTCTGTAGTTACTTAGTAAAAAAAGTCATTGTTTTGCCAGTGGTGCTGATCCCTGACCATCAATGCAGGTCTCCTGGAAATGGGTTTTTTAGTAATGGACTGCTACAAAATAATGTGTTGTCTGCTGGTAAGCTGGTACAAACACATTCACTTTTATGGTAAAAACCCAAGTGACCCTAGCAGACTGCTCCTTCTTTTCCACATGTCGTAGATGTAAATTCATGCAGGTTAAAATATGACCACACCTTGGTGCTCTGTCCCCTGCAGCATGCATCTGTGTCACCCGTGTGAGTCTGAGTCAGGCACCTGCAGCGACAAATGGGAGAAATACGGGCTCTGTGCCCGAGTGCTCTGCCAGGTGAGTGGTTCCAGGCATTCCCTCCAGCATTACAATGGGCAATCCCTGCCACCTTGTCCTCATCAGCTCTTGCCCTTTTCTGCAGTATTTTGCCACTCTGCTTTTTCAGCAAGAAAATGAACATATTGGGCTCGTGGGGTTTCACTCTCTGCTGCACTTGCAGTCAAGATGTGCTGATACCTTATGCTGGATATGCACCACTGCAGGGTTCTTCCTGAAGAAAGAACTTCTGGATTCTTAGCTGCACTAGCACATGCAGTGCCTCAGTCATAAGAGCCTCAGAAATATTAGGAGCATGTTTTGTTCAGAAGGTGATCCCAAGAGTTCAGAGTTGGAGCCAGTTCTGTGGGCAGGCTGATGAATAGTCTGGGGCTCCTCTGCAGAGGCCCATTAATTCCTGGGCTGGTTTCTACTGGTTCTGCTCTACTGGCTTGAGTGAAACACATATACACTTAACAGCAGTTCAATTAATCTGGCACAAAAAGTGTGGAACAGGCAGAGCAGTGAAGGGCAGCATGGACCAATTGCTCTGGCACGCCTGACCAGCTCTGATTTAATACTAACACTGCACTCACAGAACTCTGCTCTACTCTGCTCCAATTCCACCTGTAGTAGATGACTGTTCCTCTTCACAATGTCTCTGGGCCTGAGCCCTACGGAGGCTTGAGCTGCCATCTCTGCTGCTTGGCAGTGCCTGCCCTTCAGGGATATTGCACAGTGGAAAGGGTGTTGAGAGTGACCAGGAGCAAGCCCAGAGATCCCCTGGCCTCTGCAGCTTTGGCCTTGTCCACTGACACCTGGCTCCCACGGCCTTACCCAGCCCCATTGCAGTGCGCAACTCCCTAAGGCTGAAGTTGATCCCAGCGCAACATGGAATGCTTCTGATCTCTGCTCCCTTCTAGACTGGGATCATGACATGGATTATCTGGAAGCCCTGGCACATGTCGGTTAGAGATCTATGAAGAATGCTGGAAGCAAGTTTTTAGTGTCTCTTTCTGCACAGAATAATCAGAGTCAATGTGGCAAGAGCTCAGTCTCGTGCCATTTCCCTTAAGAGTCTGAAGGTTGATGGATTGTGGAAACCTCACCCTGCTCCCTTCTGGAGCCCTGAGTGATCCCACAGCATCGCTGTCCGTGGGAAGAAGGAGCATTTTGCTGTCAATCTTCTTCCTGTGTGCAATGCCAGTGTCTCCTTCCGTGTGCTCTCTGCAGCCACGGAGAGGAGCAGAGAGGGAAGGGACCAGGCCCAGGGCTGTGCCTTGCACGGCTCCTTTCCTGGCCCCAGGGAGCCTGAGGATCTCCTACAGAACCATGGGAGCTCTTCTGTCCTGCCTTTGCAGCCAAGCCTATTCGTGAAGGTGGTCTGGCTTCCCAGCTCATGTCCAGGACTGAGCCTCTGGGAGATGCTGAGGGTAGATGAAGGCCTTTCCTCCAGGGAGAGCGGCCAGCTCAGAGCCCAAAAGTCCAGCTGGCAGAGATGACAGAAGCTTCTGTGTCTGTTGAGTTACAGGTGTGTCTGCAGGGAGGACTTTCCCAGCTCCTTTTCTGGATGCTTCACACAAGCCCAGCTCCCATCGCAAGGGTGAGTAGTGTGCCCCTGCTGATCCCCCAGGCTGAACACTGGTTTTGTAGGATCCATTCCTGGGAAATTGGAATATTTTTCTCTAAGGTCTTCAAACAGGAAAGAACACAGCTACAGGACACAAGAAACTCCATGAGCCATCCAGAATCATGCAGAAAATGCTGAAGGAAATGCAGCAGAGAGGACAAGGTGGGTCCGTGTCCCTCAGCTTTCCCCAGAGACTCAGGGCTTTCTCTGCACATCTGGACACGCCGTGCCTGGCACAACAGGAAGGGATCCATGGCAGCCTCACTGCCCTGCTGCTGCTTTCACGGCCTGCAGGGCTGTTTCCCATCCTGACCTGTCTGCAGCTTCTCCCCAGCCTCTGCAGGAAGGCATTTGGCATCAGCTGACAGGGAGCCCAAACTGCAGCACAGGCCATGCACACCCTGAGATCCCCTGCAATTTCTCAGTCGCTGGGTAGATCAGGAGGAGCTCCTCTTGGAGGGTTAGACTTCTCCTGATCTTTGTCTATGTCTTTGAAAAGTATTCCTTCCTGAAGAAGCCAACTCCCTGATGGGCAGCAGTTCCATCTGATCCAGCAGTGCTTCTTCCTTTCTCCAGAGATGGACCAAAAGTCTTTGCAGAAGGCAGAACTTCCTGCAGAATGCAATGGCTTCGTGCCAGATCCTGCTACACGAATGGAGGAGATACCTGACAGTGCCACAGAAGGTGATTGCTGTGCCAGACTCAGCCAGGCTGAGCGGTCCTGCTGGGGTCCCTCCGTGTGATACACATCCTGAAACCTGGGAGCAGCTGCAATGGGTGACCATGGTGGGGAAAGGGCAGAGAGGGAGGCCAGGGCTCCAGTGTGTCCTGACAGGGTCTGGCTCTGTCCCCTTGGGCTGGGGGAGCTGTCACAGAGCAGGGAGGGTCAGGGATGGCTGTGGCTGCTCAGGGATGGCTTTGGCCTGAGTCCCTGGAAGGAGCCACTGCCCAAGCAGGGGCGCCGTCCCTGGGCTCTGCTCCCAGCGCTCTGGGCTTTATTGGAGGGCACAGCCTGTGCCAAGGGGCAGCAAGGTGCCTGCAGGCCCCAGCTCTGGGGCAAACAGAGAACATCCTGGCCGTATCCAGCGTGCTGCCAGCTCAGCAGTGGAGCACAGCACGGGCTCACACTGCCCATTGCTTCTGTAGATGTTATCACTGAAACAGGAGTTTATGTCGAGTATGCAGTGCGCCTGCAAAGAACTGTCTGGCCCCAGGATGTCCACAGGTCCTGCATGATAGGCGCAGTAATGACAGTGTTCAATGTGCCCCTTGTCCTGATATGCTGCTGTTTTGGGATTCGGAAGCTCTATGAGATCAGACGGTAATTTGTTGATTTTTCTCCATAGTTTTCTTAAAACTCTGCTCATAGCACTGGTAGCCTGATTTGTAGTCATGCTGCTGTGCACTTGTGGGTAGTCCTTGGTTGCCCAAATAACTCTGCTGAGAGTTCTGCTGCTGCCCAGGCCTTTCTTTGGCCTCTTCACTGCGGGGCCTTGTCCTGGGGAGCCCGCTCGGGCTGCAGCCAGTGCTGGCTGCCACTGAGGCTGCCTGGCCCAGAGCAGCCCCAGGAACAGCGGGCAGAGACAAAGCAAGTTCACAATATTTGACAATCATTTCATGATAGGACAGAGGTTATTTAAGAGCTCATGTAAAGTTTCATGGTAACAGTGATGTTACTGGACAAGCAAATTTGCTACAATTCAGTGTTAAAACCAATCCAACCTGATGAAGGTTTGGCTTTGGCCTTGAGACTTTGCTCTTTGTGTGAGCCCTGCTCTGGATTAACTCCCAATCAGTCTTGGAGCCAGTTCTGGGTGAAGGCTCATCCGAGACCTGACCCTTGGCAGATTTGGGCTCCAAGGGGCAGCTGAGGCTGCACTGCACGTGACTAGGCTGCATGGCTCCAATATAAAGGGCTTTGAAAAGTGTAAATTACTATATTTTTACTACATGGCTTTTTTTATATAGAATTTAAAAGTCTAATAGAAAGACAATTAGAAGATAAAAATAAAGTAAAATATATAGATGTGGCCAGGTTTCTCTGCATTCAGCTAAGAGAGCACACTTTGCTAACAAAGGATTGTCCCTTAAAAGCAGAACCCTACTACATAGTCATAAATTCTCATACAGAATTCAGACATTCTTCTTAAGTTTTAGATGTTCTTTTGTTTAGTTTTTAACTTCCTCTCTTCTCAATAGATCAATCTTCTTGGTGCCACTGGGTTTTACCCTCTCCTATAACGGGTGCAATAAATTCCTCTCTTGGAGGGTTTGGAGGACTGCTGTCTTTATCTGGACAAGGTAATCTAAGAATGCAGGGGGGTCTCTGACTATCTTTTCAGTCTCTGGGTTATATAAACAAAAGTAGTTTGTGCTTAAATATCATGTTATAGCCTAACATATATATGTATTATACCATTATTTCTAAGTTTCATCAATAACAGAAATAAAAGAAACTATATTAATGCACAAAGTTTTCTAACCTTACACATATAACATTTATTTAATATTTGCGAAAAGCCAATAATATAATATGCACTTAGAACATGTAAGAAATTAACTCACATTTTTTAAACTTTTTTTTAAAAATCTTCTCCAGTTCTTTTTCCAGTTATTTGATACAGTGAATTACGCAGAATTATCCCATGGCAGAATTACAAGACTGTAAGTACTATAAAATGAAATAGCTTTTTACATTCTTCTGTCTTTCACAGACTGTTCAAACTTATGTTGGCTTGATGTGACCAGCAGAAGAGTTTTGCTCTGCTTTTAATTCAAAGAATGAGCAGAGCTGGAACCCGTTGAAAAGAATCTCTTCCCTTCCTAGCTTATGCAAACTGCCAGGGGTCTTTTTTTCCAGCTCTGGGCTGGAATTTAAAACTATCCCAGCAACAAACACTCCTGTAAATTAACTGATATAAATTAGGGATTTGGTGTGTGTGCTCACTAACCCCTGAGCCCCTCTGAGCTGCAGCTCCCTGTTCTCTTTGCAGACAGAGGCTGGCTATGGATGACAGTCGTGCATCTGGCCTGCTGCACAGCACATCCACACAGGAGCTAAGGGATCATCCTTGCACAGCCCATCCTGGAAGAAGAGAGTTCACTGATGAATCCGACACCGTTTTATGGCATGGCAGCAGAATAAAGGCTAGAATTGGTCCTGTTTCAAGCCCTTTACATTTTGCTGTGTGTAATGGAGACAGGAACTACAAGTTTCCTATTCATGCACAATTTGCTGTCTGAGAGCACACAGTTCTCAAGGTCACAGGGGCTTGCAGATCTGTGTCCAAGATGACTTTAATACAGAACCAACCTTTATGTGCAACACCTGTGCTTCAAAACTTTACAATACAAATCACAAGCTGATTCCAGCCGTTAAGTGGGAAAAAACCGAACCAAAGAACAAAACCAAAACTCTGATCCCACAAAAGAGACAAACAAAACAACCACCATGAAAAAAACAGAACCAACAGAAAAAGCCCCACAAATCCAGAAAAAGATAAAAATCAGGTGAAGGAGACAGAGATCCAAGACCAACAAATGGGCAGAGGAACTACAGAAAGGGCAGGTAATAAGAAGGGACAGATAAGAAGTGGCTATGGCACCAAACTAGCCAGGGCATCTGAGATACTCTTCTCACCCTTCTGAAAACAATATGACACAAAAATAAACAGAAAATTAATGATGATGTCTGTGATAATGGGGCTCTGCATGTTTAGCTGTAATCTGTCCACTGTGTGTAACTTCTGTTTCCTTGTTAAGTCACATTATGGATGCTAGCTTTGGAACAGGCTGCAGAGAGCTGCAGAGACTGCAGGCCTATGGCCTCTCAGTCCTGCCTGAGAAGCTAGCCTGGGAATTCAAAGGAGGATTTCAAAACAATCCTCAGAGACAGAAAACAACTGCCAGGTGCTGTTTGTCTGTCCTTTTGTTTACCTTGCAGGAGAGGGTCGAGGGGTAAAGTGCCCCTGACCAATGATGGTGATGTAGCACTTTGCTAGCCAATAAGAGTTTCTTCTCTGTACTTTCCACGTATCTGTCTATAAGACAGGCCTGAAGCAATAAACTAAGGAATTCTCGTGTTGTGACCCCCTTGAGGGTCCGTGTTGTTCTTTATCGCCGTTCCCAATCGGAACGACATCACATCATCTGGCAAGGCTGTTTTTCTGTCCAAAGAAAAGACACTGCACTGGAAAAGGAGGCCAGCTTGGAAAATATTAAAAGTGGGAGGTAAAAATATTATGTTGTTTGGTTGGTTTGCTGTTTGCTCACGGGTTTTTTGTCTGTCTTTGAAAGCAGCTCCTTGGATGTTAATGCAAGCAAGAAGTCCTTTGTAAAGGGCTGTCTTTGCAAAAAACCTGCCACTTCTGTGATGCAAGACAGAAACAGCTTCCCTTGGGCTACAGCTGGAAGGCTTGAAAATGTGTTCCAGAAACTCGTGATATGACAGAGTCTGATGAACACAATTTAATGTCATGAACTGCAAGATGTAAGTTACCTGATAAAATAATCCGAGTATTTCTATGGCAAGCAGCAGGAAAGGGCTGTGCATTGGAATGACAGGAAACAGCCCCAGAGCGCATGATGGACAAATTTCCCAGCCAGAGCAGACCAGAAGCACTGGAAGCACAAAGAGACACACCCAGAAGGCCCAGCAGCTCCTTGCTGAGGGCCCATTTCATGCAAGGACTGGCAGTCAGAATATTAAATCAATTAAAAATAAAAGGGTGGGGGCAGGCAGCAGTGAGGTGGCCTCAAAGGTTCAGCTCTGTACTCTGCTTTTATCACCAATATTCTCCTAGTTCCTGTGTTGGCTTTCCTAGAGCATTTGTAGCTAACAGAGCTTCCAGTCCCTTTGATCAAATCAGTCTTAAGAGCAGTTTGAGGCTGTGTCAGTCATTTAGATGTGAGCACTGACAGGGCTCCAGGCAACAAAAGAACATTAAGTGCAGGCCACCCCTACAGCTTTTCATATTAATGAGCACAAAGCCTTTATTTTTGCAAACGGAGGGATGTTGGGGGCATTTTTGCACCATCAGGTCTAGGTACAAGGCTGCGGATCTACACCGCACTGTGGTAAGGAGAGGAACACAGGTGGGGACAATCCAGGCTGTTAGCAGTGCCCCCACCCCTTTATTAGGGTCATCACAATTGCTTTTTGAGCTCCTAAAGCAGCTGGTGAACGGATCTTCTTCTTTTCTCGCCCCCTGCACACTGACAGGCAAGTTGAACAGAAAATCTGCCCCTCCCTCTATAATCTCTGAGCACCAAAGCAAAGAACTAACCAAAAAAAAAAACCAAACCAAAAAGAAAAGATCACTTTGTGCCCAGGCAGATGTTTTTAAGAGCTTTCTAAGATTGACTAAGCCAGTGCTAACACCATTAATCTCAACAAATATTTTTACTTCCAAAAGTATTGTGCTGAATGAAGTGTCACACACTGTGTGCCTTGCACAAAGCATGGGCCGGCTGCTGCCATGCACAGGTGGGTGCAGGGTCAGACCCTTTACCTTCAGAACGAGCCCTGCCTTCCTGAGGGACAGAAATTCATCTGTCAGAATCCCTTGGAGCTTCTGGAGCTGCTCTTGGCTCACCTGTGGATAATTGGGCTTCTGTGGAGAACTTTGAGCTTGGTTCCAGCACATGGGGTCTGCAGAATCTAAGCAGCATCTTTGTGGGGCTGAGAGGAATGACGCATTTGCCTTTACAAACAAGCTGTGGGTCTGCTGGTAGATGAAACTAGCATTGAGATATAAAAAAAACAGTGGAAAGGATTTTCAACTGATTATTGAATAGAGAAAAGATATTTGCCTTTACATACAAACTGTAGGTTTGCAGATTTATGAAACTGGATATTGAAAGATGAAAGAAACAATGAGAAAAACAAATAAATTCCATAAGAATTAAAAATTAGGAGGGTGGGTTATACATTAGAGTGGAATCTTAGGTATCAGGCACTCTGGGAAGTCTGTACCTCTCAAGTACCTCAGCTAATGGGGAAAGAGAGAAGTAGATGTGGCTGGGAAATTAGGATAAAAAGGAGGCTGTGCCCTCCAAAATCAAGAGACCCTAGGGAAATGGCCCTTGGCCTGTCCCTTTATTCAAATAAAGTGAAAGGTCTCCTCTGACTTTTTTTTGGACATAAACCTCTGATGTTTGTGGATTAATTTTGTTATAAATTTGTATTGTGATATTGGCTTTCACAGATGAATATTATATATTAAATACTTTTTAGCTATGTATGTACTTTTTTTCTTGCTAACAAGTCTTAAGTTTAAAAGAATTTCCTAGGTACAAGGCAAGGAAACCCCAGAGGGCAAGGACACTGGGGCCCAAGTTGTTATCAGGAGAACAATAGAGCTCAAACTGTTATCAGCAGAAGATATGAAGCCCAGCTGCCCTCGCGGGAAGGATGACGGTCCCGGATGGTTATCAGCAAGTGACCATTTGCAAAAGAAAGGAAACCAAACTTCAAATAATGCTGACCAGCAAGAATAATGATGACCAGCAGGGATAGCGCTGACCAGCAGAAAATAAAGATTGTGCAAAAGCATATTCTAGGAAGGTGGAACTAGGGAGGGGACATGTTTTTGAATATGCATAGAATCCTCACAGCAGGAGGGGATAAAGGGAGTGATCCCAAGATACCAGCTGTGTTCCCGGCAAGGCGCCAGGGCACCTGGCCGTTTTAACCCTTTGCTTTATTTCTTTTGTCTCCTAATTGTCTTTTGTTTATATTAAATTCTTTTTATAATTTATTAAGTGAATCTCGTTTTTAAGAATTTTTTCCTGAAAGGGCCAACAACAGACTGGAAAGGAAAAAAATCAGCGTCAGAAACCTGTGAGATGGAAAACTTTTGGCTGTTCAAGATAAAAAATGTCAACTAAAAATCTCTATGGCAAAGAACAACTTTTCTCACAGAATTACAGTAGAAAAAATGGTGCAGGTGTTACAATAACAGCCAGTGCCCACAGCAAAGAGAATTCCCTGTCCTGTGGGCTCCAAAAAACACACATGAATGTGGCACCCGTCCTGACTAGTCCCAAAGTATTTCTCTGTAAGAAGCACTGGAGAAGCGCATGGGGCAAAATTCTTCAAGTGCCAGGTTCTTGTGCAGCAGAAAAGTTGTAAAATCTAAAATAATTTAGCAACTACAATAAATCCATCATTTATGGCTTGTAAATATTTCAGTGAATCTCAGTTACTTCTGGCCAAAAACAAACACAAAGTGTGGTTTCATAACAAAATTCTAGTTTGTTCCTATTTGTGGCAGAAGATGAGATTACAAGCTGGCCAGCTCAAGAAGCCAAGGAGGATTGACCCTTCTCTGTCATATTTTCCTATTGTCACAGGAATTAAGACCAAGAATTTGGCTAAATGGAGGGGTAAAACCGAGGATGGATGAGGGTTTACATCCTAAGACTTCATTTGCTAGAGTACAAACAGCTTTGCTGTGCATGGACCTCCTTGCTAAACCTCTTTGCCTTCAAACTCCCTTCCTCCATGGCAGAACTGAACAAGCTCCTTATGTCAGAGCTTCAAGTTCCAAGCTGTGTACCGAGTTAATTGTAATGGATCCATTACCAGTCCATGGGGCTGCTGTCATGAGGAGCTCAGGTGGCTTCTTGAGATGAAAATCAATGTGCCGTTTGTCCCAGCTCCATGTGTCTTGCGTCAGCACTGGCTCCACAGGAACACACTGAGTGTTCCCATGCTATTTCTAAATGAAAACTGAACCTCCTAAAGAAGCCAGGCCAAATTCACCAGATAGCAGTCACAAAAAGTAATTTAGGCAGTTTGCTGAGCATTGATCTAACAGCTACCACCTTCCCAAAGTTCAAGCAACACAAAACAAGGCTCTTTCCTCTGTAAGCGGCTGTTTGCCATATTTGATACACATGGAGAAGAACAAAAAGCCACTTCCACTGTGGAAACATGAGCTGCAGCTATGAAGTAAATTGTGCTGTGCTCAGTAGCTCACCTGCTGATTTAGTTCTGAGGGGGTTTTAGAGAGAAGATACTAAAATAAAATTTCACAAGAAAACTCTCAAGTATCTAAAATATGCAGTATTATGTTATTTTCTACCTTCAATATTCCCAGCACACAGCTTAAGGAAGAAAGGAATTTATGGACCATCACAGAAGAAAAAAATTAAAATGAAAAAAGGACTTTTAAAGGTATAACAGCTATGGCCACCAGCCATTTTCCAGCTTTGCAGGATTTTAGTTCAAAGTCTGTCTAAACAAGCCAGCATATGTCTAGCAAGAAAGAAATCACAGTTCATGTGTGCTCCTAAACCCAGGCTTTGCTATATCAAAGATGGATGGTATTATTTTCCAGCTCTCAATAGATGTGTCATATTTACAAATAAATAAAATCTCATGCATAGAAATATTTCATAGATTAGTAATATAGATAGATAGGTAGGTAGGTAGATAGATAGATAGATAGATAGATAGATAGATAAAGTCAGATAGAGATATTTGAATGCACTTGCCTGTATAACTTTGTATAGAAAGAGATGAGGAAGTGAGAGGTTATACTTTCCCACAAGTGGAAAACAATCCTTTTTTCCAGTAGCATCAGCTTCCTTCTTCAATGGCCACAACACCAAACGTGGACAACATGAAAACCAAACCAAGAAGATCCTGTGATCCCATTGGCCTGTGCATGCAGCACCTTCAAGAAAGTAATGCCTGACTCTTAATACTACTGTGGTGTTAAAGAGATTTATTCCCAACTTTGGTGTCAAGATGAACAAACTGAAGCTGGTTACTGTAAAATGCCTGCACAATCCCTGTAAAATCCCTGCAAATCACAGCCAAAAGAAGGATGAGGCCAAGGCATCAACTACCAGGGCACAAGAGACCTCAGATCCTCCTTCAATCCTGGCTGCATTGCAGCCACCCAAGCACCAAGAAGAAAAGGCCCTTACTGAGAGCAAGCAAACTTAACCCTCTGCTAGGACACAAATTCAGAGGGAAAAAGAATTAAACAACCCCACAGCATTAGCCACACTTCCAGTGAGAAGGATTGGGACTTGCTGCCCCTCAACACTTCCCCAGCAGGTTCACAAAGGTAACTGGGATTGAAGCTGTGCCCTCGGAACCAAGAGAGCCAGCCTCCCTTCAGGTAAGAAACCACGGCCTCAGTTATACCCCTGGGTGCCTCCTGTGCCCCAGAGAATGGCCATAGCTGTAAATGTGTGTTTGGCTGCAGCACAGGGCCAGGCTGAAGCTTGGCAGCCTCATCAGACCTCACAGCTGCGGCCATTCCCTGCCAGGGCCCTCACCTGGCCCAGCCCGGCCTGAGCAGCCTGGACTGGCCTCAAGGGATGGGCTTTACCTGCCCACTGTGCCCACAGGCAAGGCCCAAGAGCTCGCAAGAGGATTCCTCCCAGCTTTGTAAAACCTCAGCCAAGAGTGCCCTTTGCTGTGCTGAGAAGGGTATAAAACCCTCTCAATTAAACCCTACTGCACACCTCATGTGGGAACACTGCACACCTTAGGAGAGAGTCCAAATTAGCCCTGTGTGCCTCATGAGGTGCAGGCCCAGGTGATGCTGATATGCAGATAGAAAAATTCTATAACTCGCAGAGTAGTTATGAATTTATTCAGCGTATGAGGTTCATGGGGGATATCTCCTCCAAAAAAATGCACACTTTTAAGATTTGGCTTTCTCTTTTTATCCTTTACAAACTAGGGTTGCACAATATGCCTAATACATATTCATTTCCCCTAACCCTGCTAGTCCTCGCTTCATATTAAAATTAGCTTCACGCCCCTTTGCGGCTTCATACTGCTCATTTTTTGTCAGTTCGGTGGTTGTCTGGGGGGGGTCTCTAGGATCAGGTCAGCAATTTTCTTCTGAGCTGAACTTTTCACTTTGTCTTCTCGCACATGCTCCTTTTAGTCCTTTGACCACCTTTTGGACTTCGATACCGTTCCTTTCGGCTGGGAGGTCCAAAGAATCCCCTTATCCTGTGGTGCCTTTGTCTTTGCATCGTGTTTGTGTATTCTAGCTCTGTATCTTATCTTGCAGTCTCGCTCTTTCCCTGCTCTTGTGGAGCAGGGTATGGTTTTGTGGTCAACCCCGCCATCTTCTGGTCAAGCATTTCTTTATGCTTAATTCCTAATTCTTAATTTCTCTGCTTCAATGCCACTGAAGGAAATGTGCCCTCAGCCCAGGGACGCTCAGCTTGGACTCCCCCAGCCCCTCGGGGCCCCGCTGCTGGTCACAGCAGCCCCTGCCTGGCTCCTGCCTGCCCACACCGTGGTCAGCCCCGGCAGCTCCTGGACACAGGGCTGGTGCCATGTGGGCTTTACTGGTGGTACCAGCCAGACACTGGGGTGACAGTTTCATTTCTTTATTTGAAAATAAAACATGGGCCAAGGCCTGCTCTGGTGGATAGGGGCTGCCCACCTTCAGTCCTGGCCAGGGTGCAGGGCCAAGGGGCTCAGGGGGAGAGGGTATGGCTTTGGAGGTGTGGATATTGTGATGCCCTCAAGACAGGGCTGCACCAGGACCACAGATAGGTTCAGAGGTAAAGAGCAAGAAAGACTGGTCAACTTCTCATTGACTAAAGTCTTTGGCTGGTCTTCTGAAGGTGCAGATGTGCTCCTGTTGAGAGAGGAGATGGCTGAGGCCCCCAGCTGCCACTGGCACAGAGAGACCCTCCTGCACAGCAGGGCCCAGAGCGGCCAAGGCTCCCCAGCACGGCTGCAGCTGCTGGCACAGCTTGGCCCAGCTGGAGAGCTGCCCCTCAAGGCCCCGGCGAGCAGGGGATGGCTCTGGGCAGGGTCCCTGGCCAGGAGCAGGCCCCAGAACGCCTCTGCCTTTCAAGGGCAATCTTGTCCCTGCTCTTTCCCCTGTCCACCTTGCTTTGCCTCTGCCTGCTGCTCCTGGGGCTGCTCTTGGCCAGGCAGCCTCAGTGGCAGCCAGCACTGGCTGCAGCCCGAGCAGGCTCCCAAGGACAAGGCCCAGGATTAAAAGGCCAATAAAAGGGCTGAGCAGCAGCAGAACCCTCAGCAGATTTCTTTGGGCAACCAAGGACTAGCCACAAGTCCACAGCAGCCTCACTGGGAATGTTTCCTGACTATGAGCAGACTTTCAAGAAGCTGTTTGAGGTAGAGATCAGCAAAACACTCACCCTTTTCTGTTCCAACAATACCAGATTCCAGCACAGCACATCATCAGGAAAAGGGCTCCAGCAACCAAAATGGCCATTAGCTTAATCAAACCATGTGTTCCCGGGCTGAAAATTCTTCTCATGCTTTCCCAGATATTCTGAGCATGAGTTGTGGTGCCGGCTGAATCTGTGGGAGCAATGGGCAGTGTGAGTCCATGCTGTGCTCTGCTGCTGAGCTGGCAGCACGGTGGATATGGCAGGACGTTCTCTATTTGCCCCAGAGCTCTGGCCTGCATGCACCTTGCCACCCCATTTCGCACAGGACATCTCAGTACCCAAACCCCTGAGCTTGCATGGTATAATTCCTCTGCGCTGTGCTGGTCTTCTTCAGAAAATGCTTGTCAAAGACATGGATAAAACCCAGAAAAATGCCCAGGCTTTTGGAGCTGCTCCGGGGCCCTCCTTCTTCTAAACACCCTATACACCTGATGTAGCCCGAGACCAGGAAATTTCAGGGTGTGCATGGCCCATGCTGCAGTTTGGACTCCCTGCCAGCTGATGCCAAATGCCTTCCTACAGAGGCTGGGGAGAAGCTGCAGCCAGGCCAGGCTGGGAAACAGCCCTGCAGGCCATGAAAGCAGCACTGGGGCAGCGAGGCTGCCATGGATCCCTTCCTGCTATGCCGGGCATGGCGTGTCCAGATGTGCAGAGAGAACCCCCGGCTGCTGAACCTCAGGAGATGTCTGAGGGAGATGGAACCACCATTTTGTCCATCCAGATCACTCAGGATTATTTCCAGATTTCTCCATTGCTACATTACTATGTCCTATAGGTTTGTTCTTGCTTCTCAGGGGATCTTAAGATAAAGTATTTTCATTTCCCAGGAATGCATCCCACAAAACCAGAGCTCAGCCTGTGGGGTCAGCAGGGGCACACCACTCACCCCTGCAGTGGGAGCTGGCCTTGCATGCAGCATCCATGTCAGGAGCTGGGAAAGTCCTCCCTGCAGACAGACCTGTAACTGAACAGCTACAGAAGCTTCTATCATCTCTGCTGATCTGCACAGGCAGCACTGAGCTGCAGGAGAGGTGAGGGGATCGCGCAGGCCGAGGGCACACACGTGCATGGCTCTGTTCTGGCACTTGCAGCAATGCTGCCCTGACCGAGCTCTGGGCTCTGAGCTGGCCGCTCTCCCTGGGGAAAAGGCCTGGACCTACCCTCATCAGCCTCCTCATCACCAGGCTCAGCAACTGATATGGGTTGGGAATCCAGATCATCATCATCATCATCAGGTTGATCTGCAAAGAAAGGCAGGACAGAAGAGCTCCCATGACTGTGCTGAGAATTCTCCTTCGGTCTGGAGTGGCAGGGAGTGCACCTGGGTGACTGCTGCCCTCCAAGGCACTCCCTCATCGCTGCCTTCCACTCAGGAGCAGGGGCAGGGGGACCATGTGCCTGCAGTAGCCCCACACTGGGATGGAAGGAGCCCCTTGCATGGCAGTCAGGGGAGAAAGGACACCCTGGAGCTGCCAGCAGCTCTGAACTGAGCCTCAGGCAGGGCCAGGGCTTGGTAGCAGCAGCAGGAGCAGCTCAGGCTCCCTGGGGCCAGCAAAGGAGCTGCATAAGGCACAGCCCCAGGGCACAGCCCTGGGCCTGGCTCCTTCCCTCTCTGCTCCTCTCCATGGCTGCACAGAGCACATGGAAGGAGAGACTGGCATTGCACATGACAACTGACATCTAAATTCTCCTTCCTCCCACTGACAGCGATGCTGTGGGATCACTCAGGGCTCCAGAAGGGAGCAGGGTGAGGTTTCCACAATCCATCAACCTTCAGACTCTTAAGGGAAATGGCATGTGAGTGAGCTCTTGCCACACTGACACTGATTATACTGTGCAGAAAGGAACATTGAGAACTTGCCTCCAGCCTCTGTCAAGGTCTTCAAACCACCATTTACCAGCATTTCCAGATATTCCATGTCACTATCCCAATCCAGAAGGGAGCAGAGATCAGAACCATACCATGGTGTGCTGGGATCCCCTTCTGTTTTAGGGAACTGGGCATTGCAAGGGGGTCAGGTAAGGCTGTGAGAGCCAGATGTCAGTGGACATGGCCAAAGCTGCAGAGGATCCTGGGGAGCTCTGGGCTGGTTCCTGATCACTCTCAAAACCCTTTCCATGCTCTATACAATATCCCTGAAGGGCAGGCACTGCCAAGTGTTGGCAGCTCAAGCCTCAGCAGGGCTCAGGCCCAGGGGTACAGCAATTACCTCCCGGGACTGTGCCTGGCATGGCCTCCTTTCCTGCGGTAAAGGCTGCCAATGAGCCACTGCTTCCTCCGGGAAACACCACCTTCAACAAAGCTTTTTTGTCCTTCTCTGGAAAAAGAAAATTGTACAACAGGATCAGATGGAACCATTTGCCATTGTGGAAGTGGCATCTTCAAGAGGCAATGCTTGTCAAAGTCATGGATAAGGATCAGGAGAAAGGCCAGGTTATTGGGGCTGCTCCTGGGCCCTCCCTCCCCGAAACAGCCCCTACACCTGATCTACCCAGAGATAAGGAAATTGCAGGGGATCTCAGGGTGTGCATGGCCTGTGCTGCAGTTTGGGCTCCCTGTCAGCTGATGCCAAATGCCTTCCTGCAGAGGCTGGGGAGAAGCTGCAGCCAGGTCAGGCTGGGAAACAGCCCTGCAGGCCGTGAAAGCAGCAGCAGGGCAGCGAGTCTGCCATGGATCCCTTCCTGCTGTGCCGGGCACGGCTTATCCAGAGGTGCAGAGAAAGCCCCCGGCTGCTGAGTCTCAGATGTAGGCTGAAGGACATGGACCCACCATGGCGTCTCTCCAGATCATTCAGCATCTTGTCCATGTGTTTGGATTTCTCCAAGGACTTACTATGTTCTGTAGGTTTGTTCCTCCCTCTAGGAGGACCTTAACAGAAAATATTTCCATTTCAGATGAATGCATCCCACCAAACCTGTGCTCAGCCTGTGGGGTCAGCAGGGGCACACTACTCACTCCTGTGATGGGAGCTGGGCTTGTGTGCAGCAACCAGGAAAGGAGATGGGAAATTCCTCCCAGCAGACACACCTGTAACTAAACAGCCACAGAAACTTCTGTCAACCTGCTTCTGCTGGGTTGTACAGGATTATTCCTTGTTTGTACAGTGATGTACCTGCAAAATGCTTCAGAGGCTGCAAATCTTCATGAAGCCAAACTGCTGGATAAGCCTTCCTCCTACCGTCATCTGGAAGGAAGTAAAGAACCATTCCATGGTGTGCTGGGATCCCTTCTAATCCTTCAGTTTAGGGAACTGGGCACTGCAAGGGGGTCGGGTAAGGATGTGGGAGCGAGATTTCAATGGACAAGGCAAAAGTTACAGAGGGTCCTGGGGATCTGTGGGCTGGCTCCTGATCACTCTCCACCCTCTTTCCATGCTCTGTGCAACATCCCTGGTGGGGTGACAGGACCAGCTTAAGGCATGGGGTCTCTCACTGCCACAGAGGAAACCCTCCCTAAAGCCCTGGCCAAATCTGCAGCTGGCAGTGGCAAAAATATCCCTACCTCCCTTCTGCCCTCCCTCTTTCCCTCCTTCAGCTGGGACAGCTCCTGCAGCCCAAGGGGACAGAGCCAGGCGCTCTCAGGACACAATGGAACTATACCCTCTCTCTCTGCCCTTTCCCCACCATGGGAACCCCTTGCAGCTGATAGTAAAAGGTTTTAAAATCTTAGAAAATTTGGGAACTTAGAAAGAAAGTTACGCTTGGCAAGCCTGGGAAAAGGCTTTAGCAAGCTTCTGCTTGCTAAAGATCATATGAAACTGCACCCGTGTAATCAGTATATGATAAATGACACAATTGTTAGATATGATTAGATATAATTATTGTGCAAAGAACATGAGTGTCGTGGTTTTAAACCACTAACTAAGAAAATTACTTACTTCTTGCTGTGAGATATGGATTAGAATAAGAGCAAAACAGGCATACAACTTAAAAGGGAAAAAAAAGAAAGTTTATTGACAAACCACAATAATAAGAACACCAGAATAAACTTCCAGAAAAACCTTTCCATCCCCTATCCACCCACTATTCTCTTGTTCACATGACAACAGAGACAAAAACTCTGGAACTCTGATGGTTAACACAGTCCCAATTCTTGCTAGTATGTTCACCAGTCTTTATAGAGAAACAGAAGTTTCTTCCTGTTAATTTATGGAGATTCTCACAAGAAAACTATTTTTGTTATAGTTTTCTATTGCCCTAATGTTAGCTGTCCAGAGCTGCTATTATTAGAGTTCACTCCTCCCATTCTCACATCACTCTGAAGTGTGTATGGGCCATGCGTCTAGAGATAGCATTTTTAAGGATAAGTTATTCAAAGGCAAAAAAAAGTCTTCTTCATCTGTTTCTGTGAGCTTCACCAGAAAACAGTTTTCTCATGGCCTCTCAGGGCTTCAAATCTCCCAACAGTTTTCTCATGGCCTCTCAAGGCTTTTAATCTCCCAGTACTTCACTATACTATAATTACTCTTTACTCAAATTTACACTTTGAACACTATTCCTCTCTAGATCTTATATCATGAATTAAAGGAGTTCTTTTCAGGACTTCATTGTCCATCTCCATAGTTTTAACAGGGAGATATTTCAGCTTAATTAAAACATCTTCTTAATTCTCTACCTTTCCTGAAGCTTCTTTTCTTTCCTGTCACTGGTAGTTTATAAAGTCTCTTTTCATGTTGATCTCTCTCTCTCTCTCTCTCTCTGGATAAAAAGATTAATCCGCAAGTCTCATCTGGGTAATGAAAGAGTTAACATCTTGCCCAGGCTTTTGTAGATGGTTCGAGGATCTCTGCCGAACAGGAGCTGGAGCCGTCTGTGATGGAAGGTTCCTCATGGCTGCTCTGGAGCGTGTGGTCGCTACTCCAACCCGCTGCAAGTCCAGAGCCTCTCTCTTTCTTCACTGGGCAGTTTCTAGTGAATTAGTTACAGCAAAACCTGCAGCCGAGCCAGAGATCAGCTCGGCCCGGCCTGGCCCGGGGAAAACCTTCCCCAGGCCCCCCCATCTCCCGGCCGGGAGACGGGGCAGGCCCGGCCCCATCCCCGCCCGGCCGCATGGCCTGGGCAGGGACGGGAGGCCTGGAGCTCCGCCACCCGTCACAGCCAGGAAACAAAGAGAACCCAGAGAGCTCTGCTTTTACATTTTAAGGTAGGGTTCACAAGTTGATCCCACTTTTCAATGGCCTAAACTGCTGTCAATTCCCAGCAATGACCGATAATTGGTCAGGAGAAAAGACTCCAAGCACTTCCCAGCAACTCCAACTCCCTTAAAGGTAAAGTAACTCCATGACAATGAGGAACAATGTTAGGGGGTTGAGGGGGATCACGAGAAATTCATGCTTGGATAAAAACAATGCATACAATAGAACAATATAAGTTTAATAATTAATATAACGATAGAGTATATATATGTTCAGCTCAAAACCAAGGTGGGTCAAATTAGGTTATGTGTACTCCTGACACCCAGAGCTCTTCAATAAAGCACCTTCATATAATCATTCCATGATTATGTGTTCCTGAACACTAACACAGCCACTGCCAAGTTTCAGGATGTGTCTCTCACAGAGGGACCCCAGAAGGACTCCTTAGTACCCAAGTGTCCTGAGTCTGCTCGAGATAATTCCTCTGAGCTGTGCCTGCACTGCAAAGCAGCAGAGATGGCAGCTCAAGCCTCAGCAGGGCTCAGGCCCAGAGGCACAGCAATTACCTCCTGTGACTGTGCCTGGCATGGCCTCCCTTCCTGCAGAAGAGACTGCCAATGAGCCACTGCTTCCTCCGGGAAACACTGCCTTCAGCACAGCTTTTTGGTCCTTCTCTGGAGAAAGGAAGATGGACACATGGATCGGGCTCCCCAACAGGAAGGTGGCATCTTCAGGAAGGAATACTTTTCAAAGTAATGGATAAGATTCAGAAAATCGTCTAAACTTTGGATCCAGGCCAGGGCCCTCCCTCCTCCAAAGAGATACCATTCCAAATCTAACCCAAGACCAGGAAATTGCAGGGGATCTCAGGGTGTGCATGGCCTGTGGTGCACTTGGGGCTCCCTGTAAGCTGATGCCAAATGCCTTCCTGCAGAGGCTGGGAAGAAGCTGCAGCCAGGCCAGGCTGGGAAACAGCCCTACAAGCCATGAAAGCAACAGCGGAGCAGTGAGGCTGCCATGGATCCCTTCCTGCTGTGCCAGGCATGGCGTGTCCAGATGTGCAGAGAAAGCCCCCGGCTGCTGAGTTTTAGGTGAAGGTTGAGGTAAATGGACCCACCACGGCATCTCTCCAGATCATTCAGCATCTTGTCTCCTGTAGGTTTGCTCCTCTCTCTAGGAGGACCTTAACAGAAAGTATTTCCATTTCCCAGTAATGCAGCCCACAAAAACAGTGCTCAGGCTGTGGGACCAGCAGGGACACACCACTTACCCCTGTGATAGGAGCCGGGCTCGCGTTCAACAACCAGGAAAGGAGATGGGAAATTCCTCTCTTCAGGCACACCTGTAACTCACCAGCCACAGAAACTTCTGTCACCTGGTTCCTGCTGGGTTGTCAATGATTATTCCTTTTTGGGACAATGAGAACATACCTGCAAAACGCTTCAGAGGCAGCAAATCTTCATGAAGCCAAGCCGCTGGAGAAGCCTTATTACCACTCACATCTAGAAAGGAGCCACAGATGAGAGCCATTCCATGGTGTTCTGGGATCCCCTTCTGCCTTAGGGAAGGGAGCACTGCAGGGAGGTTGGGGAAGGTTGTGGGAGCCAAATGTCAATGGACATGGCCAAAGCTGCAGAGGGGCCTGGGGAGATCTGGACTCGCTCTGGTCACTCTCCACCCTCTTTGCAGGCCATGTGCAACATCCCTGGGGGGGTGGCAGGACCAGCCCTTGGCCCCTAGGGACTCTCTCCCACCCACAGAGGAAGCCCTCCCTAAAGCCCTGAGGAAAACCATCCCAAACGCTTCCCAGGGAGAAGGAAGTGCTGTCCCAGGAAAGGGAAGCCAGGCTGCCTGCTCACCTGCTCCCTGTGCTCGCTGTGGAGAAGCCTGGGCAGCCCTGTCAGGCAGGGCCACTGCCAGGAGGAGCAGGAGGAAGAGGCGCAGAGCAAAGGCCATGGTGCCTTGCCCTCTGCCAGTCCTGCAGCTCTTGCTGCCACCACTGTCCTCACAAAGATATCCCGATGTCAGACCCGCTGCTGCCACCTCCGCTGCTGCTGCTGCAACAGTCGCAGTCAAGGACTGACTGCTTGGTCCGTGTGGTGCTGTGCAACCACGGGGCTCTGGGACCTCTGTGACCTCAGAGCCTGCTGTGACTTCAGCCAGCTGTCACCCCAGAGCCTGCTGTGACCTCATGGCCAGGGTGGAATTGTGTGGGGAGTGAGATCTGCCTCCTTCAGCAGGGAGCTCATCCTACCCAGCAGCTCTGTCCAAGGGCTATACACGGTCCCAGCCCAGCTGATCTCACAGGATGGGGATAAATGGATGGAGAACAGCCCTTCTGGGATGGACTTGTGGCTGCTGCTAGATGAGAGGCTGGACATGAGCCAACCATGTGCCTCCAAAGGAGGCTGCCCAGCAGCTTGAAGGAGGAGATTGGACCACCCTTCTCCTCTGGTGAAAGCCCAGCTGGGGTACTGCATCCACCTCTGGGTGCCCAGCACAGGAAGTACATGGTCCTGTTGGAGCTAGTCCAGAGGAGGTACAAAATGCTCTGAGGGCTGGAGCCTCTCTGCTTTGGAGACAGGCTGGGATAGCTGGAGGTGTTCAGCCTGGAAGAGAGAAGGCTTCATGGAGACCTGATTGCTACCTTTCAATACTTTAAGGGGGCTTGTAAAAATGATGGGACAGATCTTTTAGTAGGGCCTGTTGTGACAAGACTGAGGGGGAATGATTTTAATCTAAAAGATGGTAGATTCCAACTAAGAAAGCCATTTTTTACACTATGGGTTTTGAAAGCCTAGCACAGGTTGCTCAGAGAGGTGGGTATCCATCCCTGCTGATATTCAAGCTCATGCTCTCAGCAACCTGATCTAAAGGTGTCCCCGCTCACTGCAGGGCACTGGACTAGATGGCCTTTAAATGTCCCTTGCAAGCCAAGCCGTTCTGTGCTCCTGTGTACCAGCAAAGCAGTGCTGGAATAATGCTGGGGTGATGATGCTGGCACCTGTGTTTGGATAGTTGTGCCATTTAGCTATTGGCCAAGAGAGGATTGATGGGCTGCACAGTGAAGTCTGCAAAGAACAGTGCGCTCAAGGAGAAACAGGAGAGGAACTTTGCTTCCAGTTCAGAGAAATGCCCACATTTGGCTGCCCATTCCTTGTTAAGCAGTAAAGGAATGTTCTGAAGATCCCTTCAATGTGGGTGCACTATTGGCTGTATCAGTACTTGTGTTCTGTGAAACACCTAAGTTGTTACATCTTCTTGCCCAATTTATCACTGGATAAAACCCAAATACTGCATTTCTCCATGTCTACTTTCTTCCAAGTAAAGGCAGATTTTGTTCATTCTTCAGTGGGACATATTCATCTGTTGACAAGCAAATTCTTCTTGCCATTGAAACAATGTTGATTTGCTCTACCTGAATTGTAATTAAGACTTACGTCTCACTGTAATTAAGGCTGATGGGTTGTGAGGCAAAGTGTTGTGTAATTTTCCCTATATGAAGTTTTTCTCTAATTAAATGAAATTTAAAGACAGGTGAGTGTTTTGCTGATCTCTGCCTCAAACCAATTCTTGAAAGGCTGCACATAGTCGGGAAACATTCCCAGTGAGGCTGCTGTGGACTTGTGGCTAGTCCTTGGTTGCCCAAATAACTCTGCTGAGAGTTCTGCTGCTGCCCAGGCCTTTTATTGGCCTCTTAATTGCTGGGCCTTGTCCTGGGGAGCCCACTTGGGCTGCAGCCAGTGCTGGCTGCCACTGAGGCTGCCTGGCCAAGAGCAGCCCCAGGAGCAGCAGGCAGAGGCAAAGCAAGGTGGTATCTTGATTTCAAAGACAGGAGCCTCCCTTGGAATGAAAATGTAAACCCCCTCCATCCAAATTACTGTAATTTTGAAATCAAGGGGCTTTCAGGCAGAGATCTGGGAATAGAATAACAGTTCTTTACTACTGTGTATATACCAAGGCAAAGAAACAACAATAACTACTGTATTAGCAAGAAAACAGAACCAGGGGCCCCATGACAGCCTTTTCAGCCGAGACAGAAAAGGATGGAGGAGAGGCTTTGCTTCACAAACCCCTTGGGCAGTCAATCCTGTGGGAAGCTAGGGCCCAACGCTTGGAAGCTATTGGGATATAACGGAAAGATGGTCACCCCCCTCCTCCACAGTGTATGGTAATTAGCCAATAGCACCTAGCTGTGATGAAAGCAGATGGGAGTAACACTGTGAGTAACACTAGTATAACCTAGGTTATAAAGTGTCAAATTTTTCAGCAATAAATGCCATTTCTGCCATCCATCACATTGATGTTGTGTGCAGATGGACCGAGTGACCAGAGCGGGGTCATCGTGCTGCTCCTGAACCAGGGTGTCTGCCTCGCATAAGGCAGCAAGTGGTGCCGAAACCCGGGATTCAAATTCGAAAAGCAGGATCCAAATCCGGAGAGCGAGGATCGCCTGGGAAACGGGAGTAGCGACCAAGACGGCTGGACCGGTTCTGGCGTGAGAGACGTTCCTGGGCCCACAAGGAAGATGGAAGCACTGATAAAGGCTGTATTTCAATTACATAAACAATGTAGTAGAGATTGTAAACCTAAGGCTTTTACTCCTGCTATTGCAAGGCTTTTGTATATTGGGGTCATAAATCAGCTAGTAAAGATTATCCACCCTAAGGTGTGGGACAGATGTACTAAAACCCTTGCCGAAGAAACTTGGAGGGTGGCAAAAAACTGTTTGCTGGCCACCCCAAAATTTGGGGTCAAAGTGGCCACTCAGAAATTACAGCCCCCAGATGAGAGCGGCTTGGCTGAGCTGAAGGGGTCACAAGAGGGCGATACATCCCCTCAATCCCCAAATCCTTATCTGCTCACAGAGAGACAGCAAAGAGCAGAAGTTTTTTGGAGAAAGTTAACAGAGGAAGCCAAAGGTGCTGCAGAGAAAGCCTGGGAGGGACCACGGCCCTATAAATCCCAAGATAGCACTGAGCAAAAAGACAAAGAGCGAGGAGAAAATGTCCTTGGTGAGAACAGGGAACAAACACTGGTATTGATGAGCGAACATGGTCGGGGGGACGAGAATGATAAAGTATGTGAGAAAGAAAGAGAATATGAAATGAAAGAGATAAGATGTGGGGGAGGTATTCAGAAAAAGAGTGAAAGGAATAGCACCTAGCTGTGATGAAAGCAGGTGGGAGTAACACTGTGAACCTAGGTTATAAAGTGTCAAATTCTTCAACAATAAATGCCATTTCTGCCATCCATCACATTGATGTTGTGTGCAGATGGACCGAGTGACCAGAGCAGGGTCATCGTGCTGCTCCTGAACCGGGGTTTCTGCCTCGCGTAAGGCAGCACAATCCTGGTGCTCCTGCAGGGCTCCGAGGAACACTCAGCTGGAATGAGCTGAGATCCTGGGCCGGTGGCTGAGGTGTATCAGCAGCTCCATGGTGGTGCCTGGCACTGCCATGTCCCAGCAGGACAGGGGGTGTGAGGCCAGCAATGAAGAAGGAAGAAGAAGGAGCAGCAGCTCTGTCTGGGTGATGGCGAATTCCCTTCTCCCTGCCACAACAATTCCCAGAGTTCTGCTCTGAAGCTGAAGAAACCAGCCAGCCCCCAGCTGCCCCCGCCCTCCCTTTTTCCTGCTCCCCTTTTTCCTGCCCCCTTTCCCCCTGGGCCCAGCCAAACTCTTTGTGTTTATCAAGAACCCACTAAGTACAAGCAATCAACTCCACTGCCACTTTTTTCCTGCCACTGATGAGTAAAAATCCCGTAGGTGAGCCAGAATAAAAGGAAGGACACCTAACCCCTAACACAATGACAATTAACCTCTATAAAAACAGATTCCTGAAATAACAAATTTTAATGTCAGATTCAAAATATTCCGAAGTCTCTGGCCAGGGTTGGACAGTACAAAGTAGTAAGATCTATTATGCAAAGTTACTTTTTCATTTTGCCACGTAAACTGTTATTTTTATTTAGCAGTTATTTTTCTGGTGGAATGAGTTGTTAGAATGATTGAAATAATCTGACAGTATAGTTTGAGTTGTTCTAGAATTTGTATCAATAAAAGCCACTGCTGTGGGAGCAGTGGCACTGCTGAAAATCCAGCTCCTTGTATTCTTAAGTAGTGCTGGTGGGGGAAGTGAATGAAGTTTGTGATGAGTTTGTGATGATTCGCTCCTGTCAAAGTGAATAATGCAGACTGTGCCCTGCAGTTCGTAACTGCTTTTGTGTCATCTGCTTAAGCTTTGTGTTTTGCAGCACAGCTCTGCTGGCTGGTTCTTCTCCATTTGTGGAGTCAGGTTATTCTTATATCTTCAAAGAGATTTTGAAAGAAAGAGACGATTCACCATTAATACTTCATTCCTTTTTTCAATGAGATAAAATGTTCCATTTCTATCTCAGGACTACCTAGATGACAATTAAGAATAATCCCTCTTTTCAGGGTTATAGAACACCATTTTCTCTCCCTGACAGTTCCAACAGAGTGTGACAAACTCCATAGATTTGCAGAAGAAGACTTCTGTTTCTCTACAAAGACTGATTAAAATACTAGCAAGAATTGAGACTGTTTTAAACACCAAAGTTCCAAAGTTTTTTTTGTCTCTATGTTGTCATGTGAACAAAGAAATGGTTGGGTAGTGGGGGATAAAGGAGTTTTCTGGAAGTTTATTCTAAGGTTCTTATTCTTGTAGTTTTGTTAATAAACTTTCTTTATTCCTTTTAAGTTTTAAGCCTGTTTTGCTCTTGTTCTAATCCATATCTCACAGCAAGAAATAAGTAAGTTTTCTAGTAATTTTTTTAGTTACTGCTTTAAAACCATCACAGGACATCGCTTCATTTCCAAACTACATCCTGTACCTTAATTTTAATGTGTAACATCTGTAAAGGGGTGCATCTGCCTTGTAACACTGATTCTTTTGCATGCTTCTAATAATAACTTTCCAAATAGTTATAATTTAGTTAGCACAAATCAATTCCATTTATTACATAGATGGTCTCTTCTGCAGGGTTTAACAAGAGACAAACAAGCTGATGTATCCTGGGGTTTAACATCAGACAGGGTGCAGCTTTTAAAGCACAAATTAATCTTCCAAAATATAAAATCTAGAATGCATTTACAATGCACCTTATCTACTAGGTACATTACCAGTGTGCGCAGATGGATTTGTTTAATCAAGGAGAGATGGGAAGCCCTTTAAATTTAAGGATACACAATCTAAGCCACATAAGCATTTTTCCACCTGTCTTATAGCACTCACCCCAGACCTGGCACTTAATATATTCTATTCTGGGCCAGATCATGGGTTTACAGTTTCACTTCTAAAGCAATGGAAAACAGAAAGCATTTTTGTAAAGCTTGGCATGGCAGCATATGTCCCCAGGGTGCCGGGAGGACTTCTGTCTCTGAAAAAGTTGTTTCATTCTAAGCTTGGTTAAAATGCAAACCAAAATCCAAAAGCATTGGTTTGCTCACCTTCACCAAAAATAATAAACCCCTGCCAAGTGAACTTGTGAAGTCTCTGCATGTTGAGCTGATGGATGGTTCATAAATCTGCCTTTAAAAACAATGCAGGGCCTGGTTTTCTTTATGTACTTCAGCAGCTCTCCCAGCTCACATTCATCTTGCCCATTGTGAGCTGTTTCAACACAGAACTCCATTAAAACTAGTCATTTCAATGTTATTGGGAGCCTTTCTGCAGGCTGCAGGAGGAGACTCAAGGAGAAGGACACCCCTGGAGCACAGGTGACATCCACACCTGGCTGGTGGTGTTCTCCATGCAGGAGCCTCCCTGGCAGGATTAGGGCTGGAAAAGGGAGGGATTTCTGTGCCCCAGGAACTGGAGGAACCCACAGACGAGTGTTGGGGCGCATCTGTGCTCTTCATGCTGTGAATACTGTGTTCCCTTCTGTTGGGATGTTCTGCCACCCCCCAGCTCAGCTGCTTCGCCCCAAGCTGTAGCTCCTCAGTCGCCTGCCAATCCCTGTCCCAGCCCTGCCTCTTCACCCTGAAATGTTCCCTGTGCCTCCCCCCTGGGCTGTCAATCCTGCGTTATGCCTTTCCCCTTGAGTGCCAATCCACCCCGATTCCTGTCCCTTGTTCCAGCAGGTTCCCTGTCAATCCCCCCTTGTGCCAACCCCCGGCTTAGCCTCCCCTTTGGAATTCCCCCAAACCACGACGCCCCAGTGGATTGTTTCTCTGCTTGTCAGTCTGTGTCCCCTCCCTGTGTTTCGCCATTTGTTAGAGCATGGTAAACCCCACCTTCTGTACCTCCCCGGCTCTCCCTGATTTGCTGAGAAGTTGAAACCTCCCCCTAATCCTCCCCAGGATAAGAGTCCTCCCCCAGGCTCGGTCCCTGTTTTCTGTCCTTGTGTGTTTCGGGGAAGGGGCTGCTCCCTGGAGCCCAGCTAAAGATCTGCCTCCTCATTCCTGGCCTCCAGCCTTGGTGCTGACAGCTCTAGCGTGTCGTAGAGCATCGGCTGTGAGGCGGATCTGGGCTCGGGCTGCTCCCGAGGTGTGTCCCTGTCCCGAGGTGTGTCCCGCTCCCGGGGTGGTGCCGTGGTGCTGAGCTGGCCTGCCTGCCTGCCGCTGCCCATCCGCGCTCGCCGCCTTTCTCGTGTGCAGCTGCAGCCCGCCCCCGCCCGCTTTGATCTGAGCTGCCGTCCCCGGGCAGGAGGAGGCTGGCGAGGGAGGAGGGAGGAAAGGAAGCGATGCTTTGACAGCTCCTTTCTGACGGTAACAGGGCAGAGCTGCTCCTTCTCCCCGCTCTGCTCTCCACAGCCTTTAGAGACGGGCGGAATTCAGCTCTGCCTTGAGGGGCTGCCCAGACAAACTGGAAGGCTCAGGGTGTTCTGTAGGCTCTGCCCGTGAGGTAATGACTCTGTTTCAGGGTTATTTACTGTTTATTTCTTGGATATAATGACAGGTAAATGTGGATTAATAGAATTAAAGGTTTGGTTTGAGGACATGAGGTAGCAAAACATCAATTACTTTCTGGTGATTTTTGTTCTGTGAGTCATGCTCACTCAGGAAGCAGATCCATTTATTCAGCTGGTCCATGGGAACCTGTCACAGGCAAGTGCCCTCTGCTTGGAATGAGAAGGAATAAATGCTGCCTTTCCAGCATGAATAATACTAAAATTGACACCATTTGATAGAGAGGTAATTTGGATTATAAGCAAGGTATGCCTTAACTAGGAGGAAATACTCGCTGAATGCAAAATACTGCTGCTTGCCAAAATTGGGGCCTTTTCCTGGTAAGGCTGGAGAACTGCAATCTAAGCACAAATGGTTTTTAGTACTTGAAAGCAAGTGCCAAGCCTTATGGATTGACAGTTCCTCAATCTTATGAACTGTACAGGTCTAACCTCTAAGGGTTTCACGTCTGTAGTGATGGGGTTTTGATACAAAATCAAAGCTCAGATCATTGGTATCCTGCATAGTATTTACTACAAGAGCTTTATACTTACTTAATTTTCAAATTTCCTATTTTTAAAAGAATTTGAAGCATTCATTAGAAACTGTAAATCATGATGAACAAAAAGCCCCAAACCAAAGAGAGCAAAGCAGGCAGGGAACACGGGGAAGGGGAGGAAAGCAGCGAAGTGCAAGTTGAGAGCACAGGAATAAACCTGGTGCATAATTCTGCTATGGAGAGATTAATGACAGCTTTTCTGAGAGATCCCAACCCCTGGCTCCACTGAAAGGTCTTTTGTTCAAAGTCAGTGCATTTACTCAGCAATATCCCAGCCAGGGCTCCTGAAGAAGCAAGGTGGGCAGGAGAAAGAGCAGGGAAGAGATTGCCCTTGAAAGGCAGACTCACTCTGGGTGCTCACTCCTGGCCAGGGACCCTGCCCAGAGCCATCCCCTGCCCACTGGGGCCTTAAGGGGCAGCTCTCCAGCTGGGCCAAGCTGTGCCAGCAGCTGCAGCCGTGCTGGGGAGCCTTGGCCGCTCTGGGCCCTGCTGTGCAGGAGGGTCTCTGTGTGCCAGCGGCAGCTGAGGGCCTCAGGCACCTCCTCTCTCCACAGGAATGTGTCTGCTGCTCCAGCGTCCTGGCCAAGAATGAGCAACTCTGCCTCATCCCCAGGAAGCCCAGAGACCATGTGGTTTGGCAGCTGTCAGACATGGCCTCAAAAGCAGGAGTCACCCTGGAAAGCAGAGCACCAGCTCTCCCTGCCTCCCCTATGGTACCCTGGCCCAACTGTGATGTCGATTTCCCCCTGAGATCCTCCTCCCCTCCCGAGCCGGCCACCCTGGTTCAGCTAGGACTAAAAGTGGGCCATGGCAGGCCTTGGGCCAGCAACAGCTTTGGGCATCTGCTCTTGGCTAGAAATAACACCTGTTGCCTATGGGTAAGAACCAGAAGCAGTTTTCCAGCTGTTTTCCCTTCAACAGGAAGGCCTGAACATTGTTCCCATGCTCTGTCTCCTCCTTTGCTCTTTTGATTTTCATACAGCTGGGTGCTGGCTGAATATCTTCAAAGAACTTTATAACTCTGCATGTTTTACCCTACCAACTAGGCAAAAAAAAGTTCTTCAGTTTAGATTTCACTTTTAGTGTGGTTGTGACGTAAATGACGGGCTAGGAGACCTTCTGCTCCTGTTTCCAAGTCTTTATTAAAGAGGAAAGGGCCCAGAGGTGGGGGCTTGGGGTGCACGCCACCTCTGCTGCTCCCAATGGTTGACGTCCAGGAGGAGGATCACACAGACCTGTCGTCATTAGCCGTCGGCAGGACTGGAGTCTCTATCCTTGCAGGGGTTGTCTGGAGACCTCCGTTTTGGCTCGATAGTCCAGGGGAGTCTTCCTGCTCGAGTGCTCCTTAGGTCGTGGAGACCAGTTCATTGGGCTGAGACCGGCGTATCCAGCCTCCTCGGGTCCTTGCTGCCTCCACAGGGTGGTTTCTAGGTGTTCTCTGAGAGTGGATGTTCTCCAGGACGGTCTTTATTCGCAGGTTACCACCTGTGAATGATGATTTTAATACACGCACGTGCGCAAATCCTTACGGGGAATGCGGAAGTGTATTCTGGGGAGCAGCGACCAAACTACTGGACGAGTTGGAAGAGAACAAGAGGGGTACAAATGACAAATGAGTAAAAAAAAACTTTTAACAATGAACCTTTTGAGCTGACAACACCAAGCACCTCAACCAGGGACATAAACCGGGATTGGAACAGCAACATGGGTAAACAAACATTTAATTTGAACGTTGTTTTTTGTTTATAACAGTTGGGCCACTCAAATTTTGAGCATTTCCCTTTTCCTTCCTATCTACAAAATGTTCATCTGGACATGCAAATTAACTGAATTAATGAGATTCACCTCAAAGCCCAGAGGAGAATCTAGCACAAAATACTCTCCCTGTGTACTGCCCAACAAGAAACATCCAGAGGAAAATACAGTGGCAGCTGAGGCTCGTGGAACTCCCAGAATCCTGAGCCTGCAGAGGAGGCAAACACAGCCTGGCAGTGGCTGAGGGGAATTCTCCGCACAGACTCCTCGGAAAGAGTGTCACTTCAGGAGGGGAAAGCTTTTAAACCTTTCTTTTACTTTTCTTCTGTGCTAAAATGTAAGGCTTCTCCTTACATGTACAGAGAAGATACTGAGCTGCAAACAATTCTCCATTCCTCACCAAAGCTACTCAGGTGCTGGACTTGAAGAGCAAAACCAAATGTGGTCAGAAATTTCCCATCAAAGCCCATTTGCAGATAAACCTCACCACATGTCAGCAAATACTTATTAGCACCAGTTCACTCAAGGGGCTGCTCCTTTTTTGTCCCAGAGAGAATATTAGAACCATTTGTTCTTGACTCCTTGGATAGCCCCCAGAGCTGGCTCCTCACCACACCTTGCCTGGGCTGTTCTTGCAGCCTGGTAGCACCACCTGACTTTGCCACCCTGTCCAGACCTTGGGCACGGCTGGTGCCACAGTCCCCTCTGGTGCTATGGTCCCTTCTGGTGCCACGGTCCCCTCCTGGCTTGTGGCGTGTCCCTGCTGCTGGAGGAGCCCTGCTCGTGCTGCTGCCTGTGTTCAACAAGGCCGGGGTGCTACTCCCCAGGCAAAGAGACACTAAAGTCACTGCTTTGGGCAGCTCATTGGAAAGAATTTAACACTTCCTCATCTCTATCACAGACCTCTTAAAACCCACATAGCAGCAGCATAAAGTTACCTCATCTACAGAGGTGAGGAGGCCTGAGCAAACAGAAGATCGGCTTTCAAGCACACTGGGTTTTTAATTTAGTGGAATCACTCAGTCGTTCACAAGCCTTACTTGTCAAACTGGACTGTGCCATGCTCTTGTCTTGCTTGTGTTAGAGAGGAGCCAGGGAGAAATTAGTTAAGAAACCAGAAACACTGGGGGTGCTCAGGCTTGGCTGACAAATGGATCGATCAGGGTGGCACCTGCCCGCTTTGCCCGCATCCCTTTCCTGCCAGACAAAGGCGAACACGGCTCCGCTGTGGGCACCATGGAAAAATAAACGGTTCAGATCTGTGATCCCTTCTAGATTGGGAACAGAACATGGATTATCAGAAAGCCCTGGCACATGGCGGCTTGAGATCCATGGAGAAACCTGGAGGCAAGTTCTCAATGTCCCCTTCAGCACAGAATAATCAGAGTCAATGTGGGCAGAGCTCACTCTCATGCCATTTCCCTTAAGAGTCTGAAGGTTGATGGATTGTGGAAACCTCACCCTGCTCCCTTCTGAAGCCCTGAGTGATCCCACAGGATCGCTGTCCGTGGGAAGAAGGAGCATTTTGCTGTCAATCTTCTTCCTGTGTGCAATGCCAGTGTCTCCTTCCGTGTGCTCTGTGCAGCCACGGAGAGGAGCAGAGAGGGAAGGGGCCAGGCCCAGGGCTGTGCCTTGCTGGCCCCAGGGTGCCTGAGGATCTCCTACAGAGACATGGGAGCTCTTCTGTCCTGCCTCTTATGTAGCCAAGCTTCTTGGTGAAGGTGATCTGTCTTTCCAACTCATGTCCAGGACTGAACCTCTGGGAGATGGTGAGGGTAGATGAAGGCCTTTCCCCCAGGGAGAGCGGCCAGCTCAGAGCCCAAAAGTCCAGCCAGATTCTGGCAGAGATGACAGAAGCTTCTGTGTCTGTTGAGTTACAGGTGTGTCTGCAGGGAGGACTTTCCCAGCTCCTTTTCTGGATGCTGCACACAAGCCCAGCTCCCATTGCAGGGGTGAGTGGTGTGTCCCTGCTGATCTCCCAGGCTGAACACTGGTTTTGTGGGATCCACTCCTGGGAAATGGAAATATTTTTCTCTAATTTTCCCCAGTGAAAAAGAGAACAGCTACAGGACACAAGAAACCCCATGAACCATCCAATACCATGTAGCAAATGCTAAAGGAAATGCAGCAGGGAGGACAAGGTGGGTCCATGGCAGCCTCATTGCACCGCTGCTGCTTTCATGTCCTGCAGGGCTGTTTCCCAGCCTGGTCTGGCTGCAGCTTCTCCCTAGCCTCTGCAGGAAGGCATTCGGCGTCAGTGGGCAGGGAGCCCAATGTGCACCATAGGCCATGCACATCCTGAGATCCCCTGCAGTTTCCTAATCTCTGGGTAGGTCAAATTGGCTTTGAACACTTTCAAGGTTGGATCAACAACAGCTTCTCTGAGCAAACCCTTCCAGTGCTTCATCCCCTTCATTATAAAAACATTCCTACCAGTACCTAATCTGAATCTACCCTCTTCTAGTTTAAATTGCAGTGATGCTTCCCCTAAGAAACAAGAAAAACCCAGTATTGCTTTGCTTTTGTTTTCCTGTTTCAGAGGCTGGCTGGGGAAGTTACCAAATGAAAGTGCAGATAGCCTTGCGTGATGCCCTGGGGCTGAGTGCTGCCTCCTAAGGTCCCTGCTGCCACCCTGGGGGCAGCGCACACAGCACTGCAGTCAGAGCCCCTCAGCCAGGATTCAGTCAGGAACACTGCTGGCTCCTGGGGCTACAGCAGAAGCACTGGCTTGGGGCTTCAGCACAGCTCTACAGTGCCAGCTCCTCTGCAGGCTATGGCAGGAGGAGGATCTCTGGTGTTTCCATTAGAAGCAGTTGAATTTTGTTTTTCTCAGTTGCACCATGGCTGAGAAGCATTCTTTTGGACTCCCCTTCCCTGGAGGCTGCTCTCCAGGAGAGAGTCTGAAGCCCTAGTTAACTTTGCAAGACAAAATTCTCTACTCTGAAAGACTTTGGAGGTGAAGGTGGGAAGCTGATATTCTGTTACTGACTCAGTGAGGCCATGGGCAAGATTGTTCATGCCTCTGTATTTTTTGGGGGGGGAAGGGAATGAACTCTTCAAGCTTCCACTCAGATGCAATCAGAGCAGCCCCCCAGTCTGATTGCAGCACTGTGCAAAGGGCAAGCAAGTGGTCAAAAAGGACCACAGGTGTAGTCACCACTTATTTGCTTCTTCTTCATCCACAGTGTCAACTGTCTGTGCAGGCAGCTGCAAGGATGTTTCTGTTTGCCTCCTCTTGAGCTCTTTTTCCAACAGCTCCATTTTCTTCCGCTCAAAGTTCTTTTGAGCCAACTTGCACAATGCAGGACGGATCTAGTTGCAGTGGAGATACATCACAGATGTAAGCAGAGACCCAAACCAGACACAACAACTCATCAGGAGCACAGGGTCCATAGAGTGCCACAGCCTTTAATGCAGCTCCATATTCTTTCCAATAGTTTCACAAGCATGTCTCCTGTCCTCACCTTGGCAATTACACACAGGGAGGTGGAAGACTTTAGGGCCACAACCTTACACTGCTCCAACAGCAACCTATGACAGGAAGCCCTGCTTGAAGCACAAAAGTCATCAGAGTGCTCCAAGACAGATGAAGAGCTCACATGCCCAGTGAGCAGGCAGTTCAGTTCCTACAGGCCATGGCAGCAGAATATAAACCATGTGCAATATGCAGCAAGGAGGGGTAATTGCTGTTGCTTAACACTCATGGCCAGGAATGGCAGCTGTTTTTCACTTACTGACTTCGGAAGAACTCAGCTCTGAAGGACCCTGAAGGACCTCAAGCAAAGGACTCATGTGAAAACAATTTACAGAAGCATTGATATTAATGAGCAGAAATATTGAGAAAGAGTGTTGTCGTGGTTTTAAATCAGTAACTAAAAAATTACTAGAAAACTTACTTCTTGCTGTAAGATATGGATTAGAACAAGAGCAAAACAGGCTTAAAACTTAAAAGGAATAAAGAAAGTTTATTAACAAAACTACAAGAACAAGAACACCAGAATAAACTTACAGAAAACTCCTTTATCCCCCACTACCCACCACTCCCTTGTTCACATGACAATATAGAGACGAAAAATCTCTGGAACTTTGGTGGTTAAAACAGTCCCAATTCCTGTTAGAGTCTTTTCATCAGTCTTTGTAGAGAAACAGAAGTCTTCTTCTGCAAATCCATGGAGTTTCTCACGAGAAAACTATTTCTGTTATAGTTTTCTATTTCTCTGATGCCAGCTGCCCGGAAATCCTGTCATCAGTTCACTCCTCCCATTTCACATCACTCTGAGGTGTGTATGGGTCAATGAGTCTAGGGATGTCATTTTTAAGGATGAGTTATTCAAAGGCAAAGGTCTTCTTCATCTGTCTCTGTGAGCTTCGCTGGAAACAGAAGTTTTCTCTTTGCCCCTCAAGGCCCCAAATCTTCAACTATTACTTCTCCCCGCCCTGTTCCAGCACTTCACTGTATCACAATTACTCCACCTTTTGCTCAAAATCCACACTTTGAACACTCCATTCCTCCCAATATACTCTGTCATGAATTAAAGGAGTCTTTTTTAAACTACTATTGTCCATCTCCATAGCTTTAACAGAAAAATATTTCAGCTTATAAGGCTTATAAGCTTATTCTCTCTTCCCCATTTAAAACTTAACTCTTTTCTTCACTGTCTTTGACGGTTTTATGATGTCTTCTTCATGTTGATTGTCTCTCTGTCTCTCTGTAAAAAAGGAGTAATCTGTATGTTTTATCCAGATAGTAAAAGAATGAGTCTTGGAAAGCTGCAGATGTTCATGGTGTCAGGTTTCAGTTCAGCAGCAGAAACTGCAAACCCAGTCAGGCCGGCCGGCTCCGTTTCTCTTCCCCCCGCCCTCTGCAGCCTTGTCCGGCCTGGACGGGGGAGGGGGAGGAGGCCGAGACAGAGCCTGTTACCTCTTCAGAATCAGGAAACCAAAGAGAGCAAGAGAACCCTGGCTTTACATCTTAAGGTGGTGTTCACAGGTTGATCTCACTTTTCAATGGTCAAAACTGCTGTCAATTCTTAGAAATGACTGATAATTGGTCAGGAGAAAAGACTCCCATCAGTCACCAGCATGTTCAACTTCCTTAGCTCTCAAAACTATCTTAAAGGTAAAGTCACCCCATGACAAGAGTGCTGTGAGATCCAGCCAGAAAGGTTACTAGGAAAAATCAAACTCTCTCATTTTATTTTGCAGCCTTGCTTACGCTTAACATTACAATCTTTGCTTCTCTCCTTCCGAGGGTGCAATTTGCACACACTCACTGGTGTGCAGCTTGCTCTGCCATTCAGAGCTTCTTTAAGATGGCCTTGGCACCTAAAGAATGCTTCTGGCATGACCTTAGCACCATCTCCATATCAGTGACCTTTTCACCACTGGTAAAAGCCACGTAATTGCTCATGGTGAATCTGCCATAGGTGGCTTTGGGCTTGTGCTGTCAGAGGATGACAAACTCAGACCCTGCATAGGCTGCATCCATTTAGAAACCTCCTCCTCCTTAATTGGAAATTTCACAATGACTTTCCCTCAGAGGAGGTTTCCCTATTTCTCCCAGTACAGAACCGGGCAATGTCCATGAATCCCCTTCAGATCTCAAAGGGTTCAGCTCAGAAAGTGCCCCAAGGAAAGGTTGTCTCCTTCAAGGGCAGGACGAAGGAGTGGGAACATTTCTCATTTCATGCTCAATGCCTTCTTTTTCTCTACTAACTGTGACACTAGAAAGGCTTCAGGGAGATAAAGGGCAAGTCCAGGATGGAGAGGAATGTTTCCTTTTCTCTCACTGCATTTCCAGGGCTGCAAGGTACCACTCCAGCTCCACTCAACACTTCACACTGGAGGAATTTTCACTGCACCACCACAGCACACACCCAGTGACTGGGCTCTCCCAGAGTCCACTGGGCCCATCAAGGAAATGAAATCAATTTAAAGAAATTTTTTTAATAATTATTTTTAACCAAGCTTTCAAAATATCACCTCTGTGTCAAAGTTTTTAAGGTCGTTTGAGGACAGACATGCCCTGTACTTACCTCCTTCTTCAGAGTTGTCCTCTTTGCTTCTGCTGCTGGATCTGGGCCTTGAGAAAATGGAAGACAAAAGACCATATGAGGAGGAAGAAAGAGAAGGGAGGGAATGCGTGTAGCATGAAAGGAGGCAACCCTTCTTCTCATGGTCGCTCTGAGGAAGGAGGAAATGCAACACAGAAAGCCAACAAGATGCAAAGCTGATTCATTGTCCTTAAGCTCTCAGTTGCTGGAGTCAGACAGAGTTGGCCAAGCTCAGGCTGAAACACAGCAGTCATTCTTCAACTTGCATCATAACCTCCCAATTCTGCTGTCTGTCCTTTTGGAGCCAAGTGGCTCCTACAGCCTCTCTGAAGCAGCAAGAGCTGCTGAGCTGAGACACGAGTCTCTATGGAGGGCAGCTCCTTTTGTACTGCTGCCGAAGCTTGACTTTGCGTCTGCCTTACACCGGTGACAGTCTCGTGCTCCATGTGGTCAGAGCACTGCTGTCTCCTGAGAATGATATTACACCTCCTTGCTCTTTCAAGAAAAAAAAAGGCTGCTTCACACACAGCTGCTAGAGAAGGATATTCAAGATTGCACTTTAAAAGCCCTACAGAAGATTTTCAATGTGAATGATATTTCTGTGACTCCTTCTTTATTGTTATCACTCGGACAAGCTTGACAGCTACAATTTCTCACACTTCTTCAAGCCAATATCTTTCCATCACATACAGTGATATAACTCTTCTCTAGCACCTTGCTCTTGTTGATCTTAAGCCCAGACTGAAATATTAAATATCAGTTGGATTATGCATTTATACCCCATAACATCTCTGAGATCTCATTTCACAGTGGAGGTCCAGGCACAGAGAAATTGCACCTTAGGTTTACTTTGGGATCCCTTTTCTTCCAAACAGTTGGAACACACAATGCTCTCCAGAATTTGACAATTACATCTAGGAAGTAATTGCTGCCCAAAGCTAGTTTTCATTGCCCTTGTTTCTATAACTCCCTCACAGTTCTAGGTTGGTTTGGTAATTGTATTCCTTTTACAAATCAATTTTATTATTTTATAAGTGCTGGGACATGAATTATGACACCAGACTTTAAAAGTAAAATAATCAACACTGGAATTTGCAAACACCTTAACATTTGCCAATATTTGTCCAATCATATTCTTGTGGCTGCAGAAATTGATAATCAAGGATCACAGTATTCAAAGATCTGCAGGAACCAGACCCATGCAATACAGTTTCCAATGCTGCACATTTCTCTTCTGTTAGAAGACGGAGAGTTTTTCCAGCTGGGAGGCAACGGTGTGGAGGGAAGGAGCGTAGAAGGAGATAGCTGGAAATACTTGGAAAAAATGAACCTAGTCAGGCCTGCAAAGAAGAAACAAAAAATGTAACTGAGGCGGCAAAGCAAATCTAAAGTATCAGAAGTTCCATATTTTGTGGGAGAGACTCCCTGCAAACTTCTTAATAGCTGCACAAGTTGACAGTTCCAAGCATGTAGCCCATTGAAGCAGGCCAGAGGGAAAGCCCTGCCCCGTTTCAACAGAGCTACCACAGGAACCCCCTGGCCTCTGGGCTGGCCTGGGACAGCAGGGAGACCAGAGCCCTGGGCTTTGCAGCCATGGCTCAGCTGCACATGCAGCCTCCTGCTCCTGTCCCTGCCCCACAGCTGAGCAGCCCTACAGCTACACAGGGCACTGGCAGCAGCACAGCTCATTGCAGGGGACACATGCAGGGCAGAACTGTTCCCTGGGGATGAGCACAGGCTCTCTGGGCTGGCACAACACCCTTTCTCCTGCCAGAGAGTGGCCCAGATCCCACCTTACCTCATGGCTGAGGCATGCACAAAAGGGAAGGAGTGAGTTAGGTTAAATCCCACCTTTACAATCAATCCATCTAATGGATGAGCTGTACAGGGGGTTTTTGAATTATACAGAAGATTGCTTTGTTTGATATTTTTCATGAAAATAGCATCACTAGAATTCCTCTGAACTGTATGGAGCTGGCAAACCAGGAGACAGAGCTTCTACTGTTTTACTTATGTGTAAGTAAACTTTACTTAAGTTTACTTAAGTTTACATAAGTTTACTTATGCTCATTGCCCATCCACTACTTTGGGACTTCTTTCCTTCCTCCAAAGAGTTGGCAGGCACAGTGGTCTCCAGAATTTGACAATTACACCTTGGAAGTAATTGCTTTCCAGACCTGGTTTTCATGGCTTTTGTTTCTGTAACTCCCACTCAGTTCAAGGTGGGGTTTTGTTGGTTGCTTTTATTTCTCTACATAGCAAAGGAAGTGCAGGCACATGAACAATGGCACCCAATGTTAGAAGTGAATGAACCTTTGTACTCCCCTTCACATGTCCCCAGTGTTCAAGGAGCCCAAATGTGTAGGGAACAAATTGGTTTTCCAACATTGCAATTTGCTCACATCCCTTCCTGCTGTGCTGGGCATGGTGTGTCTGGATGTGCAGAGAAAGCCCCCGGCTGCTGAGTCTCAGGAAAGGCTGAGGGAAATGCACCCACCTTGTGCTTCCTGCTGCATTTCCTTCAGCATTTGCTATTTGAGTTCAGATCGCTCCAGGGATTTCTTGGCTGCTGTATCTTGGATTTTCTGTCTCGGAGGACCTTAACAGAAGATAGTTCCATTTCCCAGGAATGGATCCCACAAAATCAGTGCTCAGCTTATGGGGTCAGGAGGGACACACCACTTACCCCTGCAATGGGAGCTGGGCTTGTGTGCAGTAACCATCCCAGGAGCTGGCAAAGTCCTCCCTGCAGACACACCTGTAACTAAACAGCCACAGAAGCTTCTCTCATCTCTGCTGATCTGCACAGGCAGCTCTGAGCTGCAGGAGCGGTGGGGGGATTGCACAGGCCGAGGGCACACACGTGCACGGCTCTGTCCTGGCACCTGCAGCGATGCCACCCTGGCCGAGCTCTGGGCTCTGAGCTGGCCGTTCTCCCTGAGGGGGAAAAATATTGACCTACCCTCACCATCTCCCACAGCTTCAGTCCTGGGTATGGGTTGTGAACCTGCATCACCTTCACCAAGAGGCTTGGCTGCAAAGAGAGGCAGGACAGAACAGCTCCTGTGGATCTGTAGGAGATCCTCAGGCTCCCTGGGGCCAGCAAAGGAGCCGTGCCAGGCATAGCCCTGGGCCACAGCCCTGAGCCTGGCGCCTTCCCTCTCTGCTCTTCTCCGTGGCTGCACAGAGCACATGGAAAGAGACGCTGGCATTGCACATGGGATCAAGATTGACAGCTAAATGCTCCTTCCTCCCCCTGACAGCGATCCTGTGGGATCACTCAGGGCTCCAGTGGGACAAAGTTTCCAGAATCCATCACCCCTGAGATTATGTTAAAGGAAATGGCACATGGCTGAGCTCTTGCCACCTTGACTCTGGTTATTATGTCAGGAATGATGTATTGAGAACTTGCCTCCAACATCCTCCAAGAATTTCAAGCCGTCAATCATCAAGACTTCCATATAATTCATGTCGTGATTCCCATCTAGAACAGAGCGCAGATCAGGATCATGTCCATGGTGCATTCTGGGATCCCCTTGTGCTTTAGGGGACTGGGCACTGCAAGGGGTTTCGGTAAGGCTGTGGCAGCCAGATGTCAATGGACATGGCCAAAGCTGCAGAGGGACCTGGGGAGCTGTGAGCTGGCTCCTGGTCACTCTCCACCCCCTCTGCAGACCCTGTGCAACATTCCTGGAGGGGTGGCTCGACCAGTCCTGGAACCCTGGGGACTCTCTCCCTCCCACAGAGGAAGCCCTCCCCAAAGCCCTGGGGAAAACCATCCCCAATGCTTCCCAGAGAGAAGGAAGTGCTGTCCTGAGAAAGGGGAACCAGGCCGCCTGCTCACCTGCTCCCTGTGCTCGCCAGGGAGCAGCCTGGGCAGCCCTGTCAGGCAGGGCCACTGCCAGGAGGAGCAGGAGGAAGAGGCGCAGAGCAAAGGCCATGGTGCCTTGCCCTCTGCCAGTCCTGCAGCTCTTGCTGCCACCACTGTCCTCACAACGCTGTCCCAGTGTCAGCACTGCTGCTGTCACCGCAACAGTCGTGGTCAAGTGTCTTGATAAGGACTTGTGGGTTTGGGTTCTTTTTCGCTTTGAATTGAAGATTGACAAGGATTGGGGGAGGTAGTTTTCTCTTGTTCTGTCTCAGTTGTTTATTCTTTTCTTATCAGCGTTACAAGATACGAGGAGCTATGTGCACTATGATAGAAAGGGGTAAAATAGCTAACAAAGATTCTTTTCAAGGTCTTTTATATGTCCATTTACCCAATTGACAGATGCCAACTAAATTATTTTTCTTAGTGACCCAATGACCCAACAGCTGTGTGTTACACTGTGGCATTTTTTATCCAATCACTTACTACTACCCAAAAACCCCTAGGAAAAGAACATGAAGAAGAAAGAAGGACAAGAGACAACACCCTAAATCCTCCATCTTGTCTTTTTCTCTCTATACATTCTTTTTCACCCAGTGATTTAAGAAACTTTCTAATCTTCACACTTACACTTTTTCTATCCAACTTTAACATTTGTTCTCATGTATCACCATTAAAACATGCTCCTGAATTTCAAGTTACATGAAATTCAGAGTTTCTTTGGATCTTAGAACTGAGTATTAGAAACAAGGGCACACACTCTGTATCTCAGACTCCAACATCTGCCCCTCTCTTTTAAAAAAAAAAATAAAAAAAATCAACCCAAATCGTTTCTTGGATTACTTTTCAAGAAGAGTTATTTTTCTTTCACTCACGTTTAACAAATGAGGCTTTACAATATTAATTTTCCCACTCTTTCGCTTGAAACCCAAAGTCTATTGCTTTTGCATGTGGGATCCAAGCTGTTCAGCTGTCAACTGTGGTCTTGATACAGTTCACATGTGCGTGCTCGCTCTTCTGCTCTTTGGGCTGTCTGCTTCTCTCTGCAGCTGATGAGTTTCCATGTTCTTCGCTAGGAAGTTACTTCTGGTTTGAACCTACACTTTCTTCCAAATTATTAATTGAAATGAATTTTTAATCTGTCCTGCTTCTGAACTTTTAACCAGAACTAGCTAAGTCAAATTGACTTGAATAATGTTTTGACGCAGAAAACTTCTGGGTTTATTAGTAAATTCTCTATCTAGGTAAAGTCAAGGTTTGGTCAGGGCTTAGGCTTTAAACTGGAAAGATGCCTCTTAACTCATTTTTAAAACAAGGTTCTCAATAGTAGAAGCTATGAGATACTTACAGCACAGCAAACTGTTAAAATGCATTTGTACAAAGCAAATGATCAGAAGCCTCAGGTACCAGACCAATTCAACCATTCAGCAGTTGGTTTAATCTGAAGCCTCTCCCATGGCAGCTGACTCTCAGCAATGGTACATTTTCTTGGAATTCTGGAAACACTGAGAAATAAGAAAGCTATAACAAACAAAAACTGCAGCAATTGCAACAACCAATAGAACTCCCAATGAAATCAAGGGTGTCACAGACTGCATTCACCTCTATCCACAAGCAGGTTCATCAGTGTTCTATCACAGCTGTTTTAGTTGTAGTTATCTTCATCTCTCTAGGAAAATAACTATGCAGTTTAAACAAACGTCTTCAATAAAACATGAAGCAATTTAAACTTGTTAAAAATTAATTATGATAAAAGGAATAACAAACCTTAAGGTCAAAAAAATACCAGTTATAAGTTAAAAACACTCACACTTAAACATAGTGAAATTTAACTTTGCTTAGTTCTATTAACACTTAATCTATATTAGTTGAAAGCACAACTTACTCTATTATAAAAAAGGCAACTAAAAGTTTGGTATATACTTTTTGAATACAATATAAGAGGAATATTGATTCACTGTAGAGATTATAAGGATGCAACAAAAATACTAAAATTCCGTGTTATTTGGCTTTGAGAATAACTCATAATAACTGCAGATGTTATTAAAAATACCTATTCGTAACAAGAATTTGCTTGGCATATGCTTAAATTTGTTAGGATTTTTAAAGTGTACTTTTGCTAGAGAAAAAATATACAATGCAGATTTGGCAAGCTGCTATTCCGCTTTTGTAGTTGTCGTGGTTTTAAAGCAGTAACTAAAAAATTACTTACTTTTTGCTGTGAGATATGGATTAGAACAAGAGCAAAACAGGCTTAAAACTTAAAAGGAATAAAGAAAGTTTATTAACAAAACTACAAGAATAAAAACACCAGAATAAACTTCCAGAATACTCTTTTATCCCCCACTACTTGACTATTCTTTTGTACACATGACAACATAGAGACATAAAAACTTAAGAACTTTGGTGGTTAAAACAGTCCCAGTTCTTGCTAGAGTCTTTTCATCAGTTTTTGTAGAGAAACAGAAGTCTCTTTCTGCAAATCTATAGAGTTTCTCACAAGAAAGCTATTTCTGTTATAGTTTCCTATTTCCTTGATGCCAGCTGCCCGGAAATCTTGTCATCAGAGTTCACTCCTCCCATTTCACATCACTCTGAGGTGTGTATGGGTCATGAGTCTAGGGATGTCATTTTTAAGGATGAGTTATTCAAAGGCAAAAGTTTTCTTCATCTGTCTCTGTGAGCTTGTCTGGAAACAGAAGTTTTCTCATTGCCTCAAGCGGCCTCAAATCTTCACTCAACTCTGTTCCAGCACTTCACTGTATCACAATTATTCTCTCTCTTTTGCTCAAAATCCACACTTTGAACACTCCATTCCTCCCAATATACTCTGTCATGAATTAAAGGAGTCTTTTTTAAACTACTATTGTCCATCTCGATACCTTTAACAGAAAAGTATTTCAGCTTATAAAGCATCTCCTTATTCTCTCTTCCCCATTTAAAACTTAACTCTTTTCCTCACTGTTTTTGGTAGTTTTCTTCTTTATATTGATTGTTTCTGTCTCTCTGGGAAAAAAGGAGTAATCTGTACGTTTTATCCCGGTAATAAAAGAATTAAAGCCTTAGAAAAGCTGCAAGAGTTCATGGAGTCAGGTTTCAGTCTAGCAGCAGAAACTGAAAACTAAGCCCGGCTGGCCGGATCCGTTTCCTTTCCTTCCCCCCCCCCCCTCCTTCGTCCTCTGCAGCCTTGTACGGCCTGGAGGGCGGGGGAGGAGGAGGCCAACACAGAGCCTCGTTACCTTCTCAGAAGCCGGAAACCAAAAAGAGCAAGAGAGCTCTGACTGTAGATCTTAAGGGGCTGTTCACAGGTTGAATTCACTTTTTAATGGTCAAAACTGCTGTCAATTCTTAGAAATGACTGATAATTGGTCAGGAGGAAAGACTCCCATCAGCCACCAGCAACTTCAACTTCCTTAGCTCCCAAAACCACATTAAAGGTAAAGCCACCCCATGACAGTAGTACTTTTCAGAAACATTAAGTCTAACTTTTTAACTAAAATCTAAAATCTAAATTGGTATATATGCTGTTATACATGTCATTTTGATGACAAAAGGACTCACATTAAAATTTCTTTCTTAAAATTGTAAAAAAACCTCAAGTAAATGGGTAATATATGGTTAACATAATTTTGAGATTACTGAAAACTGTATTGAACTAAATTTACAATGCACTTATTTAAATGAAAGGTTAAAAATGAAAAAAACCTTGTCATTCAATCTTTTTTCTGTAGGGTTAATCATATGATCTTTCAATTCAATTTTAAAGAAGTGTATTTTGCAGAAACTGACTAACTACAGTAATAATACCTGATTATCACTGTATCATACAATATTGAATTATCAGTAGATGTACAGAGAAGATAACATTTTCAAAACTTTCATGTATTGGGAATACTGAAACAGAACAAAAATCTTTTAAATTTTTTGGGATGCATAAATATCATTATTTTCCATGCTATTTTGTAAAAACAAAACTAGCAGATATCATTAGAAATACAACATCTATATATATTCTATTATGCAACATATTTTAACTTTTTGATCCATTTTTGAAGGCACTTCAATAGTGGCTTCTTTTTGAAGCTTAACTGACTGCAATAATTTGCAGATTACCCAGTAATGCATCTTACAATGCTTTTGATTTTTGCCTTTTGTCTATTTTTCTGAAACTATTCCAGAGATGCTAGACTTTATATTAACATGTTCCGTAACCCCGAGTCCATGTCCGTGGGAGGATTTGTAGACTGAAAGAACTGTGTGTTGATATATTTTATATATTAGTAAAGGCCTGTATGCACAAACCAGCCTTTGAAATAAGTTGTGATATTAAAGGCTAAAGTCCTTGAAACCTTCATGCAGAAGAGAGAGTAAAGCAAAACAATATCCTTGTGTGTAGGAGAAAAAATGTAAACCTGTGTGTGTTAGCCAATAGTATCTTGCTCTGCCCGTGGACCCTGTAGAACCCTATAAAAGGTGTGCTAAAGATAGAAATAAATGGCGTTCACTTTTCCTTCTGTGAAGGGTGGTGAATAAGCTTGCAGTCTTTCAAGATCTGGCGCTCCGACCAGGGACCTCCTGCGGGCAGGGGGGCTTTGGAGTCAGCGGAGCGGATCTGGGCGTGGGAAGCCGTGGGCTTGGATCGGCACCGGATAGGCAGCCTGAGGCGCGGTGAGACACGGAGCGCTTGGACGTGGAAATTCAGGTTGCTGGGGGAGACCGAGAGGCGAGAGCGTAGTAGAAGGGTCGCAACCTTCCCTCTCGCGGTTTGCCGCTAGCATGGAAGCAGAATTTGCGGCGGCAAAAAAACTGCTTCTTAGCATTCTCGTTAAACGAGGCGAAGCAGCCCGAGAAAAAGACTTGGATATGCTCATTATATGGGCTAATTGTCATGGGCATTTAGTGCCACCACTGCCCTTCGAAGTGAATGAACAGACGGATTTAAGGGCTCTGATATGGGAAACGGCAATCACGGAAAAGAGCAAAGGCACTCTGTCTCTCGGTCGAACTTGGCAGATTGTAATTAATACCTTAAAAAACAGAAAAGCAAGATATGCTGAGGCTGTGAGCCCCATAATTCTACCTGCGTCACAGTGGCAGATGCCTTTACCTCCCACTGCTGGGCAAGCACTCCTATCTATGCTGCCCTTGGTGAGAGGGAGGGAGGGTCAGAGAGAAGGAAATAATGAGAAAAAAGTTCCACAGCGAACACTGAAACAACGAACAGAATCTGTTCAGTTATGGCAGGATGTGATACATCCAGAAATATTTGCTTCATTTTTGGAGTAACTTTTAACACTACAGTCTTATTTATGTTCCATCTTTACCACCCTGGAAGAAAAGAAGCCAAATTTAGATTGGTTTCCACCCGAACCAGGGGGACATGGGGGAGCACTGAGGTGGGCGCAGGGAACAAAGGCACCCTCGGGGTAGAAGCAGCGCAAGAAAAGTTCCAAGGCTACGCTGATAAGCTGCAATGATCGCCATTGTTAGCACCTGGCCGTGAGAGACTTTTCGTGTAACGTCTCGTGCTTTTGTAAAATCGTGCCCTTTTTCCTCTATCTGCAAACAGTGAGAGAGAAATTGAGAGAAAAAACTGTATGTGTTAAAGTTAACTTTGTGAGGTTTTTTATTTCTCTCCGTTTTTCCTCTCTGCGAGAGTATGTGGGGGATGACAAGGAAAGATAACAGCAGAGCTGCAGCAGCAGAAGCGGGCAGTCCACCCCCCCGCTCCCTCTCTAAGAAAAAGCACCGGGATAATACCCAGTTTGTTAAAAAGTCATGATTTACTGGGTTTTCAAAATGTTTTTATATACCCTTTTAGAGTTAGTTTTGTGTTTTAAGTAATTGTGAGTTTATGCAATTGCAGTTTTTAGAGTTTTACTGGAGAAATTATTGTGATTCTTTGAAGGAAAAAAAAAAAAAGAAAAAAGAAAAGAGAAAAGAAAAAAAAAACTGTTTAAGGTGAATATTAACAGAAGTTGCCTTGCAATAATTGGTTTTAGAACCTAAGGTTAAAACATGGTATGATTTATATCTACTAAGAAAACCTTCCAATTAATGTTATCTACAGAAGAGATTTGTAGTTTAAAAAATAATTAGTTAAGAGAACTTTATTGTACAAGACAGTTAAGTTAGAGCATATATTATCTATTTGCTTGTTTTTTCCACAATTTTAATACGGTAATTTTAATGTGAGTTCTTTTGTTATATAAAACACATATAACTGCATATATACCAGTTTGGATTTTGGATTTTAGTTTAAAAATTGGACTTAATGTTTCTGAAAAGTGCTACAAAAGCTGAATGGCAACTTGCCAAATCCTGTGTTGCTGTGGTTTTTCTCTAGAAAAACTGCACTTTCAAATCCTAACCAATTTAAGCATATACTAGGTAAATTCCTGTTATGAATAAGTATTTTTAGTAACATCTGCAGTTATTGTGGGTTATTTTCAAAACTAGATGACAGAATTGTGATGTATTTGTTACATTTTTATAATCTTTATAGTGAATCCATGTTATTGTTATATTGTGTTTAAAAGGTATATATCAAACTTTTAGTTCCTTTTTTGTAGTAACAGAATAAGATTAAGTTATGTTTTTATTTAATAGAGATTAAGTGTTAATAGAATTAAGGATAGTCAAGTTTTATTATGTTTAGGCTTGAATGTTTTTAAGTTAAGTTGTATAACTTAGATATTCTTTTAAGTTTTGTTATTTCCTTTTGTTATAAATAATTATTGTTAGGTTTAAATATTGTTTAATTTAAATTGTTTTATGTTTTATTGGAGACACTTGTTTAAACTGCAAAGTATAGTTATTTTCCTAGAGAGATGAAGACAGCCACAACTGAAACAGTTGTGATAGAACACTGATGAACCTGCTTGTGGATAGAAGTGAATTGCAGTCTGTGACACCCTTGATTTCATCGGGAGTTCTATTGGTTGTTGCAATCTCTGCAGTTTTTGTTTGTTATAGCTTTCTTATTTCTCAATGTTTCCAGAATTTTAAGAAAATGTACCATTGCTGAGAGTCAGCTGCCATGGGAGAGCTTCAGATTAAACCAACTGCTGAATGGTTGAATTGGTCTGGTACCTGAGGCTTCTGATCATTTGCTTTGTACAAATGCATTTTAACAGTTTGCTGTGCTGTAAGTATCTCATAGCTGATACTATTGAGAACCTTGTTTTAGAAATGAGTTAAGAGGCATCTTTCCAGTTTAAAGTCTAAGGCCCCGGCCAAGCCTTGACTTTATCTGGACAGAATGTTTGTCAGCAGATCCAGATGTTTTCTGTACCAAAAGAGTATTTGAGTCACTTTTTCACTCAACAATTTGACCCTGTTAATATGACAGCTGGATCAATTTTGAAGGGAGCTTGGAGATTCATTTCCGGAGGTGATTATCCAATCCTTCACTGATTTTTTTTGTTTCTGTTTGTTTGCTAGCTATGGGATGCTGGTGCAGTGTTTTAGTAATTAATAGTAGTTTTATATTACATATGTTATTAATAATGTTTGATTTAATTGATTTTTAACTGGTATAAGTTCTTATTAATTGTGTATATGATTTTGTGTTGATGTTGATGTTTATAACAGGAGTACATCTCATTTTTATTTTTTTTTTAAAGAAAACGGGGGAGATTGATGCCCTAAAAGCATTTAATTAGTGTAATTTATTAACTTCAAGGAGAGAAGTGTCTTGTTTTGTTGGCAGGTTCAAAAAGGTCACCTGTCCATCTGACCAGACTGTCTGCCTTTGAACACATGAGATCCAGTAAACACAGACGTCACCACCCAACCTTGGTACTCCAAACAGGATCAGAAGTGGAGCTGTCAGGACACAGTTATGTCTGAACACTACACAGACAGTTTGCCAACAGAAATTTTATGTTGTTATTATGATGTTGTGTCTTTACCAAATTTCCTCAGATATTCTGTGTTTTTAGATTTAAAAGGATCTGAAGAACAACCTGAACATTGGTGCCCTCAATCAGTCACCGATCAGCTGCCAGTTGATGTCACCGGAGCAGCAGATGTTCCGAGACTGAATCACATTAAATCAGCCTGTTTGCAAGAAGAATTTTGTAGAAGATCTAAAAGAGTATAGAGACTCCATCTAACTGTATATAAAAGCAAATTGTAATTGTATTTTACCCTTTAAGCAAAGGCAAATTGCTTTCATGCCTTGATTGCATAAATACCAGAGCACATGTGTTAAAAGTAGTTAGATAATAGTTTAAGATAAAGAGTGTAGCTTGTGTGATAATTGTTATTTGTAGGTTATTGATAACTTTAGAAAAGATATTAGTATGAAGTATAAGTATTCCCCCTTCAAGAGTGAATGTGAGCATAGTCGAAAGTTCATTTAACTTTAAAGCCTTAGCTGTGATTCTGCAAGCATGGTGTCATTTACATGGAACAAACTGCTTATGGTAATTGTGCTGTGTATAATCCTGAACAACTGTCTGCTAACTAACATCCAAAAGTGACAGAACACATGGGTCACTCTGGCACACTGAACTGGCCAAAAATCAATGTGTCTAAGCCTAGCCACACCTGGAGATCCCTTTCACACCTGTCTCATAGGAGTCCCTGAATGGGATCCTCAAGCATTTAAAAGTTTAGTTTGCAATGAGACTCAACTGAATCAATTTGTCATGTTACGAGAGTGTAATTGCACTGTTGGCTTCATACTAAGACAACTTGAATCCAGCTAGCAAGCAAAAATTATCAAAATTCTCAGTATTACCATAGAGCCCCCAGAAAAATTAGACTTGTTAGGTTCCACCTATACCTCAGGTGGATGAATAATGTTTGAGCCCCCAACAAAAAGCCACTCCAACAACAGGATGCAACACTGAACTACAGTTAGCCCTATAGTTGACCTCACTACTAACACAGAAAGTAAAGCTTTTTATTCATGGTGCAATCTCACAGGGCAATCACCAAGGCGATTACCTAGTTCAATATTTTTAATTTATGGAGATAGAGCATGGAATGGAATTCCTGCTAATCCACATGGAGGACCCTGTTACCTTGGGAAACTTACTTTGTTCCATCCAAACTTACACTAATTGCTGAATATAGCTGGTAAAGTAAACAACATCAAACAGTCAAAGCAAAGCCTGAATGAATTACAATGTGATGTTAGAGACCCAGACTTCTGGGGTTGTGGTATAATATGGCTAGTCTCCTTCTTTACTCCAGGAGCAGCTACTGCTAAAGGCCTGTCAACTCTAAAAAGGCTCACTTGTTAGACCAAAAAGAACTGAACTTAACATCAACAATGTTTCGTGAGCTTTCAGCTGATGTGAATAGTGTACATCATGCAGTATTGCAAAATCAAGCTGCAGTTGATCTCTTGCTCTTAGCACAAGGACATGGTTGTGAGGAGTTTGAAGGCATGTGCTGTTTGAACCTTACTGATCATTCAGTTTCAATCCACAAACAACTAAGACAGCTACAGAATGGGTTACATGCCCTGAAAGAAGATAGTGACCCCATTGGAAGTTGGTTAGCCAACTGGGGCATCACTGGATGGTTGAATTCTCTTGTGCTGAAAGGGGAATGAATTTTACTTATGGTACTAATAGAGATAGTTATTTTAAGTTGTATGTTATCTTGTTTTTATAAAAGTGTAAAACAAATTGCATCTAAAGCCTGGCTTGTGCAAAAAGAGAAACGAGGAATTGTAGTAAAACATTTTAACAGAGTAAAAGCATGATATTTTAGTAAAAGCTTGTCTGCACAAGCCAGCCTTTGGTAGAAGTGATGATATTAAAGGTAGTGTCCATGAAACTCTCCTGAAGCAGAGAGAATGAAAGAAAAACAATAGTCTTGTGAATTGGGGAAAGAATGTAAACCATATGTATTAACAAATAGAAGCTTGCTAAGCCCGCAGACCCTGTCAGACCCTATAAAAGTGTGCTAAAGATAGAAATAAACGGCATTCACTATACTTCTGTGAAGACTCAGTGAATAGCCTAGCCATTTCTCAATAGTGAGGCACTTGAATATGAATGATATCACACAGACTATTGGACAGAATCTTTAATATTGGATATATATGCACATACCAAGCAGCTTGGAGTGAAGTGAGCAAATGTGCCCAGAGAAATACCAGTGCATGTCTGTGACAGACAGCTGCAAACAGCACGAAGGCCAATTGAATGGAAATATTAAAGCACATGTTCTGTTTCTGATAGACATGCAGTATTCTGAAAATTCTCTGCTTGCCCCTAGATCTCAGCCTGTGTTGAGAATCTCTGGGCCAGCACTCTGACAAATGATGTTTTTCAGTAACGTGGGGAAATATTTGCTGTGCCAGCATGTCAGAAACACTAAGCCTAGCTTTTCAGATGAAATTTTGCTGTAGGCACGAAGGGCTGAAAAGGCTCCTTGCAATATTGGTGTGGCTGTCTCTCACACAAAGGCTGACATCTCCCTTGAATGGTCTATGCGGGTTCCCAGCCCAGCAGGGAGCTCCTGGGCTCTGAGTGGAGATGAAAGAAGTGATTGCAGAGCGGACAATTGGCATCCCCCACGACATGGCCAGAAAGGGAAAGCCTGACCTAAAGGCAGGGATTTGGGCAGGGTTTTGTCACACCAGATTTGGGCTGGACTCTTCAGACACCTAATCCTGTACCCTACTCATTACATCCCACAAGGAAAAGCTTGTGAGGGCTGTGCAGGAAATCTGCAAGAGGTTGCTAAGGGGGAAGTTTGGGCTAAAGCTGAGTCAAAGATTTTCCAAAATTTGAGCTAATATTTGTCACTGTAGCTCAGAAATTCTCCTTACCAGGAGAACAGCTAATCCATTTTAAACCCCGCTAATCTCCAGCTATCAATGATATTTGAGCATCTGAATGAGAGGGGGTTGTTACAAAAGAATTAAACAGCATCTCTAAGCTTGGAGGTCATCTTAGAGGTGATTGTAGGAGCAGTAACTGCTGTGAGTAATAGCTGCCTTCTCTGGGGTCATTGCTTTTTAGAAGGGGAAAGTGATGTGAAGGGACAACATCCAGAGCTGTGGTCTGGAGTGTGAGTCAGGGCTCAGTTTAGAGCACGGCACCCCTGAGATTACAGGTGTGAGGTGAGCTTGATTCTCAGAGCTGTGACCTTGGACTCCTGCAGGTGAAGGAAGCCAAGACAATGTTAGAAACTCAGACTCTTATTTCATCATTATATGTATATTAAAGGCTCAAAGACAATACCTAGAGATACATTTTCCCCGCTCTTCACGGATCTGGTGCATCCTTAGTCCTCCCCTGGCCTTTCACTGCAATATTTCAGTAATTGCCATGGTGACTCAGGTGGAGTCATCTTTCTATTTAATATCTGCTAAATTGTGGGGTTTTTTTATTTTTAATTGACAGTTTAGTTGTTTTTTAATCTGCATAACCTTTCCTCAAGCTCAGCACTGTGCAGAAAGGTACTCCAAGCTTGTGGGACCCACTGGGTGAGAATTATTTTGTTTTCTGTCTGCTTTGAACTTGCCTCTGCTTTCCTGATCTGACTCACAGTTCCTGTGCTGAGACACTGAACAATTCTTCCCTGTTCATCTTCTGGATGAAAATTTTACAGACCCATTTCACATCTGTTCAAAGCTATTTCTCTTCCACATCTGCAAGTGGCTAAAATAATTTCCATGCCTTTTTTTTTTTTTTTTTTTTTTTCCCCACTTGTTGCCTTTTCTAGGCCTCTTTTGTGAGGAGTAAAATGTGACCTCCTGACCAGTATACAAAGATGTTTACAGTTTAAACAGTAGAATGTTGTCACTGTAAGGTGCCTTCTTTGTTAAAATATCTCATGCTGTGTCATGTTTGCTAAATATCAATGTTGTTGTGACAGCCTTGTCCACCTGGCCTTGTCTATTGCCTCTGCTGCACCCAGCACCCCCAATGGCAACTGATGACAGCACCCAGTGTGTAGATGAGCCGAATTCCCATGGGGGGTAGCACCCAGGAGAAGTGGGATTAACATCTGAAGACCCCTAGAATCAGAGAGCCATGGCACAAACCGGACTCCAAACTCTATTGAGGAGCAAGGGAGAACGTTGCGCAACTGACTGGACCTCGTTGCCATAGCTAAAACAACACTTGCTATCCATGACTACCCAAGATTTACAACGAGCCAGTGTCTTCCTAGGGACTGTCATGAGGACGGAAGCCCCAGCTCTGCCATGTGGCAAAGCTGAATGCCTCCTCCTCTGGGTCGTCCATTGCGAATAGCAGTGGTCAAGCTCCCCCACCTAGAGCTGATCTCAATAAAGGCATTAAAAATGGACCTAGTCTCCTTGCCTATTCTTTTCACTTTCACTTTAATTCGTTTCAGTGAAACGATCATGAATTTCCTTGCTCTGATACACATGTTCTGTGAATGTGCATAATTATTTTCTTTTTATTGTTCTCTGTTCCCTTTGTAACACATTTTAATATTTTATTTGCTTTCCTCCCTGCAGCTCAATAACTGCAGATACAGTCTTGGAGTTATAAAGCTCAAGGATATAACTCTTCAGCAGCTGTAATAAACTCTGAGTTCATTACTGTATCTGCTTCACTGGAGCTGAAAGCATTGCTTGGGGTTAATTTTGGTTTTTAGCCCCCAAAATTAATCTGATTTCATATATGTGGTTCCTGCCACCATCCCATCATTCAGTGTCCTAAGATCATTCTGTGATTCTTCACAGCTGATCCTGGTTTTTCATATCTTGACTAACTGAGCAATTTTAAAATCTTTATTTCCAGTATTATTTCACCTAAAAGTCAAATGATAATCACAGGATTGTAGCTTTCCTTAGCATGTGATATAAAACAGATTTCTCCAAACAAAACATCTTTCCAGACTACCAGTTGTGGTTGAAATTAGGATAAAGCCAAAGTTAGGTTTCCATCTCCCCCTCAGTGGATATTCTGATCTGAATCCAAGCTTTGTGATTCAAATGCACTTTTAGTGGAGACACGCATCAAATGACTGAGTTGGAACTTCACTGCTTTTACTTGCAGAGATGGGTTCAAACTCATCTCTGACCAATGGTCTCTTCTGCAGGGTTTAACAAGAAACAAACAAGCTGATGTATCCTGGGGTTTAACATCAGTCAGGGTGCAGCTTTTAAAGGACAAATTAATCTTCTAAAATACAAAATCTAGAGTGATTTTACAATGCGCCTCATCCACTAAGTACATTACCAGTGTGTGCAGATGAATTTGTTTAATCAAGGAGGGATGGGAAGCCCTTTAAATTTAAGGATACACAATCTAAGATTTTTCACACCTGTTTTATAGCCCTCACCCCAGACCTGGCACTTGATATATTGTATTCTGGGTCAGATGACGGGTTTACAGTTTCACTTCTAAAGCAATGGAAAAGAGAAAGCATTTTTGTAAAGCTTGGCATGGCAGCATATGTCCCCAGGGTGCCGGGAGGACTTCTGTCTCTGAAAAAGTTGTTTCATTCTAAGCTTGGTTAAAATGCAAACCAAAATCCAAAAGCATTGGTTTGCTCACCTTCACCAAAAATAATAAACCCCTGCCAAGTGAACTTGTGAAGTCTCTGCATGTTGAGCTGATGGATGGTTCATAAATCTGCCTTTAAAAACAATGCAGGGCCTGGTTTTCTTTATGTACTTCAGCAGCTCTCCCAGCTCACATTCATCTTGCCCATTGTGAGCTGTTTCAACACAGAACTCCATTAAAACTAGCCATTTCAATGTTATTGGGAGCCTTTCTGCAGGCTGCAGGAGGAGACTCAAGGAGAAGGACACCCCTGGAGCACAGGTGACATCCACACCTGGCTGGTGGTGTTCTCCATGCAGGAGCCTCCCTGGCAGGATTAGGGCTGGAAAAGGGAGGGATTTCTGTGCCCCAGGAACTGGAGGAACCCAGAGATGAGTGCTCCTCCGGCTTGGCCTCCCCTTTGGAATTCCCCCAAACCACGACGCCCCAGTGGATTGTTTCTCTGCTTGTCAGTCTGTGTCCCCTCCCTGTGTTTCGCCATTTGTTAGAGCATGGTAAACCCCACCTTCTGTACCTCCCCGGCTCTCCCTGATTTGCTGAGAAGTTGAAACCTCCCCCTAATCCTCCCCAGGATAAGAGTCCTCCCCCAGGCTCGGTCCCTGTTTTCTGTCCTTGTGTGCTTCGGGGAAGGGGCTGCTCCCTGGAGCCCAGCTAAAGATCTGCCTCCTCATTCCTGGCCTCCAGCCTTGGTGCTGACAGCTCTAGCGTGTCGTAGAGCATCGGCTGTGAGGCGGATCTGGGCTCGGGCTGCTCCCGAGGTGTGTCCCTGTCCCGAGGTGTGTCCCGCTCCCGGGGTGGTGCCGTGGTGCTGAGCTGGCCTGCCTGCCTGCCGCTGCCCATCCGCGCTCGCCGCCTTTCTCGTGTGCAGCTGCAGCCCGCCCCCGCCCGCTTTGATCTGAGCTGCCGTCCCCGGGCAGGAGGAGGCTGGCGAGGGAGGAGGGAGGAAAGGAAGCGATGCTTTGACAGCTCCTTTCTGACGGTAACAGGGCAGAGCTGCTCCTTCTCCCCGCTCTGCTCTCCACAGCCTTTAGAGACGGGCGGAATTCAGCTCTGCCTTGAGGGGCTGCCCAGACAAGCTGGAAGGCTCAGGGTGTTCTGTAGGCTCTGCCCGTGGGGTAATGACTCTGTTTCAGGGTTATTTACTGTTTATTTCTTGGATATAATGACAGGTAAATGTGGATTAATAGAATTAAAGGTTTGGTTTGAGGACATGAGGTAGCAAAACATCAATTACTTTCTGGTGATTTTTGTTCTGTGAGTCATGCTCACTCAGGAAGCAGATCCATTTATTCAGCTGGTCCATGGGAACCTGTCACAGGAAAGCTCCCTCTGCTTGGAATGGGAAGGAATGAAGGCTGCCTTTCCAGCATGAATGATTTTCTGTTCTAAAATCGACACCACTTGATAGGTAATTTGGATTGTAAGCAAGGTGCACCCTAACTAGGAGCAAATACTTGTTGAATGCAAAACACTGCTGCTTGCCAGAAGCAGGGCCTTTCCTGGTAAGGCTGGAGAACTGCAATCTAAGCACAAATGGTTTTTAGTACTTGAAAGCAAGTGCCAAGCCTTATGGATTGACAGTTCCTCAATCTTACGAACTGTACAGGTCTAACCTCTAAGGGTCTCACATCTTTAATGAAGGGATTTTGATACAAAATCAAAGCTTGGATCATTGGTATCCTGCATAGTGTTTAGCTCAAAAGCTTCATACTTACTTAATTTTCAAATTTCCTATTTTTAAGAGCATTTGAAACATTTTTTAGAAACTGTAAATGATGTTGAACAAAAAGCCCCAAACCAAAGAGAGCAAAGCAGGCAGGGAACACGGGGAGAGGGAAGAAAGCAGCAAAGTGTAAGGTTGACAGCACAGGAATAAACCTGGTGCATAATTCTGCTGTGGAGAGATGAGTCACAGCTTTTCTGAGAGACCCCAACCCCTGGCTCCACTGAAAGGTCTTTTGTTCAAAGTCAGTGCATTTACCCAGCAATATCCCAGCCAGGGGTCCAGAAGTGCAGACACAGTTTTACTGACAAAATAAACTGAGAACATTCTTATTCTTGGTTTTCTTACTCTTTTTTTTCCCTGCTGAAGGAATTGTTCCTGGGGAATGTGGGCAGCATTAGAAATTAAACAGGACAGTGTGCATTCATTAATGGACACACAGACATTTCAGACTCTAAGGACCAGCTTGTCTCCCAACTATTGCTTATAACATTTGGAATGTTTTCTTTTTTTTTTTTTTTGGTTTGGTTGATTTAGAAATCTGAGGACAAAATACTTTGCAGCAAAACCAAAGTGAATGGTTTAATTTTATTTCTTATTTGTATGTTAAACTGTCCTTTGAAATTTAATTTATTAATGTCATTCAGATAGTGACGGTGGCTCGTGGGTGACAACAGAGTGATGCTCCACATGACAGATGTACCCTGGTTGGAAATGCCACCCTTGCCTGTTTGCTGGCACAGAAATGGGGAGCGGAACCTCCTCCTCTGCGATTCTCATAAGCATTGGCTTTGCTCTGGTTGCTCCTATTTCTGCCTCGTGTGGTTTTGTGCCAAGCAGTGCCCTTCACACCTGCCAGCTCCAGGAGAGTGAAAATGCTGTACTCAGAGCTTGGCTTAAACCTGCCAAAGGTGCTTTAAACTCGGCTGACCTCACCCTGTGCAGCCCCAGATACTTTGAGGTTGTGTGAACTCAGGCCAAGGACGTGTGATGGGGTCAAGTGCAGAGGGGAAAAGCAGAGCAAATGTGCAGGGAATACCAGATTTTTCAGTGTTATGATTAATGGGACACCATAAAGCCTCCCTGAAACGTTCTGCTGTGAGCAGAGGCTCTGCATAAAACAAAGCACAGGGCCTGATTTTCATTCTGGAGATTTATTGAAGGGTTTGGGGTCTTTCCACTGAAATCTGATCCACAGCACTCGGCACCTCTGTTCCCAAAAGGGGTGATAGGTGCTGTGGTGGCAATTAGCACTCCAAGCCTTCAGGGAAGGTTTTTCTCCTGGAACAAGGAGGGATTGTAACCCACAGTCAGTCCCAGCATCTACACCTTATTTTTCAAGTGGTTTTAGAACGATGCTGTGAAAGGCTGAAGTTGTTTGCTCCACAGAAGTGACTTCCTAATGCTCAGAGATTACATTGGGCGTTTATTGCCCGGACATTTCTTTTTTTCTAAAGTACATTCCTATGTGGAATGGTGCCCAGAACACAGGCAGATCCTGGGATACAGATACCTGCAATAATGGTCTAGCTTCAGTCCATGCTTTATGTTTTCAGTCTCTGAGCTGAGCTTTAACTTTGTGATCCCTGAAGGCCACACATACCTATTCATTTTTATCAGAATTTGCCAGATTTTCAGATGGGTATTATGAAAAGCTATAAAAATACATAAAAATTCTTTTTTCAGAGACCATGAATGGCCTCTGAGCTAAAGCCAGTCTCTTGATGCATTTTACAACTTCCAGGCTGCTAGACTCGAGCACACAGATCAGGTTTCACATCTGGAATTGGGAATTAGAGAGTGGTTTGGGTTGGAAGGGATGTTAATCTTCAGAGCTCTAGGTGGTCTTAAAGATCGTCTGCCGTAGGGAAGGTGGAACTAGGTATACCTGGGTATCTCTTTTCTCTAATGAAGGACTGAAGCAGATACACTGACCACCTCCTCCTGCCCACCTTGTCTCCCCCACAACCTCAATAAGTCTTTGAATTTCAGTCTGGGATTATGTCAGGACACAAATCTGTAAGACCAGATCCATTTAACCTGAGTTTTACTTCTACAGCAGGACATCCTTTTCTAGCTTTTTTTTTTTTCCTGGCTTTTTCACTTTCCTTAGGATGTGACTGCTAAGTTTTCCTTAGGTTTTCTCAGGGGCTGCAGTTCTGAATAGCTGAGGTTCAGATTCCCAAGGCAAATCCAAAATCCAGGGAAACATGCTGAGTACCACAAAGAGGGATACCCCCAGCCAGGCATGAGAGAGGCAAATATCAGTCTGGACTTGAATCACGCTGCTAAGCAGGCAGATGAGACACTGACAAAGTTGAAAGGACACCCAGGAGAAGGAAGGGAAGGGAACAGCACAGCAAACACAGGCAGTGATTCAGCAGGAGTGCCAAACAGAGCAAATATTTGCAGGGCTGCTGAGTAACTGCCTTGTGTCAGTGGAAGTGCAGGAGTTGCCTGCACTGTATTTCCTCACATCAGTGACACTGATGAGCTCAGTCCCAGCCTCCTCAGAGTCCATGCAGCTTTAAATGCTGCTGGACAGGCTACCCCTGTGTGCCTCTGCTCCTGGCAGTGTCCTGAGGAGCACGAGGGTATTTACAGTGTGGCTGAGGGCTGGTTATGATCCAGCAACCTCGCCTGGTGTTCTTGCTGTAACCCCAAATCAGTGGTTCTGGACTGGGAGCTCTGCTTTCTGAGGATCACAGCCTCTCATGGGGACTCCAGCTTGTTTTTGAAAGGGGTAGATAAGTAAATTTTTTTCTTTAAAGTGATGTTGGTGTGTGAAATCAGTCTTTCTTTTGGGAGGGAAGCATAAGGTAAGATAGGTAATCTGTTGATCACCTACAAAGTTTGTGCTGTAAGAGAGTCTGCTACTGGGAGGGCTGTAGAGACTCAGGGCAGGCAGATGGAGCAGGGATATGCACAGCTGTCACCAAGCTGCTGCCTGAATTTCCAGGCATTCATTCAGGGGAGAAAAGCTGCAGAAACACTGGCTGCCACATCCCATCCCCTTGGCAAAAAGGAATCCCTCTGGTGTAGGAGGGGTTAGCATGATCCAAACCATGCACAGAAGGGCGGAGAAGGCAGCTGGGAAAGGCAGCTGCTCGCTGGCTATGGGGTGACAGAACCAGCACTGCCTTGGGGCTCTGGTTTTGGGCACTTCCACCCCTCCATCCCCAGGAAGGGATGAGCTGGGGGCTGCTGAGGGCCAGCTCCAGCAGGGCCAGCAAACGGAGCCAGGAGGGGACAGACGGGGTGTCCCTGTGTGTGGCACTGCCACTGTGCTGCCACCGATTCGCTCCCTCACACCAAACACGGCCAGGCAGACAAAAGGAGGATTTAGGGACAAACCAGGGAAAGCCTCCTAAGAATAAACACTGTAAATAAGAGCCCAGCATGGGAAAAGGCAGGAAAGTGGCTGCACTTCCAGTGTCACAGCACACTGGGGATAAATGAACTTGCAATTATGTGACTGGATTTGAAGTCAAGGTTTTGCTCTCATTATTATTATTATTATTAGCTTTGAAATACTCTTGCATTTGAAATAAAAGCAGCCCTTCCACAGAAAGAGATGCTATACATTTTCTACACTGCTAAATTAATCTATTTAAATTGCTCTGTATGGTTATCTCTATCATAAATAACAATACCTTCCATTATCCCTCCTTGTGAAATCAAAATGCTCCTTCAAAGGGTTCCCAATGAGACTAATCTGATTTCCTTACTTAGTTTCTGAGTCTTCTATGACTAGAAACCCACAAGTAGTCTGCGCTTCATATGATGGAATATATTCACCTGCTGCAGCTAACTTCTTCCAAAACTTGAAGCCATGTGGTTTTTGGCAGACTTCTCTGTAATACAAAACTCCTTACACCCTTCAGTAGAAAACAGTATCAGCTCCAGGCAAAGTTAGAAAATAAAATGAGATGACGTCAGTTCATCCAGAAGAATCTGAGTGTTTTTACAGATGAGGCTGTGCAAATTTAACATTTCATTTCACTCTCTGAGCTCAGTTCCCTGAGTGCCATCAGTCCCTGCTCCTGTCCAAGGATGTCTTTATCACCTGCAGATCTGTCTAGCACATGCAATCCCACAGCCTCCTCTCAAATTTTGTGCCACCTGGAACAAATTGCCAAGATGTCCCTCACCTCACAACAACAGGGAGCTGGTATTGATGACAGTAATCAAGCAAAAATTGTCTAGATTTTCTTTATTGTCTAATTTTTAAAGTAGAAGAACGTTTCTAGGGTGCCTAAAGAGAAACCATTATCAACCTGACAGGAAATAATCTACTACAGACACTTTCTATTGTGTGTTAGTGTTTCCTTTCTAGGGCTTTTGTTTCCTCACTTAATGGAGCTGATTCTGTATCAGCTAGGAATATTTCCATATTTCTCTCCTGTTCTTGGATTTTTGATTTCAACTTGTTTGGTCCATCTTGTTCTATTTTGCAGACTGGGTGATAACCTGAGAAATTACTGAAAAGATCAGGGCACTGTCTCCTGAAAGAAAAAAAATGGAACTACTCCCAGGATAAGATGACCTGACTTAAAGCATAACATTTTAGACAAATTGACACTGATGATATAAATAAATTGAGAAAATTATGCTAGAGGCCTCAGTCTTCATATGTACAGGAGAATGGGAGGGGCTGAAACAAATCTCTCTGCATTCCATGCCAAAAGGATTCCTACTCATTAGCACATAGAAATGCTGATGGATAATTAAGTAATTTGGGAGACAGACCATGCATATGGGAAGAATTTTTGGTATTTTATGACCTCCTTCACTGACCTATGTAATTACTGTGCTGCTGACTGATGCAGCAACATAAACCCTCTGTGAACATCTCTATTATGAAGTTGATTTCAATTCTAAACGACCTTTCTTTTTATTAGTTACATTGGGATCAAAAACATGGTTGTTAAATTTTCTATCTCCTCCAGTGCTATTAAAGTGAAAAAGAATATGGAGAGAGAAAAAGAATATTACAATTTATAAAGTGGTCAATTTCTAAGCTACCTCCAATGTAGTATGGAAAACAGAGCCAACTCGTATTTGGCAAGAACAATCCGTGTCAAACCAGTCCAATTTCCTTTTCTGACAGGGCAAATGGCTTAATGGATAAAAGAAGCAGCAAATGTGGAATTTTTACTGTAGTAACATTTTAATGTGTATTTTTATAAACAATACTTAGAAATCATAGGATTATATTAGAATACATGGGTGGTGTCACCTAGTGCTGGAGCAAAACTTAGTGGGGGAAAAAAAAAGGGAGTTTAGGGAATAGCAGTTAATGATTTGTCCTCTGGAAATAACTCCCTGGGCACTGCATAAAAATGGCACTTACCCAACTTCCTAAACTCTCCTGTAATCAGGCATTGGGAATTACACAGGTTTTCTATAATACCAATGGTAAGAATACAATTTCTTGTCATGTCTTTTTCCTTTGAAATGAATAGAACTTTCAGTAAGGAATTGATTGAAATTTTACCATTTAAGTGTCTGAACTGACTTACTGACGTGACAGGGATTAAACAATAAAAGCTGACAGTCCAGACAGAAACTTGACACGTTCATCACAGTAGATACTAGGATGGGCACCTGAAGAAACGAATTATGAACTATTTGGTCAGCTAGGCAGGTTTAGGAAGCTAATGATGTGACAGGGACATTTCAAACCCTGGCAGGGGAAGCTGTACACTCAGAAGAAGTTCATGTTTAAGTCATACACTTTGTCAGGAATATGAATCTGCACTATTAAATCAGGAATAGGTGATTATAATGACACAGTCCAATTTAGGACAAGGTTTAATCACTTGCAGGTCCTTAAACCCTTCCTTGACTAAATGGAAACTGTTGTTTCCTGCATTAGGGATTATAACTTAATCATGATTGGGGTTCCAGAACTAAATGATAGCAAGTAGGTATCAGAGGAAGGTCTAGAAGAAGGATGCAGATGCTAAAAGAGCTTTTAAAATCCTAACCTAAAAGAAGAAATAATTTCCTTTATAAATAGGTATGGATGCTAAATCTAAACCACAGTGCCTGTACAAATTACAGGCCGCCTGGCTCCTCGGGCTGCCTGAGAAAATAGCCTGGGAAAAATATGAGAAGGAATTAAAAGAATTCTCAGAGATACTAAACAGCCTTGCAGGTGTTGTTTTGCAGTCTTGTTTTCTCTTGCAGGAGAAGGCCAGGGGGGTGATGGGCCACCCTGGCCAATGATGGTGATGTAGCACTTTGTTAACCAATAGGAGTTTCTTTTCTGTACCTTCCACGTACCAGTCTATAAAACAGGCCTGAAGTAATAAACCAGGGAATTCTCGTGTTGTGACTCCCTTGAGAGTCCATTGTCGTTCTTCCTAGCCGTTCCCAATCGGAACGACAATAGGAAACTATAAAGAAGGAGCAGTGTGTAAAGCTCATAGATTGGACTCATTCTTGAATATGATCCTCTCTGGAAGAAACTTGACTTTAGGTGGAGGAAACCTGTGGCTCACCTAGCTAGTGAAGGTGAATTATCAGGAGACATATCTGCAATTGTCAGTGCTTTCTGCAGAACACCCAAGTTCACCCCCATTCCTCTCCACCACCACCTTGTAGCATTAGTTCTTGCCAAATCCAGACCTGCTCACAAACTCTGTGTGGCACCTGGCAGAGGAGGAAACTGCTCCCTGGAGTGGTGACTGAAACAGCTGCCTGAGCACCAGTGTGAGCAAGCAGAGGGAGTGGGACCAGCTGGGACAGCCAGGGCTGTGTGGGGCAGAGCTGGTGCTGAACCCTTTCCCCACCTTACCACACAGCTCTGCACTGCTCATTCACCATTTTCTGCCAGTTTGGGCACCCCTGTGACGCTCTGGGAACATGAGGGGTGATGGGATCCCATGTGTTATGGGGTATGCCCACAGGCATGCAAGTCACCATTATTATCATGCATTTCTAAGTTAAACTCTTGACACCAAGAGCTCTGTGACATGGATGGGGAGGTGCTTTATGGCCAACAGAAAATATCAAAGGGTGGAAACTGGCCTGGGCCTCGGCTAAATGTGACACAGGGCTGAAAAATGGGTGTAGTTCCCAAATGGTCAGTCCAGCACCATTCCTGAGCTTGACACTCACTTGAGATTAGCATGCAATTTAAACCTAAGCATTATAAATGAAGGTAATCTTACAAGGAACATATAATTTACATTTCTAAACTCACACTCTTTGTTTTGATGTAACCCATAAAGCTCCCGCTCTGCAAGGCCAGTGGACACTGCTTATTGCCTTTAACCTGTTTCAAGGTATCTTTTTTATCCTTCATCTTAAATCTTTGGTGCTTATGCCAAGGAGAATGTGACAGACCTGACAAGTTTTGTGATCCCTTTTAGCACCAGGAGTTGTATCATTCATCCAGAGACCCCTGACACTCATCTTGAATCTCGTATTACCTGCCCTCACAGAGTTTTTTTAAATCCTACAGATCCATAAATAAATGCTTTTTTCTTTGGCCTTCTGCAGCCATGCAAGTATTAACATACACAATACTTAGACACTGGGTAAAATGGTTATTTTTAGAATTTCCTCACTTCATAAAACAGTACAATAGCTATGATGCCACAAATAACTCACTATGAATTCTTCTTATAAGCAAACAGAGGAAGTGTGAATTTAGGAAGAGGCAAGGACTTCAGAAGATGCAATTTATTAAAATACCAGATTAAGTAGTGTAAGTAAAAATGTATCTATTAATAATGGTTTTGCTTTGGGTCAGTGAAAATAGAAAGTAGATTTTATTCCATAGGTCATTCTAAAACCTATGCAGAAATGCCTAACACTCAATAACCATCAGTGAGTCCAAGTTTTGTCTGTGATAAAAAGCAACAAAAGCAGTGGACTGTTAAATTCATGATGAATTTTCTGACTTCTGGAAAGATTTGTTTATGTTATTATAAAAGTGAGGTTTACTTGGGAAATGTTTTTTGTTTAAGATTCCCACTATATTATTTTGTGGATCTAGGAACGTTTCAGTTTCTCTCTTCTATTACCTGTCAGTGAAGAAGCAATGAAGTCACAGCAAGTTTAAAACCACTGGCCAGAAGTTTTCCTTGTGTACTTTTCCCCAGTTCCTAGGAAATGGAAGTGCTGAAGTGCTTTTTTATGAAATGGAGTGTCAGCCATCTGATTACAGCTGGCTTGGGATGGGACCTAACGACCAGGAAATGCAGTGAAAAAAAAGAGAGCATTGGAAATGGTTTCTGAAAGACCATCAGGAATTTGGCTTGGGGCTTTCTTGAAGCATTAGCACATTGAGTTCTGTTGTTGTGTGTCTGAGGAGTAACTACAGCACTCTGTAGATTAGTACCCTTACTTTGGTCTGGAAGGCTCCCAGATCTCCTACAGACCCCTACCAAGAAAATGGATAAACAGCTTCTAATTTCCCTCTGGCTAGATTTTACAAGGTGTTTTGGAGACATTTACTAAGCCACAACCAGTGATTCTCAAACTCACTTGTGTCCCAACACTTGGATTTTATAGGCGCTTTTTGACAGACTCCAGCCTACTTGTAGTGCTGCAGTTGTGATTCCAGCTGCTGAATGTGTATCTGCAGATGTGGCACCTCATTAGCTCTCACTTCCAGCTCCTTCACTTTGCCAAGACTGTTCAGGACAGCGTGTCTGGCCTCTTCCACCTTCCTCCTCATCTCTGCCTGCTCTCTCTTCAGGTTACGGTTGCAATCTTCCAGGCTGACCAGAGCTTCCTGTGAGCTCTTCAGCTCCTTCTCCAGCTCCTGGTTGAACCTGATGGCTTCTTCAATCTGCCCATCCCTGGAGCTCCGGATGAGCTCCATTTCCTTCAGGACACTTTGGAGGCACTCAGTCTGGGAGTGGTTCTGTGTTAATGGTTTCTTACTCCCTATGAAGCAGGATCCCTCTTCTTTATGGCTGGCGTGGCTCTTCCGCAGTCCCACCTGTAGATACCAGGAGCACAAAGCAGGGGGAAATTGATGTTTTAATTAAGACTGAGAGTGGCTGGATTGTGCTTTGTTGTTTTTTTTTTTTTAATCGCATATATGGTTGATCAGTAACTAAACCTACTTGACCTTCGCCAAATACATAAAGAAACAATCTCTGGAAAGTAGTTAATACCTAGCTCTAAGTTTAATTTTCAAACTATTCACTATTATATTATTGCACGACTTTCTGTATAGCTTTAATGTCATTACTATCTCAGTACTCAGTCCTGTGCTGAAAAAGATACTTCCAGTGAAGTTGTGTTCAGAAGAAGAGAGCAGGGAGCAGCTGGGGATGTTCCAGAACTCTCCTCTGTCATTTTGATTCTTCCTGGGACCTCTGGCTGGTGACTTCCCGTTTGCTGCTGATTTCTTTTCCCTTTTTTAGATGAAACTGGTAAACCTGACCTAAACTTGACCTGCCTTGCTGGACATTGTGAAGAGGAACAGTCATCTACTGCAGGTGGAAGTGTCACAGGTGGAGCAGAGTGGAGCAGAGTTCTGTGAGCGCTGTGTTAATATTAAATCAGAGCTGGTCAGGCGTGCCAGAGCAATTGGTCCATGCTGCCCTTCACTGCTCTGCCTGTTCCACACTTTTTGTGCCAGATTAATTGAACTGCTGTTAAGTGTATATGTGTTTCACTCAAGCCAGTAGAGCAGAACCAGCAGAAACCAGCCCAGGAATTAATGGGCCTCTGCAGAGGAGCTCCAGACTATTCATCAGCCTGCCCACAGAACTGGTTCCAGCTCTGAACTCTTGTGATTACACTCTGAACAAAACATGCTTCTAATATTTCTAAGGCACTTATGACTGAGGCACTGCATGTGCTAGTGCAGCTAAGAATCCAGAAATTTTTTCTTCAGGAGGAACCCTGCAGTGGTGCATATCCAGCATAAGGTATCAGCACATCACGACTGCAAGTGCAGCAGAAGCAGCAGCATTTTACTCGTGGGTTTGTTAAGCTGAACTCCCCCAGACTTTTGACAGCGCTTGTCACAAGTACATTTAATGGCACACCGGTGCCGTACATTTCTCCTTAAAGCCTCCCTTGTAACTAAACTCTTCTAAAACGTTAATGCCCAGGATGAACGAGCAACTTTGGTCTGAGTCTGGAGGTGCAGGGGTTATAAACACTGACTTTCCCAGGGCAGCATCTCGCCTGAAGCACCCGGGGCCATCCCAAGCCGCCCCGGACTCACCTGCAGCGCCAGGCACCGCGCATCGCTGCTCTGCAGGGCGGCCCGCATGTCCTCCACCAGCTCCCGCAGGCTGCCGTTCTCCTCCTCCAGCTTGGCGATGCGGTCCTCGGCCTGCTCCAGCGCCACGATCTCCTCGTAGCACTCTCGGGAGCAGGGCCCGGGCGGCCGCCGCTCGGCGCTGCCCGCGGCTCCGGGCTCGGCGCGGCGGCGGCGGCGGCGGGGGCTGCGCAGGCGGATCTGGGTCTCGATGTGCTCGCTCTCCCGGCCCAGCGGCAGCCGCGGCCCCGCGCGGGTGCTGAAGTGGCCGCAGAGCCGCGCGTGGAACTGGCGGAAGGTGAGCTTGGCCGAGAGCCCGTCCCATAGCCCCGCGCACTCCTCGGGCTCCGCCGCCTCCTCCAGCCCCAGCACCTGGCACAGCGTGCGGAAATCCTCGCCGGGGATGCGGCCCGCCCCGGCGCAGTCCAGGTGATGGAAGATCTCCTGCAGGTACTGGTCCAGACCGGTGGCCAGCACGATGATCTCGTTCTCCACGCCTCGGTCCAGCCCGTAGTGGTAGGCGAGGGCGCTGACCAGCCACTGCGTGCGCCGGGCCGGCCGTCCGTAGGGGTCCCAGCCCTCAGGCGGCTCCATCGCGCCCGGCCGGCCCGCGGTGCTGCCCGAGCATCCTGAACGCCCGCGGTGCTGCCCGAGCATCCAGAGCGCCCGGCCGGCCCAGCGCTCGGGCCCGGCCCGCGGCGGGGCGGGGCGAGCCGGGCGGGGCCGCCGGGAGCTCCAGCGGCGCGCACCGAGCGCCCGGCTCCCCCCCAGCGGAGCCGCGTCCGCCTTCCTCCGGCAGGAAAAGGGATGCGGGCAAAGCGGGCAGGTGCCACCCTGCTCCGTTTGTCAGCCAAGCCTGAGCGCCCCCAGTGTTTCTGGTTTCTTAACTAATTTCTCCCTGGCTCCTCTCTAACACGAACAAGACAAGAGCATGGCACAGTCCAGTTTGACAAGTAAGGCTTGTGAACGACTGAGTGATTCCACTAAATTAAAAACCCAGTGTGCTTGAAAGCCGATCTTCTGTTTGCTCAGGCCTCCTCACCTCTGTAGATGAGGTGACTTTATGCTGCTGCTATGTGGGTTTTAAGAGGTCTGTGACAGAGATGAGGAAGCGTTAAACTTGTTCCAACGAGCTGCCCAAAGCAGTGACTTTAGTGTCTCTTTGCCTGGGGAGTAGCACCCCGGCCTGGTTGAACAGGCAGCAGCACGAGCAGGGCTCCTCCAGCAGCAGGGACACGCCACGAGCCAGGAGGGGACCGTGGCACCAGAAGGGACCATGGCACCAGGGGGGACCATGGCACCAGAGGGGACTGTGGCACCAGCCGTGCCCAAGGTCTGGACAGGGTGGCAAAGTCAGGTGGTGCTACCAGACTGCATGAACAGCCCAGGCAAGGCGTGGTGAGGAGGCGGCTCTGGGGGCTGTCCAAGGAGTCCTGTCAAGAGCAAATGGTTCTAATATTCTCTCTGGGACAAAAAAAGGAGCAATCTCTTGCGTGCACTGATGCTAATAAATATTTGCTGACACGTGGTGAGGTTTCTCTGCAAATGGGCTTTGATGGGGAATTTCTGACCACATTTGGTTTTGCTCTTCAAGTCCAGCACCTGAGTAGCTTTGGTGAGGAATGGAGAATTGTTTGCAGCTCAGTATCTTCTCTGTTGTACATGTAAGGAGAAGCCTTACATTTTAGCACAGGAGAAACGTAAAGGAAAGGTTTAAAAGCTTTCCCCTCCTGAAGGGACACACATGCAGAGGAGTCTGTGAGGAGAAGTCTCCTCAGCCACTGCCAGGCTGTGTTTGCCTCCTCTGCAGGCTCAGGATTCTGGGAGTTCCACGAACCTCAGCTGCCACTGTATTTTCCTCTGAATGTTTCTTGCTGGGCAGCACACAGGGAGAATATTTTGTGCCAGATTCTCCTCTGGGCTTTGAGGCGAATCTCAGTAATTCTGTTGATTTGCATGTCCAGATGTGGCGCCCGAACAGGAGGGACCTTTGGGACCTTTGGGACCTTAAGGACTTTTTGGGACATTCAGAGCTTTTTGGGACCTTTGGAACCTTTGGGACCTTTTAAAGGAGTTGGCCACGAGAGTCGGTGACAGGGGACGGGTCCTCCGCAGCAGGGATGGCGAAAAGCAACAGCTGTGCTGCATTCCAGGCAACCTCGGAGGAGGGTCCTGATCACACAGTAGGGTTGCCGCGCCCAGGCGACCTCAAAGGAGAGTCCTGCCGTAAGGTGCTGCCGAAACTTTGTAGGGGCTGCAACAGCACGCGCTGACGGTAAGATGGAAAGGCAAGCAGCATATGATTTATTTACCTGCTTTTTAGAAAAGCGACAGGTTAAAGATTTTGATTTGCGCAAGGAGCTTCCTGGACTTCTTGCTTATGGGTATGCTCAGGGTTGTTTTCAGAATCCCCATACAGTTCATGAATTAAGTGAGTGGCGAAAACTTGGAGATAAATTGTGGGACGCTACTTTAGATGATGATAAAGCTGCTAAAAAACTGGGAAAACTGTGGCAGACAGTTCATAATGTTCTTTTGCAGTATCAGGCTGAACAGGCAGCTGCCACACAGGCATCTACAGCTATGTCAAAAAACAGAGTTTTACAGGGAATTAATGAGTGTCCATTGCCACCCGCCACAAATACAGTAATTTTGAACCCCCCCGCGCAACCACTGACTTCCCCCGCTCAGCCACTGACTCCTGCTCCAGCTGCTAATTCTTTTGTATCATCTCAAATTCCTTCACCTACTAACCCTGATTCTGGAACGGAGCCTTCAGCACCGTTACCATCCTCCCCTATGGGAAATAAATCTGTCTCTGGGGTAGGGCATGAGTTAAGTGAGGCTATTGCACAGGAAAGAAGAGAAACATGGGCTACGTTAGCATGGAATATTTTGCAAGAGGGAGATAAGGAAATAGCAGACGCTGTATTAGAAGTAGCATGTCCTGTAACCTTTGCACCAATGCAAGGGGGAGGAATACAAGCTCAAATTACAGCTTTAGATTGGAAATGGTTATCACAGTTGCGATCTACAGTCAGTCAGTTTGGAGTGACCAGTGAACCGGTTAGACAGATGATTAATTATTTGTGGGGTACACAGATTTTGTTGCCTGCAGATTGTAAGAGTATTATGAAATTGATCCTTAGTCAACATCAGCAGTTGTTGTTTAATGCACACTGGCAAGCTTATTGTCAAGAAAGTGTAAATGTGCAGAGACAGGCAGGTGATCCACTGCATGGACTAACTTTGGAGGAACTTATGGGACTAGGACCATATAGTCAAGTGGAAGCACAAGCTATTTTGGGACCAGATAAATTGAGAGAAGGTATGCGGTTAGCGCGAGCTGCATTTGATCGGATTAAGGAGCCAGGAGGTATTCCATCTTATATGGGTATTAAGCAAGGGCGAGATGAACCATTTGGAGCATTTATTGATAAAGCGGCTTCAGCTATAGAGCGGGCAGGTGTTCCTGAATATATGAGGGGAGCATTATTAAAACAGTGTGCATTACAAAATTGTAATCCAGCAACCAGATCAGTTTTAAATTTCCTAAATGCTAACTGGGCTATTGAAGAGGCATTAGAGAGGATGTCCAATATCCCAGTGGGCTCACAGGCAATGTTAGTCCAGGCAATTACAGACTTAGCATCTAATCAGAGTCAGGTTTTAGCAGCTCTTGCACCCCTACAAGCGGCTACAACCAATAATAGCAGGATTCCAGCCTCCCGATTCAGATGTTTTCACTGTGGCAACCTTGGACATATTCGAAAGGAATGTACTGTGTCATCTGTTTGGTGCAATCAGTGTCGGTCCAATGCTCATGCTGATAGTGCCTGCCACCGGCGATCGGGAAACGGGAAAGCCAGCGCGAGAAGCCGCCGCGCCAAGACACAAATAGCAGCTGCTGGAACATCAGTGCAACTTCCCTCCAGCCTGCCACAGCAGGGAGCCTCGGCCTTGACCTGGCAGCCTCAGTGACTGTGGATTTATTGACATCACAGCCCTACAAGATTCCCACAGGAATTATTGGACCACTGATAATAAATGGAAAAGCTGTGGGTGCAATAGTGTTGGGACGTTCATCTGCTAGTTTAATTGGATTGTTTATTTTACCTGGAGTAATTGATGTGGACTATTCTGGTGAAATATATGTCATGGCATATACACTGGCACCACCAGCCAGAATTGATAAGGGACAGCAAATCGCACAATTGGTGCCGCTGCCGCAATATACCCATCAATTGACACCATTGAAAAATCAATCACGGGGTACTGGTGGATTTGGTTCTACAGGAGGACTTACATTACTTACTCTGGACTTAAACACTCGACCCAAGCGAACTGTTGTTCTCAATTATAATGGAGAATCCCACCAATTAGAAGGACTATTGGATACTGGGGCAGACTCAAGTATTGTTGCTCCACAATATTGGCCCCAGGAATGGCCTATGTTGCCTAGTATGGTTACTGTTACAGGGGTGGGAGGTTTAACTTTAGCAAAAAGGTCTCCACAAATCCAGATTCAATTAGATGGGAAGGTCATCAGCTCTATTTTGTCAATTGTTCCATTACCAGACAAGGTTCAATGTCTAATTGGACGAGATATTTTGTTACAACTTGGTGTTGTTTTGACCAATGAGCACCCTTTAGAATAGAGGCCATTGTTTGGACTTTCCCAATCCCACTCAAATGGATAATCCAGGAACCAGTATGGGTTGAACAGTGGCCTTTAAAAAGGGAAAGTCTGCAACAAGCTCATCAATTAGTGCTGGAACAATATCAACAAGGACATTTAAAGTTGTCAACAAGTCCTTGGAATACTCCTATTTTTGTTATAAAAAAGAAATCTGGGAAATATCGATTGCTGCACGACTTACGTGCAGTAAATGAACAAATGGAGCCAATGGGGGCGCTACAACCTGGTTTGCCCAATCCTGCAATGTTACCAAAAGATTGGCCCTTGTTAATAATTGATTTAAAGGACTGTTTTTTCACTGTCTCACTGCATGAACAGGATACTTGCAGATTTGCTTTTACCTTGCCTTCATTAAATCGAGCAGAACCAGACAAGAGGTTTGAATGGACAGTTTTACCACAAGGTATGCGTAATTCTCCTACCTTGTGTCAACTTTATGTTGATAATGCTTTGCAGCCACTATGTGCTCGATGGCCTACAACTATTATTTATCACTATATGGATGATATTCTTTTTGCTCAGTCACAACCTTTTGCAGATAAACAAGTTAAGGACATTCAAACACAACTACTTCAGAATGGACTGGTTGTTGCACCTAAGAAAATACAGCAGTCATCCCCATGGAAATATCTCGGGTGGACTTTAACTGAGCAGTATGTTGCCCCTCAGAAACTTTCACTTAACATGTCACTTCATACTGTTCATGATGCTCAGCGATTGCTTGGAGATTTGCAATGGCTTAAACCTGTTGTGGGTATTCCTAATGAACTTTTACAATACTTACAACCTTTGTTAAAAGGAACTGATCCTACAGCACCTATACAGGTCACCAGTGAACAACAAGAAGCTCTCAATAAAATAATGGACTGTATCCAGACAGGTGTTGTTCGTAGGCGAGATCCAGACTTGGACATTAATCTTACTGTATGGTTTGGCCCTCAATATCTTATCGGTGCCTTAACGCAGCAACAAAAGAAAACGGGGGAGATATGGGTATTAGAGTGGTTGTTGCCACCACTACATCAGAGACATACCTTGATTCAAAAAATTAAAATTTTAGCAAACTTGATAAAACAAGGTCGGAAGTGATTGTGGCAAATTAGGGGCACAGATCCAGCTGAAATTCAGATACCAATAAAAAAGGACACTTTGGATTGGTACTTAATTCACAGTTCCACACTGCAGGAAGCATTGCTTAACAATAGTAGTGTGGTCAGTACTGAGGAAGTGCCTCGAATACCACTACGATGGATAGGCCAGCAGAACTGGATTGAAAAGCCCAAACGATCATTTGTGCCGTTACCAGGGGCATCAAGTGTGTTCACTGATGCTGGAAAGAAATCTCGTACAGCTGCTGCTACATGGCAAAATTCAGAAGGACAATGGAATCATCATATTATTCCAGCTCAAAAGGAGGACACATTACAAACTCTGGAATTAGTTGCTGTTGTTTGGGTTTTGGTGCAGTTTAAGGGTCCTGTTAATGTGGTTACTGATTCTTTATATGTTGCAGGAGTGAGTGAACGTATTGAAAATGCAGACATAAAGGAAGTAAAAAATCCTCGTTTATATGAACTGTTTTTGCAACTTCAAAGAGCAGTAAAGTTGAGGACTGCTGCCTTTGCTATTATCCATATTCGTAGCCACAAATGGGATGTGGGTTTAGGAGAAGGAAATGCTAGGGCAGATCAATTGGTTTCATTGTCACAAAATAGTCCTGTCCCACCACAGATATTAGGTAGAGAAGCTCATGCCATCTTCCATCAAAATGCGAAAGGTCTCCATCGAGAGTTTCAGATATCTTTAGAGGAGGCTCGGGCTATTGTCAAAGCATGTCCTATTTGTAGTTTTCATAATCAAGGTAGTGGATTAGGTCTTGGGGTAAACCCTAGAGGATTACAGGCTAATGAGTTGTGGCAAATGGATGTTACTCATGTTGGAGAGTTTGGGAGAGTTAAATATGTACATGTCACCATTGATACTTATAGTCATTACATTTGGGCTACAGCTCAATCTGGTGAGAAAGCACGGAATGTTGAGCGACATTTAGCAAGTTGTTTTGCAGTCATGGGAGTTCCACGTTCTATTAAAACAGACAATGGACCTGCTTATTGTAGCAGTAGAATTAAGCAGGTGATGCAATCATGGGGAATCAAACACATAACAGGGATTCCACATTCCCCCACAAGTCAGGCAATAGTGGAACGAGCAAATGGTACCCTAAAACAATATCTGAATAAATTTAGGGAGATCAAAGATCCACAAGAACGATTATTGCGCTGTTTATTTGTTTTAAATTTTCTGTGTATTTTTGGAAACAGTAATTTGCCTGCAGCAATATGTCATAGTGCACCTGAGGCAGAGAAATCTCAAAGCCCAATATGGGTTCGCTATAAGGATCCAAAAACAGGTCTGTGGGGAGGTCCCAGCAAAGTACTCTATTGGGGACGTGGTTATCTTTGTGTGTCTACCCCCACAGGGCCTGTCTGGGTGCCGAGCCGATGGACTAAACCTGCTGATCCCAGTGATTCACCTTCAGCTGATCCAGAAAATTTAGCAGATACTTCTCGCTCTCTATCATCAACATAGAGACGGGATCTGATGAACTCTCACATGAAAATCTTGTGTACAGTACCGAATTGTGAATGCTATCCTTTTGTATGTTACATTTGTAAAGTGTGTAAGGAAAAGTGGTGGATACATTCTAAGTGGGGTTGATCTCCAAGAGGGATTTGTACAGAGTGTTATAACTTTGAAAGAAATTTGACTGAGATTGCATTACAGGAAGGTGTGCAAACAGGACAATTTGAAAAAGGATCTGATAGATGGTGGGAGATTTTTGCTTTTGGCATAAATCCAGAAAATTATTGTTATCATCCTAATACCCCTTTACCATATATTATTGAAATAACCACAATACGTTGTCGCAAGACACTGACACAGGTGAGGTGTGATACTCCAGGGGTAAAAAATAAAAATTGGGAGCAATTCTTAAAACGGCAGTCTCGAGAAAAGGGGTCTTTCCCTGAAAGTTATCCCTGCTGCCTAGAAGATGGAACACCCAGTGGTTCGAAGCAACCGAATCGACGGGCGAGGCAGAGGGTTAAAAGAAAAGGGAAGCAAGATCTCACATGGGATCCAGCCAAGATGCTGGCTGAACTGCCACAATCCTTTTAAAGTCCTTAAAGAATTACCTCTGATCAGGTTGTTGTTGTGGTTTACTATAATAGAGGGAAATGAAGGGTTTTTGATTGACATGGATGAAAGACAAAATATGTGGGTAACGTGGGCTAATCAAACTGGACAGGATAATTTTTGCCTTTCAATGGCTACCCCTTCGGATCCTTTTCGAACTTGTTTAGTGGGCGCACCTTTAGATGATTCATTCAATGCCATAATGTTTAAAAACTGGACAAAGAATTGGAAAACACCCAAGGAAGCAAACAAAACATTATGTGAAATTCCATCAGGTAAATTAATGATCAATATGTGTGACACAGGTTTAATCTCAGCAAATCCCATTGGTGCTCAATATTGGTACATTGCTACAGGTTTAAATGTTACTGGGTCAGAACCACAAGAGTTAAGACTGTTAGGTTCAGCCCCTAGCAACTACTGTTTGGTTTTTGTCAATTGGGCTAGGAACAATTATGCAAAAAGGTCTCATGGGCCAAATGGTACAAATGTTTCTCCACAAAATTTGCTATATTTGCAAAATAATGATGCATACTGTGGCAATTGGTCTCACAAAGTAAATTCTAGTAGTACACCTTTACAATTACCACCTGGTATTTTTCTAATCTGTGGAGATCGTGCATGGCAAGGATTGCCAGCAAACCTTTATGGTGGGCCTTGTTATTTTGGGAAATTGACTTTGTTTGCACCCACT